>NC_143142.1:80490476-80798571 GCF_059928025.1 Delphinapterus leucas
TCAGTTTAATAACGTATTCTACCAGTGTTGATGACAACACAAAGAAATTCATGAGCCACACAATTTCAGGAGTCGCTTCCCTTTTCTGATAATAATTACATGGGCTTGAGTTCTACAGCTCTAGGAGGTTACAGAGAAGTTCAATATCTGTGAGCAAAAAGGAATCTCTTCCCAATCTACACAAGAAAAAGAGATATAAATTGTCATATACAATTTTGGGAAGCTATAAAGTTGGTTGTGTACTTTAAAAAATACAAACAGAAAAAATACATTCATGTAGTTTTACATTATGTAATGTATAATTGTATATAATTAAAGTCTTATTAATATCCGAATAGGACATTTTTGTTTGCATTATATTCACGGTTTAGTGTCTTACTGTAACATAGCAGTGACATAAATCTTATATATATAAGACTACTGAATTATAAAATTAGTAAAGCATTTTGAAGTGTTCTTTTAAAAAGGTACCATGGTTTTACACTAGTGTTAGATTAAGAATAAAAGTCTTAGTGGGTAACTTTGATCTCTAAATGAGATCTGACAAGCACATCCGAAGATGGCATCTTGGTCCACGAGGGCTGCTATAACAGAACATCACAGGCTGTGGAGCTTATAAACAGCAGAAATGGACTTCAATGCCTTGCTTTCTCCTCACAAGGTGGAAAGAGCAAGGGGTCTCTTGAGACTGTCTTTTATAAAAGCAGGAATCCCACCATGAGGGCTCTGCCCTTAGGACCTAATCTCCTCCCAAAGGCCCCACCTCCTAACACCATCACCCGGAACAGTAGGTTTTCAACACATGAATTTGAGGGACACAAACATTCAGAACATAGCAGATGGTGTCTGTATCCAGCACTTCCTGCACATATTTTATTTGAGCTGAGGTGAAATCACAAGCAGCGATTTTGTGTTTTGCAGTGAAATTAAACCTATGTGAACTTTGATAATTAGTTATTCAGTTATTAAGGTCATGGGCCAATTAAATAATGATGAACCTCATCCCATACTTATCCCCACCAAGTGAAATGTTCTCTTTTAAAAATAATTTAGCATCTTCTGAAATATTTCATATTTAAAACATCCTTACAACAGTGACATATAATGTCTTTTTCTGTAAGAAAAGCAAATGTTCATTCAGCTTGTTCTCACTTGTCAATATTGCATATCATACCACAGATGTCTTAAAAACCATCTAAAGAGAGAACATTTGCTGTATATTGATTTCATTTATGTCTTTAAAGAGTTGTTTATGCTAATATATGAGGCATGTAAATGTTTACAAATGCAAGTTTATAACATATCTCAATTTCAAAAGAAAATTTTTTAAAAAGATTTTCATCCAACTAATATTAAAAGTGATTTAAATATTCTTTGGGGTGAAAACATTAGTTTTACCCTTAAAGCTGACATATTTTTCCTGGAACCCAAGAGAGAATCATGAATTATAAATAAGCAACAAGACTATTAACTATGAAAATAAGTTAAACTGCATAGGTTAAATATATTATTTTCAATGAACATTGGTGCATATATTACAAGGAAAAAGCAAACAACTAAGTAAAAACTTTAATTAAGTTCCATAGCATACGTGAAGTATGTGTAGTACTTAAAAAATACATGTATAGCTGATTCACCTTGTTATAAAGCAGAAACTAACACACCACTGTAAATCAGTTATCCTCCAATAAAGATGTTAAAAAATAAATAAATAAAATGAAATGAAAAAAAAGTACATGTATATACTATGTTTGGTCTTACTGGTAAATAAAAAGCAAGCCAAAGTATGAAATATATTTGAATCAGTAGCATGAAGATAATGTATATATCGGTAAAATATGTGTAAAGAAATGAACATGGATGGATTCCACCATTATATACATTTTTGAGATTAATATTATTAATGAGATACTTTGTGTTGTTGTATTCAAATATTAGGTAGTAACGTCATGGCACTAGTTCACCAACAGTAAATGCATACTTATTCTGTTGAAATTTTTTTTATATTCCTTGACATTTGGTATGAAATTTGATATGATTATTTAAGAAAATTTGTTAATCTTTTCTTAAATAATACCCTAATATTTCTTTGTGTAGGCATAATCTAAGAAATAAATTGGGGCTTGGATATTCATGATGTAGATGTGATGGATAGGGACAATTTTCTTTCTGGTCTTAAACAACTTCTATTTAACATGTTTAATCATTTTCTTAAAGGTTAGGAGGTTTTGATTTTTTAGTCTTACTTTTTTTTTCAGTACTACTAAGAATGAAACTTTTTTTTTTTCAATTTAAGGAACACCAGACACCACAGAACTATCAGCAAAGTAACCTCACTTTCCCTGCTTGCTACAAATGGAATGAATGTAGCCCAGGGAAGGAAAATGTGGGGATATATTTAATTTTGTATAAATAAATGATCTTATCTATAGAAAACATTGGAACTGTGTGCACTGGTAGATTTGAAAGGAAAACTGGAATGATCAAGAAGGATACAATGGACATTTTAATACTAATAAAGTATAGACAGGTACAATTTTGCAATTCAAATCCAATTAATTATTGCCTCAAGTAGTTCCAGAAAATGAATACGGCAGATTTTCCCTCAACCTAATTCCCTTCCTTATTTGTGCACCCAGAAACTAATTAGTTATTTTCAGTAAATATGGTTAGATTTTAAATCCAAGTACCTCTGCCTTACTGACACTTGTTTCAGAAATACTTCTCCTAAGTGGAGTCATTTATTATCATTTATTTATTCTGATTCTTATAGTGTTGGCATAATTATAAGGGGGATTTATGCTACTCTTATTCAAAATTGTGTTCTCTCAAAAGCTGAGAATAATAAAAGAAATAGCATTATTAAGTAAATTAGCATGTCCAAGTATGAAAGAACAAAATATCAAAATATTGATGATTCAATGCAAACCACTTTATCTGCATCAAAATAAAACCCTAGCTTTACGAAGATCATACATTTTTCCTAAATGACAAAGTATTTTAAATTTTTATTCACATATTCCAGAAAGTTCCCTCTTGCACAGCATGGGAAGCATTATAAAGAGAAAATGTTATCAGATAGACCTGTGGATAATATCATAAGAAAGTTGAGCCCACAAATAGCAAATATACCTTCAAAATAAATGAACATCATAAACAAATCTGATATTCACTTATTTGCATAGTAATAAGCTAGTTTGTTTCTTTGTAACTTCCACTCTCTTGAAAAAGAAAAACAAAACCCTCATTGTATCACAATTCTGTGCCTATTCTGCACCTGTACCTATAGTTGGCTGGAGAAAAATAAAACCCAGAAACATGAATATCAAGTTGGTCCTATTTGCCGAACTGGCATTATACTGTATTACAATTCCCAATTGCATTTGCTTTCCTATTTTCCTAAATGGCTGCCTCCCATATTCTCTTCTCTCCTCAGTTTTCCCACATCTCTTCATCCTTTCACACACTCAGGTGATAACCTTGCTTCTAAGAAAATTCCAGTTATCATATGAAAACTTCCACAACCTTCCAAACCCACAGTTCCCCTGCATCATTGCTCATATAATGTCTTCCTGTCTGTTAGTGTGAGAAAGTACCTCCTTCTTAAAAAAAAAAAAAAAATACCATATACAAGAATGAAGCGTAATAAACTATCAATATTATTTCATGTAAAAGACTTCAGCTATTAAGAAAATCAAAACATGTTTATAAAGTCCACACAGCTAAGCAGTTCTTTTCAATTCATTTGTGTGTTCAGGACCTTCCTCTACAAGAAGCATGTGTGCCACTTATGCACTAAGTATTGTCCCAGCCTGTCCTCTTAAAGGCTTCACTCCACCTATTTTACCCCTGTGACTTGCATCCTCACTTCTCTCTCATCTGGATCACCCTCATCGTCATTTAAATATATGCCCTTGTCTCTTCCATGTAAAAAGGAACTTTCTCTTGACCTCAACATTCACTCCAGGTCCATCTTCTTTCTAAGCTTCCCTTTATTCTATCTAATATGTGTCTCCTAGTCTCTATTAAACCACACATACAGCCTACGTACTATTCTTGTGAAGGCCCTTGATGACCAATGCATGACTAAATCTGAGAACAAGCTCATTTTTCCTGTTACATAACCCTCAGCATTATTGAGCAGTTAATCATTCCCGTCTCCTAACAGCGTCTTTCCCTGACCATGCCTTCTTGGCTACCCTCTTATTTCACCACTGCCCATCCTCATTCTCCTTTGCTGCTTCCTCTACTTTCTCCTAATTTACTAATTTTGGAGATTTCCAGGCTTAGACTTTGATACCTTCTCTTCTATACCTACATGTATATCCTTGAGGATCCCATCTAGAAATATGTCTTCAAAGATATCCCAAGTTGGTATGTTGGCCCTGTTAACTCCAATCTCCTACATCAGCTGATATGTGACCTCTCCGCCAGTCCATCTAATAAGCTTCCTAGTCTTACCATATCCAAAGCTGAATTCCTGGTCTTTTTGCTATATCCTGATATAGTTGTATACTTTCCATTCCTCATAAGGAAAAGCAAAATGAAGTCATTCCATTCTTAGCTTTTCTCACTTGCAGCCAAAACCAAAATGAAGTCATGCTTAGCTTTTCTCTTCTGATCTATAAATCCTCTTGGCTCAACCTTCAACATATTTAGAATCTGACCACTTGGAAACCACTGGTCCAGCAGGTCCAAGCCTGCAGTATCTTCTTAGACCAGCTGTCCGCATGATCTTATTAACATGAAAGATTGATGACATCATTCCTTTCCTCTAACCCTTCAATGGCTTCCTATCCCTCTCAGAGTAAGCGTTAAATCACCTCTCCTGCTTGTACTCCTATCACTCCTTCCTCCCCACTCTACTCTGCCTTGGGCACAACAGACATGCTCGTTCCTCCAGGCTTTACACATGCCAGACTATCTATCTGGAAAAGTCTGTCCCCAGATCTCCAAATGGTTTGCTCACTCACCTTACTCCAGTCCTGGTTCAAATACCACCTGCCCACTGAACCAACTCCAATTGCTCTCTTTAAAATGTATTAACAACTCCACCATCCCAGGAGTCCCCATTACCGTTTTTCCTCCTTAAATCTTATCACTTTTTAGGATACTACAAGATTGCTTGTTATGTTTATTTTCTCTCTCTAAGCAGAATGCAAACTTCACGAGAGGAGGATTTTTGACTGTTCTGGTTCCTTCTATAGTCCCAGAACTTAGAATAATTTTTGGCACAAGATAGGTGATCAACAAATCCTTCTTGACTTATAAATGATTTAATGAATTAAAGCAAATGACATTTAGCCTAATATGATATTTTTTCCATTATACAAAAAAAGTATTAAATTCTTTTTTTGGGTAAAATATAGTCACCATAAGAATTTGGTGAGTGAATTAAAGTTTTATAACTTCATCAAGGAAAATATAATTATTTTTAATTTTGGAAAATATAACAAAAGTAAATATATGCTTAAAGAAGTTTAATTATGTTTACACAAATAATGCAATTCTACTAGCTGTAACTCTGAAATTTCGATATTCATGAAACATACATTCATAACACTACGTATGAGGACCTTTCTGGTGGTGCAGTGGATAAGACTCTCCGCTCCCAATGCAGGGGGCCCGGGTTCAATCCCTCGTCAGTGACCTAGATCCCACATGCATGCCGCAACTAAGTGTTTGCATGCCACAACTAAGGAGCCCACGTGCTGCAACTAAGACCTCGTGTAACCAAATAAATAAATTAATATTTTAAAAAATAACACTATGTATGGAAAATTATTAATCCCCTTTTCATTGATTTCTATGACATTTTCAAATTTTCACATTGCATCCTATATATTTAGAGAAGTATTCAAAAATATTATATTTGGAAGTCAAGTGCTTATAATGGCTATTCTATTAGTGCATATATTAAAAATAAGTACATAAAGCTATCCCAAGAAATATGTTTATTTTTTGTTTTTTTTCCAAAAAAGCATGTGTGTGCATTATTTTCTATTCTGTATGATTGGACAGAAGTGGGGAGGGAAGGGGGAGAAATGAATGAGAAGCAGTAGAGCAGGGAGGGGGAGATGATGTGAAGAAACTCAGTGGATACATTTCTAAATAACACATCCACCTATCTCATTTTTTTTTCTTGGTTTATGACTTGGCCTTAAGACCTTCCATAATTTTAATTCTAATTTTCAGTAGCTTGAAATAATTATATTTATAGCTAAGTTAATGTAATGTGGAAATATGGGCAATGAGAGATCCCAAAGGAATAATAATTAATTTTGCTATAGAGTAATGTTTTGGATTTATCTTTCTATTAGCATGAAATTTAAATCATATTCTCCCTTGTGAGTACAAAATAGCTTACCTGCAATTTTAGCTCACTTGAATCAATGATTACAACTGATAAAACTGTATTTCATGTTTCAGAGCAAATCTACTGATAAGTTTGTAAAACTAAAGCCAATGGCACAGCTGACTTTACGAGAGATGTTATGTCTCTGTTAGGCCCCTTCTATAATCAATGGATTTAAAATTTCAGTTTATCTTAAGTTGAGCTACTATTAAGAAACTGATTGTAATTATGCTAGTATACTAAGAAATCACTGGGTTGCATATGAGATAGAACATATTCTCTTCTTTACATGGCTTGAATATCATCTATAAAGACACAGTTAAACAACAGGTACCAAACCACATTTTATTCTCCAAAAAAAATTAACAGCTATAGATGACTAATCTGCAAAAGACAAAACATAGGAATAAGAGAAAAGTCATTGAATGTGTATTTCTGGTCATATTTTGGATGTAAAAATAATTTAAACATATTGTTCTATTGTCGATTTTTAAAGAAAATTATCATACCCAGAATGTAAAGCAGTAAAAAAGCAGCAGTTGTAGGTCAAGGGGGCTTCCGGGAAGATGGCGGACGAGTAAGACGCGGAGATCACCTTCCTCCCCACAGATACACCAGAAATACATCTACACGTGGAACAACTCCTACAGAACACCCACTAAACGCTGGCAGAAGACCTCAGACCTCCCAAAAGGCAAGAAATCCCCCCCACGTACCTGGGTAGGGCAAAAGAAAAAAGAAACAACAGAGACAAAAGATAGGGACGGGACTTGCACCAGTGGGAGGGAGCTGTGAAGGAGGAAAGGTTTCCAAACACTAGAAGCCCCTTTGCGGGCGGAGACTGCGGGTGGCAGAGGGGGGAGCTTCGGAGCCGCGGAGGAGGGCACAACAACAGGGGTGCGGGGGGCAAAGCGGAGAGATTTCCGCACAGAGGGTCGGTGCCGACCGGCACTCACCAGCCCGAGAGGCTTGTCTGCTCACCCGCCGGGGCGGGCGGGGCTGGGAGCTGAGGCTCGGGCTTCAGTCTGAGCACAGGGAGAGGACTGGGGTTGGCGGCATGAACACAGCCTGCAGGGGTTAGTGCGCCACGGCTAGCAGGGAGGGAGTCCGGGGAAAAGTCTGGAGCTGCCGAAGAGGCAAGAGACTTTTTCTTACCTCTTTGTTTCCTGGTGAGCGAGGAGAGGGGATTAAGAGCGCTGCTTAAAGGAGCTCCAGAGACTGGCGCGAGCCGCGGCTAAAAGCGCGGACCTCGGAGACGGGCATGAGACGCTAAGGCTGCTGCTGCCGCCACCAAGAAGCCTGTGTGGGAGCACAAGTCACTATCCACACCCCCTTCCGGGGAGCCTGTGCAGCCCGCCACTACCAGGGTCCCGGGATCCAGGGACAACTCCTCGGGAGAACGCACAGGCGCGCCTCAGGCTGGTGCAGCGTCACGCCGGCCGGCACCTCACGCTGGTGCAACGTCACGCCAGCCTCTGCCGTCGCAGGCCCGCCCGCCTCCGTGCCCCTCCCTCCCTCCCTCCCCCACCCCGGCCTGAGTGAGCCAGAGCCTCCGAATCAGCTGCTCCTTTAACCCCGTCCTATCTGAGCAGAGAACAGACGCCCTCAGGCGACTTGCACGCAAAGGCGGGGCCAAATCCGAAGCTGAGCACCTGGGAGCTGTGAGAACAAAGAAGAGAAAGGGAAATCTCTCCTAGCAGCTTCAGAAGCAGCGGATTAAATCTCCACAATCAACTTGATGTACCCTGCATCTGTGGAATACAGGAATAGACAACGAATCATCCCAAATTAAGGAGGTGGACTTTGGGAGCAAGGTTTATTATTTTTTCCCCTTTTCCTTTTTTTGTGAGTGTGTATGCTTCTGTATGAGATTTTGTCTGTATAGCTTTGCTTCTACCATTTGTCCGAGGGTTCTATCCATCCGTTTTTTTTTCTTAATAATTACTTTTTATTTTAATAATTTTATTTTACTTTATCTTCGTTCTTTCTTTCCTTCCTTCCCTCCTTTAGACAACGAATCATCCCAAATTGAGGAGGTGGACTTTGAGAGCAAGATTTATGATTTTTTCCCCTTTTCCTCTTTTTGTGAGTGTGTATGTGTATGCTTCTGTATGAGATTTTGTCTGTATAGCTTTGCTTCCACCATTTGTCCTAGGGATCATCTCAATAGATGCAGAGAAAGCTTTTGACAAAATTCAACACCCATGTATGATAAAAACTCTGCAGAAAGTAGGCATAGAGGGAACTTTCCTCAACATAATAAAGGCCATATATGACAAACCCACAGCCAACACCGTCCTCAATGGTGAAAAACTGAAAGCATTTCCACTAAGATCAGGAACAAGACAAGGTTGCCCACTCTCACCACTCTTATTCAACATAGTTTTGGAAGTTTTAGCCACAGCAATCAGAGAAGAGAAGGAAATAAAAGGAATCCAAATCGGAAAAGAAGAAGTAAAGCTGTCACTGTTTGCAGATACTATACATAGAGAATCCTAAATATGCTGCCAGAAAACTGCTAGAGCTAATCAATGAATTTGGTAAAGTAGCAGGATACAAAATTAATGCACAGAAATCTCTGGCATTCCTATACACTAATGATGAAAAATCTGAAAGTGAAATCAAGAAAACACTCCCATTTACCATTGCAACAAAATGAATAAAATACCTAGGAATAAGCCTACCTAAGGAGACAAAAGACCTGTATGCAGAAAATTATAAGACACTGAAGAAAGAAATTAAAGATGATACAAATAGATGGAGAGATATACCATGTTCTTGGATTGGAAGAATCAACATTGTGAAAATGACTCTACTACCCAAAGCAATCTACAGATTCAATGCAATCCCTATCAAACTACCACTGGCATTTTTCACAGAACTAGAACAAAAAATTTCATAATTTGTATGGAAACACAAAAGACCCCGAATAGCCAAAGCAATCTTGAGAACGAAAAACGGAGCAGGAAGATTCAGGCTCCCTGACTTCAGACTATACTACAAAGCTACAGTAATCAAGACAGTATGGTACTGGCACAAAAACAGAAAGATAGATCAATGGAACAGGATAGAAACCCCAGAGATAAACCCACACACATATGGTCAACTTATCTTTGATAAAGGAGGCAGGAATGTACAGTGGAGAAAGGACAGCCTCTTCAATAAGTGGTGCTGGGAAAACTGGACAGGTACATGTAAATGAATGAAATTAGAGCACTCCCTAACACCATACACAAAAATAAGCTCAAAATGGATTAAAGACCTAAATGTAAGGCCAGAAACTATCAAACTCTTAGAGAAAAACATAGGCAGAACACTCTATGACATAAATCACAGCAAGATCCTTTTTGACCCACCTCCTAGAGAAATGGAAATAAAAACAAAAGTAAACAAATGGGACCTAATGAAACTTCAAAACTTTTGCACAGCAAAGGAAACCATAAACAAGACCAAAAGACAACCCTCAGAATGGGAGAAAATATTTGCAAATGAAGCAACTGACAAACGATTAATCTCCAAAATTTATAAGCAGCTCATGCAGCTTAATAACAAAAAAACAAACAATCCAATCCAAAAATGGGCAGAAGACCTAAATAGGCATTTCTCCAAAGCAGATATACAGACTGCCAACAAACACATGAAAGAATGCTCAACATCACTAATCATTAGAGAAATGCAAATCAGAACTACAATGAGATATCATCTCACACCAGTCAGAAATAGCCTGGATATGGAAACAACCGAAGTGTCCATCATCGGATGAATGGATAAAGAAGATGTGGCACATATATACAATGGAATATTACTCAGCCATAAAAAGAAATGAAATTGAAATCTTTGTAATGAGGTGGATGGTCCTAGAGTCTGTCATACATAGTGAAGTAATTCAGAAGGAGAGAGACAAATACTGTATGCTAACACATATATATGGAATTTAAGAAAAAAAAATGTCATGAAGAACCTAGGGGTAAGACAGGAATAAAGACACAGACCTACTAGAGAATGGACTTGAGGATATGGGGAGGGGGAAGGGTAAGCTGTGACAAAGTGAGAGAGTGGCATGGACATATATACACTACCAAACTTAAGGTAGATAGCTAGTGGGAAGCAGCCGCATAGCACAGGGAGATCAGCTCGGTGCTTTGTGACCACCTGGAGGGGTGGGATAGGGAGGGTGGGATACGCAAGAAGGAAGCGATATGGGAACATATGTATATATATAACTGATTCATTTTGTTGTAAAGCAGAAACTAACACACCATTGTAAGGCAATTATACTCCAATAAAGATGTTAAAAAAAAAAGTTGTAGGTCAAATAGAAAAATAAATGCTATTATATAATTAAATATAATGCTCTTTTAAGTTTTAATGTAAAATATTGTGTTAAATTCTATGGTGTACATATTTTCTAGTTTGTTTTAGAAGGCAGAATTTCCATAATTAACACTGCAGTAAATCTTGTATCTTCAATGAACTTTGCTCGAATATTTGATAGAATTTTGGGGTGGATAGAAGAGAGAAACACAAGGTTTGCTTCTATATTTGCCAGAAATGGGTACATATTATCAAAGCAAGTTGCCAACATGCTTTCCACATTCTTATGGAAATCAATGGTTTAAAGTAACTGTTTATATCTTTATGTGTGCAAGTGTGTTACTGTTTTCAAAAATATTTATGCTCACATTCTCTATTTTCCTAAGAAAAGGAAGCAACATATGAGCAGCCAGTTAGCAGTGTTGTATCTTTTCAATATAGCTGTTGCTAGAACAAAAGCTTAATTTATGTGTAATGATAAATATCTCACATCTCTATTTTATAAATAAGGAAATTATTAATTCAACATTGATAATGTTGGATATTGCCTAAGACTAAAACATATTGTGTGTTGCAAAATATTCTGATAATCAGAAGATAGAATACACACGACTTTGATGTGTCTATATCTGTAGATAATTGTCCCTCTCTTCTCCCCCCTCTCCCCTTTCTCATTTTCTCTTTCTCATCCCTCTATCATGTATTTTCCTATGTATCTATCTATTCATCCATCTATCTCCATTTGTCTATGCATCCTTTGGTAAGTCAAAGTAACTTTTTTCCTTGTTGGTAAATCAATGTTATTAAACAAACAAACAAAAAAGGCTCCTGTACCATGACAGGTACTTATTGAAGAGAGGAAAACACTATTAAGGGTTCAACCCAAGGACACAGAAGGAATTTTGTCATTTTATACAAATCAGGGACATTTTCTCCACTTTTAAGAAATGAAAAAGTGTTGACCTATGACAAACAGTGTAATATATATATTTACCAACTGCCAATACACAGAATAGATGAAATGAGTCCTTGAATGATTCCTTAGATGTTTTCCTTCCTTTTGCAATCTTTCAGAAAAGAGTTATGGACAACTTTTCCTACTGGGATTCTTCAGGACCATTGTCTGGTAAGTATAGCTTTCAACAAGTTAGGATAATTTTTGCTTCACCTTTGACTTTGTTAGAGAATATAGTTTTATTTAGAAAATTGTGGTGGAAACTTTTTCCAGCAATAACATAAATCGTTTTCAAACTGATCACTAAGTCTAGACAAGCATAATTTTTTAAAATTATTATTTTATTTCCATTAAGAAAGGTTAAAAGAGTAAATGTTCTTCTATAATCCACTTTTAGATGGTTTTCACAAAAGTAAGTGCACATTTGTTTACTTAATATTACATCAGTTATTGAAATGAATTGTGTCATGAGATACAAGGACTATAATTTGTAATCAGTCATTGATCTTATTCCTAATTCAGTGCCTAATAGATACTAGATGCTCATAAGTCAGTTGCATGAACAGGTGAGTGAATGAATGATTGCAAATATTAAGTAAGATAGAAAGTTACTCAAATAATGACCAATTTAAATCTGGATTTACTGAAAATATGAACTAGGCAATAGGTGTTCACTTTCAAAACTAATCATTGCACATTTCCATTAAATAGAGAACTGTTTGAGTGCATTTAAAATGCTATTTAAGTTCTCAAAATTTGGTGTGTATTAAGCGTTTGTCAGAAACACATTTATTATAAAAATTGTGAGACAGCCAAAGCTGAAAAATCATTATGACTTTAGCAATTAAAACAAAATACGTGGAAATCTAGACTATTACTAGATTCTGGTACTTCAAAACACTTTCTCCCCTATTTAGTCAGTGAGAGGTACCCGAAACCATCATCAGCCTAACCTTTGAGGTGACCCACCCCTGCAGTGCATTCCTCTATTTATTGCTACATGATTCTGTATTTAGGAGAGGATTCAAATTGAAGTGTGGACCCTCAAAATTTCTTGAATTAAAAGAACACTCACGTAAGTCTACTACTTCCTTACCTTTTGAAATAATTCAGATTATACTTAAGACTAGGCTATAACCTGAGAGATTCATGTCATTACTGGCCTCCTATCTCCACTAGACATTGTGCTGTTATTTGAATTAAACTTAATTTATAAAGACTGAGTCATGCTTTGTGATCAAGATTGAAAATGAATCACTCCAGGCCAATTCTTGACCTTGCACAGGAAACACTGTTAAATGAGTATCAGTGCCACCTGGAGAAGGAAAAATTTTTGTGATGAATTCCTGGAGTGAGAATATTTTCATTTCCTGACTTGTAAATAAATGCAAAAGAAGACCATGAATTTGAAAGTCTGTGGGTGATGAAAAAGTAAGGGGAAAACAGGGGAAGAAATCTAATCGCTTCTGACAAATACAGATCAAAATATAATTCATAGTCAGCCTCCCTGTGCATAAGAGACAGGGAAAAGTGTTAGCTGTAGCATTTTGTGCACCCTGCTACTAAGCTGTCAATCACAGCCCCCAGATACTAATTAGAGGAGGCCAGGTGAGAACGACCCACCTGAGTCTCCTTGAAAACCCTAGGTGGGAAGCATTTCTAGTGTAAATGCAGAGTACCATGAATGTGTTTTCAAATAACTCATAAAAAGAAACCTAGTGTTCTTTCTACTTAGGTTTAGAGCATCACTTTACATACTCCTTCTGGCTTTGCAGAGAATTAGAAACTGGAAATCATTTTCAAACAAACATTCTACCTGCTGGCATAGAACTATTAAATTCATTGGGCCAATACATTTCAAATGAAAAGTTTATAGTATAAAAATAAAGTAAAATGATTTTTACAGTTCTTTTCGGGCATTGGAATTGCAATCTATATAGGGAGATTAAAAGGAAATGGAAAACAGTAAACAAACTATACACTAATTTAAACTGAAATGAAAATGCACTTTCTCATATCTACCTCCTGGCATTGAAATTATCAGTAACAGACTTAGAAAAGGGAAGAGTGTGTATTAAAAACAAAAAAGGCAATTTATTAATGCTTACATACAGTGAATAG
The DNA here is from genome assembly GCF_059928025.1 of Delphinapterus leucas. Lineage (NCBI taxonomy): Eukaryota > Metazoa > Chordata > Mammalia > Artiodactyla > Monodontidae > Delphinapterus > Delphinapterus leucas. Next base: position 80,504,222 of record NC_143142.1, read on the forward strand.
AAGTAGATATCGTCCTTATGCATTGAAAGTAAATTTAACAGGCTTTTGTGTAATAGTAAACTTACGATTAGTATGATAGTTAAGGGAATGTAATTCAGAGCCATGGCATAAAACTCTTCTTGTTAAAGGTTTTAAATGTATTCCAGTTATTAGCAAATGTATCTTTCCTATCGTAGGGGTGATAACATTTGACTTCACAGTTGTGATAAATTTATATATAACAGTTTTGAGTGCCAATTATGTCTCTGATGTTTACTGGGGAAGTAAACTATTATTTCTTTGCCCTTCTTTGATTTATTTTGAAGACTAGGATCATGGGCAAGGAAATATTCATGAGCGTAGACCAGTTCCTCTAATGCAGCTAATTCTGAATTTTTGACACTGCACATTGTAACTTACTGTCATATGAACTTGCCAGAGTGCTCATGCTTCAGCACCTCTCCTCAGACTTGCTTTGATAATTCTTCAGCAACGTTTGCCAAGAGAAAGCGAGGACATCCTCCCTCTGGCTATGTTCCATGTAGCTAATTTTACAGAACCATAGATTGGCATATTTCTGTGCCACAGTTTTCTCTACAAATAGGCATCACACTGACAGTGAAAATTAGAGCTATCCATACTCCTGCAGTATCCTTTCAGTTTTATGCTTTAAAAATTTTAATTTGTGAAGTAGATTGCTTATAAGCACAATACGGGGTCTCTTTTTTCTTATTAAGTTTCACTGATGAGATAAATACATGAATACGATGACTCGTATTACCCTTAGCTTTGTTAGAATAGCTACAAGTTTCATTTGTTTTTGTTTATTGATCACGGTTTCATTAGCTTTCCACCTAGGAAATAATGCCACTTTAGCCTGTTTACTGAATAAGAGCTGACATGGAAATATTGGTAAGATTGATTATTGATCTTGTTGCTCGTTTTCATGGATTCTAGTCTCTTTAATTGAAAAAAATGCACTTAAGGAGTCCTTTGAGATGTTTTATCATAAATATCTAACTTCTTGATGTGTTAAGAGGACAAGAAAATATACCTGAAATATGAAGCTTATTCCCTATAACAGCACTAACAAGACTTCATAAATATCTGGTCCTGATATATATTATCTTTATCGTTTTTGAGACAAAAATAGCTGTTAATATTGAGGCTTTCAATCATACATAATTCTGATTAGGAGAATATAATAAAAATCGGAGGTGTTCCCAGAAGCATCTCTCTGGTCTGTTCTCCTTTAGTGAAAAGCACTAATTATGAAAGGTTTTACATTGAATAACTAAGTCAACTCCAGGGAAATCTGAGGATATGTTAGATCTGCCACCTTCTTATTCTTTTTTAGCTTTATTTTGGTATAATTGATATACAAAAAATTGCACACATTTAAATATATACATCTTGATGAATTTGGACATATGCATACACCATCCATGATACCATCACCACAACTAAGGTACTAAACATGTCTACCTCTAAAAATTTTCTTGCATCCTTTTGTGTTTTTTTGTTTGTTTATTTTGTTAAGGACACTCAACATGAGATCTACCCTCTTAATATATCTTAAATTGCACAATACTTTTTAAAATAGCACAAATTTTAAGAGTATTGTTACCTATAGGCACTATGCTATACAGTACACTTTTTGAAATGATAAGTATGTTTTCTATTTTAATTCTATTGTTATATATACATAGATATTGCCAAACTTAATAAATTGTATACTTAAAATGGATTAATAAGTTGTATGTAAGTTAAAACAATAACTTAAAAAGTAGATGTGTATCATTTTTACACAAAGATCACACATTTTAAAACCTACATATGATTCTGAAATAAAATGTATATATTCATTAAAAAAGCATTTTTGTCAATTTCAAAGCCTGTCAAGATTCTTACCTATGTTCACATAGGAAATAACTGTCACAACAAATGACACATATATATGCTGCCCATAAGAGTAGGGGAATTTGACCTAATGAAGATTGGAGTCACATACAATTTACAGATTAGCAAAAATTAGGGAATATGTGTTTATCACTTTAGGGTTAGGTTCATAAATTAAGTGAAAGTTAAGTTGGTTTGTTCATGTATGTATTATGTGGCATCTCAAGATGAGTAGCTGAGACCTTGGGAAATTTTAAAAAGTGCAGTAAATAGGTCGACATTTCTGGCCTGACCAGTCTGAAACCCAAACTTCCACTAAGAGAATCATACAGGATTCACCTAATGCAGATATAAATTGTAATAGCACCTTTCAAGTTATTCTTCTAATTTGAAAGTTTTTGAAAAAGCAAGTTCTTCCTCAAATTTCACCTACCAGTTAAATGCATGCTACTCTAGCTGAATTGCAGTGGAGGCTTGAACACCTGACGTTTTTGTCTTTTTCTCCATCCTTTAAGGAGTTGGCCCCTTGGACTCTGGTTCACAGTTTGAGTGCTGCTTACCTAAACCAGTCTCTGTAGGAAATCTTATTTCCACATTTGGATTTATGAAATCAACAAAAGGATTAGTTGAGGATGATTTAACTCAAACTATAAGAGGCAAAATATATACAGTTTTTTCATTTAGGTAATTTTGCATGTGACAGTCCATTACTGGCATTCTATGGTATTTAGATAATTTCCAATTCTTATTTCATAGGAATTAAGAAGAAAAAAGGCTCCACTTAGCTGTGATTAAGGACACTGCCACTGGTCTGCCTTTTTCTGGACTCATTATTCTTTTATTTTCCATGATTTGTGAAATTTTGAGGAGGGCTTGCTACCTTGTTTCCTTATGAATTGAATTAGTCACTATGATTTAACCCAGGACATTCTCAGTTCTTTTTAGTAGGGTCATTATTTTTCCAAGGTTCCTAGCTAAATGCTTGTTGTCTGTCACTGAAGATTAGGAAATCTCTACTGCTTGGTTTGCCTAGTCCTGGGACTTTCTGACTTGGAGCGCTCTCCCGGTAAGAAGCCCAGCTGTCCCTGCATTCTGTTTGCACTGCAGGACTGAGTTTTCTGACTCCTTTTCTTAAGAAGAGAATTATTCACATTGAGCCTGTCCTTCAGAAGGACATCCCTCACTCAGCAGAGTCAGGGGTATCATGACACTGTCTATACAGCAGTAAACGCCCCCTGAAATAACTGTTTACTTCACAATTGTCATATTTTAAAGTTCTGTTATATGCCTATTTTTTAAATTAAGTTTTATTGGAGTATAGTTGATTTATAATGTGTTAGTTTCTGCTGTATAGCAAAGTGAATCAGTTATACATATACATATATTCACTCTTTTTAAAATTCTTTTCCCATATAGGTCATCACAAAGTATTGAGTAGAGTTTCCAGTGCTATACAGTAGGTTCTTATTAGTTATCTCTTTTATATTTAGTAGTGTGTATATGTCAATCCCAGTCTCCCAGTTTATCCCCCTCTCTTTCCTCCTTGGTAACCATAAGTTTTCTATGTCTGTTACTCTATTTCTGTTTTATAAATAAGTTCATTTATAGCATTTTTTTAAGATTCCATATATAAGTGACATCATATGATATTTGTCTTTCTCTGACTTACTTCATTCAGGATGACAATCTCTATATGCCTATTTAAATTATGATGATATTAAGATTTTCTCAGTTTACTTACCTTCAAATAAGTGTGTACTTGTATATTACACTTCACATTTAATTTTGACTATATCTTCTTAAAACTTGTGCTCCGCATATCAAATGTCACCATTCTTTACCCTTGTTTTATAACTGCATCATGTTGCATAAATTATACAGCATTTCACAATATTAAGATGATCAAAGTCACTTTCACCTTTTTGAAATTTTTAATAATTGTACTATACAATGGACAATAAATTTATTCTGTTCAACATAGTTTATTAATAATGAATAATTTCTTGCTCTTTCAACACAATTTATTATCTCAAAAATAATAGTTTAGAATTCCTTACTAAATATGTAGACATATATCTCTCAGAATCATTTATTTATGGTTTAATCTAAAGCCTTTTTATAGTGAGCTATCTATTGGATCTAAACATGCAATCAAATATGTGCTTAACTAGTGAGGAGTATAGGGGAATATCAGATATAGTATGAGGTAAACTCTGGTAAATTAATGATAGTGTAATATAGATAGATACAGAGATTTTCAAATTAATATAAGTAGTGATAACTTTAGGTAAACAAAATAGGCTCTTTTAAATTATCTCATTAATTATTAAGATCTAGAATCATGGCCACTACTGGGCATATACCCTGAGAAAACCATAATTCAAAAAGAGTCATGTAGGGCTTCCCTGGTGGCACGTGGTTGAGAGCCCTCCTGCCGATGCAGGGGACACGGGTTCGTGCCCCGGTCCGGGAAGATCCCACATGCCAGGGAGCGGCTAGGCCCGTGAGCCATGGCCACTGAGCCTGTGTGTCCAGAGCCTGTGCTCCGCAATGGGAGAGGCCACAACAGTGAGAGGCCCGCGTACCGCAAAAATAATAATAATAATACATCAGGAAGTGAAAATCCCATGCTGTCTGCTGCCTTATTTGTATGGTCCCAAATAAGACAGTGTTGGGCAAAGTACACCTAAGTAAACCCCAAAAGAAGAGACTCTATTCCCTTTATTGCTAGTGTGGGTCGTGTCAGTGTTTGATAAATTACTGGCCAACACAAAACATGTGTTCTCACATGTTTAAGATCTGAGCTGATAGAACGGAGAGTTGACATGTCTGACACTGGCTTGTGCGCCTCTAAATGACGAAGAAGAGATACTATCAAAAAATGTTATTTTGCTGGAACCTAAGCCTTCAGATATACAGAGCATTTTTAAACTAAAGTTGAATAGTACATCCTGAAGTACATAAAGTATTTTTATAACTGTATCTATAAATAATATTGGCAGAAAATACGAGTATTGACTATTTCCAATTCAAAAATATTTTTAATGTCTGATTAGACTATTTTCTTATCTGTTCTCTATTGAAATATGCTTGCATGTGAATTAAACACAAACTTGCTATTTTCTACAAAAGAGGGGCAAGTCTGCTCTCCACAGGTGAGTAGGAAAGAAAATGAAAAAGTGAATCCAAATTCATAGATTTTTTTTTTCTGGAATATATCACTGAGTTTTAGGATCTAATTTCACTTCCTTTCATTCTACAAATATTAACATACCTATATTGAACTTGAATATTAAAAATATTAGATGAAATATATAATATGAAAATGTGTAAAATGCCAATATCAAAGTAATTGCAGTTAAAGTAATTACAACCTGAAATATAATATTCAATATATAAATTTTATACTATGTTACATGAAAACATAATATATAATACATGAGCATATAACACTGTAAGTTACATGACAGCATATTACATAATTCTCTGCTAAAATACTTCAATAGGTTCAAATAATATTTAGTATGTAATTATGTTAATCAACTACTTTATTGACTACTAAGTATAATACACTATTTTAAATCTGGTAGCAAGAGGAAATAAAATTTTAGTGATTATCATATTTTAATGTCAATTACACTTTTGGCTTTATATTCTCAAGGATATATTGTTTATCTTGAATATTAGAAAAAAGAGTAAAGGCTATAAAACGTGTTAGAAGGAACTACTAAATTTTATTTTTAATAAAAATAATATGTAATATTTCTGTTGAAAAAAGAATGAGTTACTAGTTCTGTTTTTAATCTCATAGATTTAGAATCTCAAAATTTTAATATGCATTAAGGCACAAGAGTGAATTGTGATTAACATTCTCTCGGTCTCAGCACTGTAAATGCCACTGCTATCTGTAAGAGTAGCTTCTAGTCCTTTGAGACAGTTAGCAGAATCATATCTGGTAGAAGGTAAAAATGTTCCTTTTCTTTGCTCTAGGGAAACTGTGTGTGTTTATAAGAGCATATCCATGTGCACAATGACGTGAATTAAAATTGACTGAATCAATAAACCTCAAACTTTTTTCTTTTCAGTGTAAACTTCTAAGTAAAAGAAAAAAAAAATAAGACTGAATAGCTTCTACTGTCCTGAGGAAGAGCAAGGGTCACTGGTAAACTTGAATGAGGATGCTGGTACCCTAAAATAACTAAGGTTACCAGACAAGCTTGGGACATGAGATTAATAAAACAAACTAGAGCACACAATGAAAATATTCTTGCTGCTTGTTTTACTGTTCTTTTATGAAGCCAAATTACATACATACCATATAAGATTAAGTGTGTGTGTGTGTGTGTGTGTCCTCATGGATGAAGTTGGTTACCTTGGGAAGACAATGTAAAAGCATAATAGAAAGGCCATGGCATCAGATTGAGTGAACTTTTAAAACCTGTGTCACCAAAGAAGAATGTACAAGTGAACCATTATGTAAGTAAAATGCTTAAAGTAGTATTGAAAGGCTGGCTCTTCAGGAAATTGTTGATAGTGTCTTTTCCTTTCCATGTTGTGAGAGATGCATCCTCCACAAACCCAGGCTCCTGCATTCATAGGTCTCTTTCTAGTCTTCCAGGTTTCCCATACCACATAGTCACTCTTGCTACATTATGCTAGGTTATTTTTAAAGGGATTCACATTTGTTCACCTACTATATCTGGAAAAAGTCTTCCTTGTCTTGACTTTTACATTTACATTTGAAATGTGAAAGTTCTTTTTTGCCCCAAGCTGGCACATATGTTCTGTTTTGGAATAAATAACAATAATTCAGGGGAAAACCATATATGATTTTACATTCTTTGAAGAATCAGTAGGAGATATTTGATAAATAGTTGAAAGTATGGACATAAAGGACCACTCCAGAAAGATATATTTGGGGGTCATTATCTTAATTGAAATCATTAACATGATTAACATAAGATGAAACCCTGAAGTGCATCATGAGAGAGAGGGCAAGAGAAGAAACAGAAGCCTGTGAAGAAAATACAAAGAAATTACAGTGACAGGAAGATCAAGAGAGTAGCATTATCAGAATGGTAGAGAAGAGAATATTTAAGGGTAAGTAACATTATTGCCTCAGGAAAGTGAAGTAACATAATCATTGTCGCACCGCAGAAGAACTCATTGGATTTTGTATTAGTTGGAGACACTAATAATGTCAACAGACATGATTTCAGTAAATCGGCAGAGGATAGATTACAGTCAGTGAAAAGGCAAGAGTTCTAGACCAGTTCAGCTTAGATCTGAAGTGTTCTATTTTTGTTTGTTCAAAGAACAGCATTTTAAGAGGTACTTAAGACAGTCAAGACCATATCCAGAGAAGAATCATCATGATTTGAATGATTCAAACTTTTTATAGCAAAAATTATAAACATAGGAGAAGAAGAACATAGGAGAAGAACATAAGAGAGAACAAAGAACATAGGAGAAGAAATTAAGGATATTTGGTGAAGAAAAAAAAAACACTAGAGATGATGAATAGTTATGTAAAAATATTTGCAAGACTTTTATACCTAAGAATTGTATATGTTTCCAATATCTCCACAAGAAACCAAAAGAACCATTTTTTTTGAAATTAAAAGACATATTTTAAATTTCTTATAAAAATGTTACAAGAAACGTAAAGTAGAACATATCCATTAGTTTCTCATTTCAATGGGCAGGGCTGGTGTATTCCCAAAATAAAGCATAAGAAAAATAGTACATTTAGTTACCATGAAAAGGTTAACACCTCTATCACCTCACATAATTACCATTTTTTTGTGTGTGCTGATAACAGGTAAGATCTACTTTCTTAGCAACTTTCAAGTATAGAATACATATTGCTAACAACAGTCACCATGCTATATACTAGATCTTTTTGCAATATAACCATGTTTCAAATCATCACTTACGTGTGCTTTCTTTTAATTATATCTCAATAAAACTGGGAAAAAAAGAAAATAGTATATTTGGAAATTTACACAGGAAAACTCAAAAACAGTCGAAGTCTTTTATATATCCTTCACTCTCTTATGCATTTCCAGTAGTGAAAAATGTTGCCATCATATACTGAGGAAATTATTTCTCGTGTTCAAGCATCTATGGTATAAAAACTGCATATTACCCCTGAAAATATTGCAATGAAATAGATGCAGCTTTGGTTTATAAAAGGTTGTCTGTTTACTGAATTCCTGAGAATAATTTAATATTACTGAGGGAATACTACATTGATATACCTTAGATATATACATATATATGTGCATGTCCACATGCATATTGATGAGACAATTTCTCTATTTTTATTATATGTGGTATACCTCTATTACATTATTATATGTAACACTGTCTCTTCAAGAAAGTTAGTTAGACAGGCTTATAATTAAAATAATGTATGCAGTGTGATAGGTGTTTCATTATCTGTATGGTTACAGAGCATTTATCTAAACAATGGAAGTTCAGTTAATTTTCCTAGAAAAAGAGGAACGGAAGCATTGATCTGGAAAGGATCAGAAAGAAAGTGGTATTTAAACTGCAATTTGAGATGATGGAGGAAATTTTTAATTATCAGGAAGGAAATATGAGTATGAACAAAGACGATATTATAAAAAATATAGCATGCTTAAAGAACCAAAAGTTATTTGGAATGTCACAAGCAAAGGATGTGACAAGGAAAGTGAGTGTGATGAGGCTGAAAGTATGGGGTTGTCTTGTGAAACCACACAAGTGCTGTAGCCTGACCTTTAGAGTATAAATCTTAAAGAAATATGAATTTTAAGGACAAATGGTTAATTATAATAAAAGGTAACAATATATAGATTCTCAATAAGAGATATTGGGAAGTAATGTCTATACATTAAAAATATACCTAAACAAAAATAAATTTCTTATTTGTCCCCAATTTATTATGAACTGTGCAATTAAAATTCAGCAAAGTAACCTGTGTCTTTTAAAATTTGTTTCAGTGGTTGGACTTACACTGCAATAGCTTTATAAGGTCTGGTTTCTTTCTTAAGAAAACATGGATGGGAAGAAAATGTAGGACAACATGGTCTGAAACTGACATTTGTCCTTAAGCTTAAACACAAATGACTCACCAAAATAAATATAATGCATAATTCATCAGTGGTACAATAATCATATTAATGAGCCATATCTGAAGTCAAAAGATTATAAGTGTATTACACAGGTATTAACTTGTAAATTGCTGCTAGATTTATGGATTTAGCAGATTGAATGCAATCTTATTAAATGTGTTAATGATGTTTAAGTGGATATGGAAAAGAGAAAAATTCATTATGAAACACTAAGTTTTGCTAACACAGATTTCCTTCAGGATAAGGAAATAAGCTCATGCTATTTTCAGTAGACAGCAATATATTCTTCCAAAAGCAAAAGCAAAGAAAATATGTTTCCTGAATTACAATCTTCTAATATCGTTCTGACACTTAGATATAAAAAAAACATTAGCCCAGTTCATGTGATGTACATATAAGACAAAATAATAACAAATATAATTTGAAAAATCCATGAACATTTTAATATGTAGAATAATGTACATACATTCTATTTAACTATAGAAATGTGTGTATATTGCAAATGAAAGCAAATTTCAAATTTGAAACAAGTCATTCAATGATGTAGTTGGTAAAAAAAGGAAAGGCAATTACTTTCAGGTAATTTATGTAGAAAAAAAAGGTCATATTTATTTTATTCAAATTATGATTTCTAAATAAGTAATTTTATACACTGTGAATGAATTATTTTCTAAATAATCAAGGAAAGCTTACAGATATAAATATTCAAATAAGGAGAAGAGAGTGTATATAAAAAAGAGGAAGGTGCATGAGAAATATTAAATATTAACACCCATGTACATACACATTGAGGACCATATCTGAAATAAAAACTGCAGAGAGACTTCTAAATACGCCTCTGACTCTTAGGAAGCTAATCTTGTTTGTTCCCTGCTTAAAAATATGTTCACTTCCAAGGTATATTCATTTCATTTCTGGATAATAGTCTAAATCCTCTTAAGGCACTGATTGAAATAGTTGGATTTTCCATAAATCTCCAATATAGAGATTTAAGGATAGAATATTTTTCCAAAAAATTCTATTCTTAAATCCCTATATTGCTGATGTCTGTATACATAGACTCTATGTCTATATACATAGTGCAGATTCTTGAAGTAGTCTGCCTTACCCATTATAAAAATAAATGATTGGTCCATGGGCTTAAGGGATAGGTCCAAGGAATTTTGTGAATTTTTAAGGAAGAGTAAAGATAATAAGACAGATTTGTTAGTTTTATTTATTGGAGTATAGTTGCTTTACTATGTTGTGTTAGTTTCTGCTGTACAGCAAAGTGAATCAGCCACACGTATACATATAGCCCCTCTTCCTTGGATTTCCTTCCCATTTGGGTCACCACAGAGCACTGAGTAGAGTTCCCTATGCTATACAGTCTGTTCTCATTAGTTATCTATTTTATACATAGTGGTGTATGTATGTCAATCCCAATCTCCCAATCCATCCCACCCCCCCCACCTTGGTATCCATACATTTGTTCTCTACATCTGTGTCTCTATTTCTGCTTTGCAAATAAGTTCGTCTATACCATTTTCTAGATTCCACCTATATGCATAAATATACGATATTTGTTTTTCTCGTTCTAACTTACTTCACTCTGTATGACAGTCTCTAGGTCTACATGTCTACAAATGACCCAATTTCATTCCTTTTTATGGCTGAGTAATAGTCCATTGTATATATGTACCACATCTTCTTTATCCATTCCTTTGTTGATGGACATTTAGGTTGCTTCCATGTCGTGGCTATTGTAAATAGTGCTGCAACGAACATTGGGGTGCATGTATCTCTTTGAATTATGGTTTTCTCCAGGTATATGCCCGGGAGTGGGATTGTTATGTCATCTGGTAGTTCTATTTTTAGATTTTTAAGGAACCTCCATACTGTTCCCCATAGTGGCTGTATCAATTTACATTCCCACCAACAGTGCAAGAGGGTTCCCTTTTCTCCACACCCTCTCCAGCACTTACAGTTTGTAGATTTTTTGATGATGGCCATTCTGACTGGTGTGAGGTGATACCTCACTGTAGGTCTGATTTGCATTTCTCTATTAATTAGTGATGTTGAGCATCTTTTCATGTATTTGTTGGCCATCTGTATGTCTTCTTCGGACAAATGTCTATTAAATTATTATAGATGTTGAATCTATACATTCCCTACTATTTTTAACCGAATGTTGTACTGTTTCCATATATGGCAATGACATGCTGACACATGCTTGGCACTCAAATTATGTGCAGAATAAATGAATGCATAAAAAAGCAAATGCTTTTAACAAAGTTGGCCATGTATTTTTCTTACAAAAATCCAGAGAAAATCACACTCATTATTCAAGTCTGAGTTCCATAAAAAATATAAAATGGCAACTTTAAATCAGGAAGTAGGGACTTCTCTGGTGGCGCAGTGGTTAAGAATCTGTCTGCCAGTTCAGTGAACATGGGTTCGAGCTCTGATCCAGGAAGATCCCGCATGCCGTGGAGCAACTAAGCCCGTGTGCTGCAACTACTGAGCCTGTGCTCTACAGCTCACAAGCCACTACTGAGCCCACATGCCACAACTACTGAAGTCCCTGTGCCTAGAGCCTGTGCTCTGCAACAAGAGAAGCCACCGCAATGAGAATCCCATGCCCCACAATGAAGAGTAACCCCCGCTCGCCACAACTAGAGAAAAGCCCACGCGCAGCAACGAACGCCCAATGCAGCCAAAAATAATTAATTAATTTAAAAACAGGTAGTAAGAAATAATATTTCAAAACATCTGCATTTTTAATACGTTTCTTTAATTTTGTCATGAACATTCATTTTGTTTATCCTGACATATGAAAGCCCAGTGGGTGCCCATGCCTCATTGCTTTAACATATGCTGTTTCAGTTGCTGAAAAGAATATGAGGCAACAGACTTTGGGGGGAAATAGAGTTTCTGTCCAGCTGTAGTAAAAGCATTAACATGAAAGATCATGTCCAGATAAGGTATTCTGGACCTCTGTTATCAGGATGAGAAGAGCTCATTTTTAAAATGATCTCAACTCTTGTTGATTGAATGTCTCTGTTATAGCAACTCTTTACAAATGCTTTTAGAAACTCTTAGATTTTATGGTAAAGAAAAACATGAAGCAGACTGCTGTAATGTAGTAAATTTTTACTTTTCCCTGGCTGAATATTTTAATAATGCAGGCAAATAACCAGAAAAAAAACCCAAAAAACCTCTTACATAGCAAAGGTCAAAATTATTGTTAAATAGTACAGAAGAAACCTTGGGCTTTTAAAAATAATAATTTTATATTAGATTATTTTTCCAGACCTTAGAAAAGATAACTTTTTACTTCAATCTGTGATGCAATCTTAAAATTAAACTCTGACAAAAGTATACTTATTATGAGAAGACCATACTGTCATTCAGATCAACTCTCCTGATTAAGAAAACAAAAACTAGACACGCTGAACAAATTATTATGGAGAAAAAAATTGTGATGCAACACTGAGGTAGGCAGTCAGTGATGATATGAGGGCTGAAGATCCAGAGTAGAAGGAAGGACCAGATATATGAGTGCAATGTTCGATGCTGCTTTTCCCACTGAAGGATCTTGTTTATCTGGAAACTGTAGAGGGAAGGCTGAAAAAAGCTGAATAGAGTATTTGGCAATCTCCAATGTCTGTACTGACAAAAGTGGGAATTCAAGCCCCACTAAAGAAGAGAGAAACCTATGAAATATGCTAGAATTAAAGTTGGGATCCTTGAAGGACTGCACATTCATAGTAGGGATGAACCAGAAATAGAGAAGTCTCACAAAGAATTTAGTTCAGAAGAAAAGTATATTCTACATGTGTATGCAGCTAATGGTATAGCCTTAAAATACAGTAAGCTGAAATTTGATAGAACTAAAAGGAGAAACAGGCAAAACCATAATCACATTGGAACACTTTACACATATATCTCACAAACAATAAAAGAAGCAGCCAAAATATATTATTCATGGGTACTAGAAATTTGTCATTCACAACAAATTTCAATGAATCAAATTTGTACATGTTGCATTATCAGATAACATCTTAAAATGTGTGGATGCAGCTTTAGCCACGCTAGGAAAATATATAGCTTTCAATATATATGGTAGAGAGGAAGAAAGTTTACAAATCAATGACGAAACAATAGTCTTGAGAAGACAGAAAAGGAAGACCAACTTAAACTCAATGATAAATTAATGTTATAAAAAGCAATAGCTGACAGAGGATCAACAAAGCCAAATTATGATACTTGGACAAGATTAATAAAATTAAGAGCACAATACTAAGACTGAGCAATAAATAAATGAAGAAAAGTAGAATCACACATCATGTAGAATCACACGCATCATGAATGAAAAGTAGAATCACACGCATCATGAATGAAAAAATATCCATTAGTAGTAATCCTAGAGACAGTAAAAAAGATAAAAAGAGGACAATCTGACAAATTGAAAAGTTTGATGAAGTGGAAAATTTTCTTGAAAACTATAATACCCAGTTTGACTCAAGAATACAATTATGACTTACCCTAAAGAAACTGAATCCATATTTAATAAACTTTCCTACAGTGAAAATCCAAGGTTCAAAGAATTTCTCAATGAATTTTTCCAAACACTGAAAGAAGAAACACTATGAGTATCTTACAAACACTTCCAGAGAATAAAAAATAAAGGTCCAATGTCCAGCTAGATTTATCAGGCCAATGCAACATTGATACCAAAACCATATAAAAACATTACTAGAAGGGAAAATTGAAGTCAATATTTACTATAAATATATATTTAAAACTCATGAACAAAATACTCACAAACATTCTAGTAATGCAAATTCGTTTAGCATATGAAAATAAAACAAAGTTATTCACTACACTAGCTGAATGAAAGTTGTAAGAGCCTCTCGATAGATGCCCAAAGCACTTGATAAAGTTCAAAGTACATAAGCATAGAGAAAAGGCTTAGCAAACTATGAATGGAAGGGACTTGTATCATCTGATAAAGCATAAATCAAAAGAAGCTACAGAAAACTTCATATTTATTTATAAAACTTTTCCCCCTGGGATTTAGAATGAGAAAACAATGTTTTTTGTCACCACTTCTATTAAAAATTGAAGGTTCTAGCTAGCTCCATTAGAAAAAAAAAATGAGGATTGGAAAGTAAGAAATTAAAATATCATTTTTTAACAGAATGTGACTATAAATTTAAAACCCAAATTAATTAGAATTTATAAGGGAGATTAGCCAAATTACTGGATACAAGGACAATAGGGAAAAACTGTTCTTTTCAAAACCCCATTCATACCCATTAATTCAATTATGAAATGTTATAAATTCTACTTACTATCTATCAGACCCAGTATTAATCATACCTCTCTATTTGACCTTTCAAGGCACAACTACAGTCTGGTACTTTTAATCTTCTGAACTCATTCTATTAAGACTTCATTTTTTTTTTAGAGCAGTTATAGTTTCACAGAAAAATGGAGAGGAATATACAAAGGTTTTCCGTATTCCTCCTGCCTCCGCCATTATCAGCATTCCCCACCAAAGTGGTGGATTTGTTAAAATTGATGAACCTACACTGACACATCATAATCACCCAAAGCCTACAGTTTCCTTAGGGTTTACTCCTGGCATTGTTTAATCTATGCATTTAGGCAAATGTATAATGACATGTATCCAACACTATAGTGTCATACGGAGTAGTTTCATTGCACTAAAAAATCCTCTATGCTCCACCTGGTCACCCCTCTGGCAACCACTGAACTTTTTTTTACTGGGTCCATAGTTTAGCCTTTTCTATAATGCATATTGCTGGAATTATACCATACGTAGCCTTTTCAGATTGGCTTCTTTCACTGGACTCCATATCTTTTTAAAAATCCTTCCTTCAATTTATTTTCTGTTGTATTCAGAGTAAACTTTCCTAAGAAAAAATGTTTTATGGAATTATACTCCCAGGTTGTTATGGTAGATTGTGACAGAAAAATGTTCCACTAACAATAAATAGAAAAAGTCAAGTTACCAAAATCTGGTATTTAAAAGACACCAAATTGTTGTAAAAGCAACAAAGGGCAGATGGACTAGAATTACAGAGTAACAGCCATCAAAACTAAGATAACTGGGCTTCCCTGGTGGTGCAGTGGTTGAGAGTCCGCCTGCCGATGCAGGGGAACGCGGGTTCGTGCCACGGTCCGGGAAGATCCCACATGCCGCGGAGCGGCTAGGCCCGTGAGCCATGGCCGCTGAGCCTGCGCGTCCGGAGCCTGTGCTCCCCGCAACGGCAGAGGCCACAACAGTTAGGCCCGCGTATCGACAAAAACAAAAACAAAAAAAAACTAAGATAACCGTCACCAGAATTGTTGTTGCTGTTTCTTTCTGTTCTCTTTTTTTTTTTTTTTTTTTTTAATTTTCTAACTCTGGATAATACAGGAGAGGAGTTTGCCGGACGAAAAAGAAAGTAGCCCTTGGAAGTTTCAGATGACTGAAAGTAAGTATCAAAAACTTGAAGGGACTCAAACACATGGATCATTTTCCTGATGAGATGTTTGCTGAAAGCTAACACTGTGAGGAGGGTAAAGAGCTAGGACAAAGATAACCAAATCTACTAGCAAAAACTCGAGCTCACCATCCAGAGTTTAAAAATACATAAGGGACAGGAGACCATGAACAAAAGTCAGCCGTGGAGGGGTGGAGGGGTGGATGTGAATTAGATGCCCAGAAGCTTTAGAATATGGAACTTTTACCAAGAGATTAAAAAATCGATAAATATGTTCCAAAAAGCTAAAGAAGAATCTAAATTGTTAATTTATAAAAGTAATTTTAAAAACAAATGATAGGAAATGTAGGTAAACGTGTGAAGTCTCTTCTTTTGGAAAGCCTCTCTAAGGGATTCTGTTGTATTAACCTGAAAGATTATGTCTCCAAACTCAAAAAATAAATTATTAGCAAAAGAAGTTATTTCTTAGAAGGTGGTGAGGGGTGAGAGAAGAATATGTGAAGCACATTTGACAAAGTTTCACTTTTTTAAAGTGAGTTCTTAAAATGTATATGATGATAAACGAGCTCCCCCAAAAAAGGCAAAGTGTTAAGAGTAGGAAATATACAACAAATGCTTAGTATTGCTAATAAAAAATGTGAAAATTTCTTTATCCACATTAATTAACAAATACTGGAATTTTTAAAAAGTGAAATGCAGTTGTTTAACCTATACACTGTGAAAGATTTAAGACAACTTTGTGTTTTTTAATAGATGTGCAGAAATAGGAATTCACTTACAAATCTGGAAATTAATACTGTTGCACATTTTCTTGAGGGATATGTGGACATACACCACAGCATTCTTAAAACATAAATATAAATTGAAGCAAATTTTCTAATTCTAGTAATTTATTTGAAGACATCTATCAGCTAAGAATATTTAATCGAATGGGTGAGGCTCTTTTTTTCCCTCACATAACCAGCACACTGGGGGTTGTCAGCGGGTGGTGTTGATACCACATGTGATATCAGGGTGGTATATTTCTCATTCTCTTGGCATTTTCCATGTGTTCCAAGTTGGCTGACACAGCATTCCACATCAAGAGAGAAAGGAGAGAAAGCATCCTTTTTTATTTATAATCATTTCTGTTGCCCCGTTTTCTCCCTTTCTTCTTGCTTAAACCTCTCACTTTATGTGATCATATTAATAATCCTTTAATATATTTCTCCATGCTAATTTAAAAAGATATGTAAAAACATATGGATGACAGTTTTCATTGTTTTACAAAAATAGATCACATTATTACAATCTATAACTCCATGATACTCATGGGAATTCCTACAACTTTGTAGATTAAATTTATTTTTAATAGCTTAATGTACATTTATAATAATTAAACCTCCTCAGTGCATGGATATTAAATTTATTTCAAATTTTTGCCCCTGCCAATAAATTCCAACATATTCACATTTTTATTTCATGGTGAAAAGTGAAATTACTGATTCAAATTGTAAGTGTATATTTAATATTAATATAACTTACAGATTGTTTTTGATAAAAACTCTATTTCACATTTTCACAAGAAATGAATAATTGAAATTTCCCTGAAACACTGCCAAACTTTATTGCACTTATTTTTATCAATCTAATGGGCAAAAAGGGATGGTATTTATGTTTTTTTTAATTTGCATTCATTGGGTATTAACTATGATGATCATTTTCTACATATTTAGTTGTAATTTCTTTGACATTCTGGAATCTGTTAATAATAGTTTTCACACATTTTTATTGTGTTTTCTGGAGATTTTTGTATATTAAAAATATTAACCATCAAATATTTTCTCCCAAGTTAGCTATTTTTCTATTGATTTTTTTATGGTCACTTTTGCTACATGAAATAATTTAATGTAACTTTAGTCAAGGAGATCTTCCCAACCCCTAATTTTAGTTTCAGTCCTTAAATTAACATCTAAGACTTTTTTGTTTTTTATGGTATAGAATTGTTATTGAACACATTGGAATATAAATTTGTATGGTATAAGTATGTGTATACAGTTGACCCTTGAACAACACAGGTTTGAACTATGCAGGTCCACTTACACGTCGAGTCTTTTTCAATAAATACATACTACAGTACTACACCACCTGCAGTAGATGGAATCCGTGGATATGGATCTGTGGATATGGAAGGCCAACTGTAAGGTTGTATGTGGATTTTCGACTGTAGGGGCTCAGTGCCCTTAACCTCTGTGTTGCTCAAGGGTCAGCTGTACATGTGTATTTTCTTCACCAGATGTGACCTACTTGAGAGCAGGAACAATTTCAAACTGAGGACTAAAGAGACAATTTTTTTTTTTTCGGTAGGCGGTTCTCCCACTGTTGTGGCCTCTCTCGTTGTGGAGCACAGGCTCCGGACGTGCAGGCTCAGTGGCCATGGCTCACGGGCCTAGCCGCTCCGCGGCATGTGGGATCTTCCCGGACCGGAGCATGAACCCGTGTCCCCTGCATCAGCAGGCGGACTCTTAACCACTGCGCCACCAGGGAAGTCCTAAAGAAACAATTTTTAATGAATGACTGAGGACTTTTTATCTGTCCAGGTCATGGAGCAAAATACGTATAATGCCACAGTGTATGATCAGACTGAAGAAGCGCTCTCTGAAATCAAAATGCCAGTGAATTCTGCATATTTTTGGTGTACCAGTAGATTGGAAAGTACAATGTGCAGTATTCACCTGACGCTGTTTACCTTGACAACTCACAGCAAAAACATCCTATTTTTGCAGCTCTATTTTTATGAGTCTGTTCTTTACCACCCTGCTTACGTCTTGGGGCCAAAGCACTGGTCTTCTATATTTGGCACGGGTAAGGTTGTAGAAGGCCAAGAGAAAGTCTGTCTTCCCTCCCCATCACTGAGGACTTTTAGCTTGGACGATTCTTTCATACAAAGGAGATCAAGACTAACAAACCAGTCAGATCTGAGGGTCAGTGATTAATAAAGCAGCAGAAAACTATGAACAAGAATTTGGTCTCTTAGCTCTGCTGGATTCAGTCAGTTGATTACCAAGAGCTGAAACATCCTATCGAGAAAGTCAGTGTTTTTGTTTGTGAACCAGCAGGCCCAGGTGTACCGTGGTGAAGCCGCACCAGCGCTATTCAAACCTGTCAAGGCTGGGTCCTGGCAAATGTATAAAGTAATGATCTGGATCTATTTTCATTTCAGAATGTGAAAAGTATGCCATGGAATGTTCTTTTTTGTTGTTAAGAAAAAGAGGAAGAAACACTGTTTTCCAAGAAGCAAGAGTAGCTTAATTTCATCACACCAGAGACCTTTGACGCCTCATTACAGGCAGTCTCCCCTTTCACTTTCTCGTCTTCTCTTGGGCACTGAAAGATGAAGATAATGTTAAAATTCTTCACTAGATTCTCTCACAGTTTATAAATAAGATCTTCATTTAAAGATGTTTTCCAATGTAAATTTATGCAGCCACTATGGAAAACAGTATGGAGATTCCTCAAAAACTTAAAAATAGAACTATCATATGATCCAGCAAGTCCACTTCTGATATTTATCTGAAGAAAACAAAAGCACTAACTTGAAAAAAATGTATGCATCCTCATGTTCATTGCAGCATTATTTATAATAGCCAAGATATGGAAACAATCTATGCATCCATTGACAGAAGAATGAATAAAGGTTTTGTGATATATTATTTGTGGAATATTATTGAGCCCTAAAAAAGGAATGCAATTTTGTCATTTGCAACAACATGGGTGGACCTCGAGGGCATTACGCTAAGTGAAATAAGTCAAAGAAAGACGAACACCATATGATCTCTTTCATATATGGACTCAAAAAAAGAAGTCAAGCTTATAGATACAGAGAACAGATTGCTAGTGGCAAAGGCAGGGAGTGGGAAGAAATGAGTGAACTGCTGCTGTTTTTTTGTTTTTTTATTTTAGTTTGAATGAATTGTTTAAAAGTTAAAGACAATTTTCTTCCTTTAAAGTCTATCAAAGTGTGGAATCTTTAGATCAAGTTTACACTTTAAAAATACATATTTTCTCCTGGAAGTGGTGTAAATATTGCACCATCGTTTTTAAAATGCATTAGTATCTCTTCATTTTCTACACCGTGTTCTCTCTAACATCTCATTTTGACCTTAGGTTATCCAACTTTGAGCAAATATGCAAAAGTTACATATTGATATTTTCCATCTTTTTGGGTGTAAGAATCCATAGAAATGAATGGTATTTTCTTCCATGCAGTACCACACTAACAGCTCTTTTCTGTAGTAAAAATTAAAAAACAATCTTGCTATGTATGTAACATGGTTGTATGGTCTCACATTCATCGATGGTGTTCTTTATGCTCATTCTTTTCTCGTACAGTGAACTGAAATAATTTCTATTCTATTCACATTTCTAACCACAGTCTCTTTAAAGGTGAAAATGTCTTTAGTTTCTGGGAAGAATCTTTGTGTAACCTAATATCCTGCTAGATAACAATACATACGTGTGTGTGTGTCTGTTCCATCTTGGTGCTGAGTGCTGGGCCTTCACTATTCTGTTTTTATGGCATCACTAGGAATTAAATTTAAAAGTTTATAAGATAATTGGGAAGTATGCTGTAAGTCTATCTTTGATTATTTTGGACTAAAACCTGCATAGGTAGCAAATGCGTTGCCATATTTCCCCATTTGAGCACATATCCTGCCACTGTATAAAAACAAAGACAAACCAAAAATGGAGATCATGGAGTAAGGTGCTAAATGTTCCCAGAAGCCTCTTTGTTGTGAATATATGCACATTTACTGTGTAATATTGATGTACTTCTAATGAATTGAATCTCACCTAAACACTTTTATTGTATTGTACTTACTCTGCTAAACCATGGTTATGATATTTCCAGAGCTTCTATCGGATCAAGTTGGCCCAGTAAATGTAAATGCTGAATCATTTGGCAATGGCAAATATTGTGTTTATGGGAATAGTGCAGGCTGTTGCTTTTTAAAAACAAAAATTTTAAGTTAATTCTTGGGGAACCAAGGCAGAAAAAGTATAGTCTTAATAATTTCTCTTGGCGATTTTGTTCATTTAGCATTCAACATTTTCCACTTCCAAAATGTGCCTAATACCTAGATAATTCAGGAAGTTAATATGTATACAAAAGTATTTCTATTAATAACGTTAGAGAGTGATAAGCATTCATTTTATAGCTCCCTACTAATGTACCTATTACATCATTTTAAACTTCAGGACCTTATGGACGAATCAGAAAACCAAAATGAGAAAAGACTGAAAATTGCAAGAAATTAAAAGGCAATCATTCTACTACCTATAATGCAGATAGATTACTACTATTGAACGTCATATATAAATTATGATATCAATTGCTAGGGTTGCCATAACAAAATATGACCGAATAGGAGGCTTAAACAACAAAAAATTATTTCTCATAGTTGTAATGTCTGGAAGTTCAAGATCAGGGTGCTGGCAGGGCTGGCTTCCTCTGAGGCTTCTGTCCTTGCCTTACAGATGTTTATCTTCTTGCTGTGCCCTCACGTGGCCTTTTCTCTGTGTGCTCACATCCCTGGTGTTTTTTCCTCTTCTTAAAAGGACACCAGTTCTACTGGATTAGGGTCCCACCCTTATGACCCCATTTAACTATAATTACCTCCTTAAAGGTCCATCTCGTAATATAGTCAAGTGGAGGGGAGGTGGTTAGGACTTCAACATATGAATTGTGGGGGGACACAATTCAGTCCACACAGTTACTAAAGCTAATTGAGACATTCTTCAAGTGTATAATAGGAAACAAGAAAGCAATTTGATTTGATTTGTATTTGACTTACTCTATTTAGCAAAAAGAAATCTACTTTTTATTAACCGATTAATAAAGCCCACTACGATTCAGGCATTGGTGTTTTAGTGATGTTTTGGCCTTGAAATTGTTTCATTCTCTACATTGACACATTTAGTTTGAAAAGATATGTCACTGTTCTCTAAGTAAAAGAGAGTATGTATTTTTAAAATATGAATTAAAAAGTAATAATTACTTTTTAGATGGTCTCTTACAATAGAATATAAGTAGGAAACTTACACTGTATGTGTATAAATGAATGTTTTACTTTCTTCAAGGTTTTTTCCCCTGATTCTTGAGGGCATAAAATATTAATTCACAGTAGCATTGGCTTATTGTTTTCACATAAACCTCAGGGGGAGAAAACAAAGACAAATCAACAGCAGTTTAAAATAGAATAAGCAATTGGATCTTTTAAATGAAAGATCCAATTTAATATTCTGATTTTCAGTGGAAAAACATTTTCTGGAGTACAATAACTCTATAGAAACACTGCAAGTATTCCTATCAAATACAACATCAAATGTTCTATTTCTCTCTTTGATTCCTAGTAGGACAAATCTTTTCCTAAGATCAGAGAGCTCTAGAGTTGGACTAGACATTTGAACACCTTTCATATAAAAAGTATCCAATTTTGGTGATGAGTTAATGTAAAAATATAACTTGAGATCAAGAAACATATAGGCATATTCAGTATCCTATATACCTCTTGAATCTACTTTCTGAATATGCTGTTGCATCTTACTAACATAACTTTATCTTCCTATAATTTTATTATGTTTCT
The DNA here is from genome assembly GCF_059928025.1 of Delphinapterus leucas. Classification (NCBI taxonomy): domain Eukaryota; kingdom Metazoa; phylum Chordata; class Mammalia; order Artiodactyla; family Monodontidae; genus Delphinapterus; species Delphinapterus leucas. Next base: position 80,526,338 of record NC_143142.1, read on the forward strand.
GCTGTAAAGGAAGGACATGGAGAGAAAACTAAATTTTGAGGCTCCGTTGGACCCCTTTAAATAATCAGGAGTATATTTGGTTATTGTTGTTTATATTCAGGGTGGGTAAGGCTTTGCTTTTCTGGAGAGCTATCACAGTGATGGTGGGAAAATACCTGCTTGATTTTGAATTACTGAGTTAAGGAATCTCTCTCACAAGGATCCAAATCTTACTGGTACCATTTTTGAATAGCTCTCTAAAAATGGATTTTATATTTAGAAAGTCTACCAACCTTATCATCTATAAATGTTACAAAAATGAAAGATGATCAAATAATAAAACAATAATTAAATGGAAAACATTCAGAAACCCTTAGCTTCCTTGTCCCAAACCACTGTCATTATATTCAATTATGTTAAGATCAATCCCATTTAAGATCCACAAATTATCATCTAATAAGTTATTAAGACTGCCCCATGAACTTGGAATTTTACTCTTTGATTCCTAGATTCTATTTTATTTGAGCTAAATGACTAAATACCACGAGATAAATACCACAATATAATTAAAAAATTCAAGTTGCATTTATTAAAGATGTACATAAACTGACACGGGGTGTTGGATTTCCAAAAATGACAGAGAGAAACTCCTTCACGGAACATCATTGAAAAAGACCTTATCAAATACAGTAAAACTCCAAAGAGCTGATTCGTAGAATCATATATCTCAAATAAAAAGCAATATATATATAACTTTCTCCTGACTGCTGAACATCCATTTCATCAAGAGATTTAAAGCTAAGAATTCTTAGAAATATTCCAGAAGCTATGGCTTCAGATGTCATTAAAACACTGACAGCAAAATTTTCCCCTTAGGGAAAGAGAACTGTATTAGGCTTTTCTTGCTGTAGTAAACAGTTTGTTCTATTCAAAGACACTCCAGCCTGCTTTGTAGGGACTGTTTATTTCCACTCAAACATTTTTCTCTCCATAAGGGACTTACTTCAGTTGAGATAAATTATGCTTGCATTTCCAATGGATTTTGTGCCCCTTTGAGTCTCTACTTCACATGAAAACACAACTTGTTCCAAAGACCAACGGATCAGCTGGTCTTGAACATTCATAAAAGCCTTCAATTCCTCTGAGCTAGCCAAAGGGGAATTTGAGCTATAGCAATATTTCTTGTTTGAACTATATGAATACTGTAAGTCAAGTGGAACAGCTCATGAACAGGATAAACAAAACAAAGCAAAACAAACCAACAAAACCTTTTTCTCTTGAAAAGTCCAAGCTGAAATCTGGAGAATTTTCAGTACATGAATTAGATAATCTAAGCTCCTAGCTTTGGGGTCTATTGCAAAATGAATAAATATTTTTTTCTGGTAATCACTATGTTAGAATTGGCTGATTTATCTTCTCCAAGATCTTAAATAGTCTTGCAAAAACGTCATCCTGTAGATGATTCAATAACTCATTTTGGAAAAACAAACAAATAAAGGAGAATGAAGGACTTGCTCTCATCCAACTATAAGAAGCATTCTTTGGAAAATCTCCTAATCAGCAAAATCTTGAAAAATGTGATAATTGATTGATGCTGTCCAGCTTAACTTTGCCTGTCCTTGGCCTGAAAGGGTAACAGAGAATATGAAAGGAAGGCCTTTCATCCAGGAGCTGCCTCACACTTGGAACTAGACCTTGGCATTTGTTCTGCTGTTGAACATAAACAATTTCATAGACTATTAGCATCAGACAAGGCAACTGCAAGAACATGATGGAATAAAATAAAGACAAGACCACTTCTGTATCGATGTTTGAACACAGGCAATAATAAGAAGTTTCCCAAATGGCAAAAATGACTAAACATCCCCAGTTCCTTGCTAATATGAGTAACAAAATTCTTTTCATTATCACAGTTTTCATCTCTTTTTCTTCCTCCAATCCATTAAGATAAAATTATTAAGACATCCAATCATAGGATTAATGGCAATTCCTGACAGCACAACATCCACGCCCTTGAACATTTCCTAGGATCACCTATGACACCTATGGATACACCTATGATACACCTATGGATACACCAAACGTTAGTATGTTTAGCTAACACTTTCTGGCCAAGACACCCCACAGTTCCTCTAGAGAGGGGTCCCCTTCACTGAAAGGAGACAGTAAATGCAAATGTGTTTGTCTGTTCCTGGTAGTCACTGGCTGCAGGATATCAACAGCAGTTTATATTTGAACACTTATATAGACATTGCTCTTCAGAAAGTTCGTAAGAGTGAGTCCCTCAAGCTTTAAAATACTCTCAGAAAACAATAAAGGTGAGATCACAGGATCATCCTGCCAACTGAGATGGTGAGGTCTCATCCAAACCTTTGCCAACAGAGAAGTATTATGTAAAATATTATGTTTAGATATGATTTGTGAACTATTCAAAAAATCATATTAACAATGTGAAATGTTTTCTGTATAAAATTATTTCAAAGCGATTCAGGAGAAAATCAGAGAAGCTCTGGCTGGTGTGAGGTCACACTTCAAGTAAGTAATAGAAAACCATTTGAATCAGATCTTCTGACTGCAGATCTGCTCATTTCACAATCTGTGCTGCCTCGCAGCATGTGAGAGGAAATTCATATCCTTTTTGGATAAGACATCATATTTTAAGATCAAGGAACAATCTCCAACCAAACACTGTTCACTTCTTTGCACCATGCTGACTTACTCCGCAGAAAGTACTGAAAAAAGTGATCACGGTGGTAAGGTGACATAAAACAGTATAAGACGAATAAAGTTAAAGAAATTAAATATGTTACAATTGGAAAAATAGTTTTTCAGGTACTTAAAATACTCCTATGGTGAAAGAAATAAAAAATGTGTTACAATGTTCCAAGTATAGAACAAGGGCACCGGATTCGGATGTTCATAGGGAAATATTTCATTTTAACATAATCACAGTCACTGTAACAACTCTTCAAGGCAGAAAGTGCTGTCTCAGAAGATCACTTACTGTCCCTGCTTGAGATGAGCTGGGCAGCTGTTGGCAGGAAGGTGGTAGAAATAGGTTCACTAACTGAAAGGGTAGTTAGAGTAATTCATGTTTTTCAAAACTATGTGTCTATAATTTTAGGGTTTGGATAAGAGGATGGAGGACACACATCACTAAGTTATGTGATATTACTACTAAAGATGGGATGTAAAGTGGTCCTAAAGTTTTTGAGATATAGAAACAAGGTAGAATAAAAGTGTAGTTTGAGGTAACCATAGTAGGTAACTAGATTATATAGCTCTATTTTTAATATTTAAAGAGTTAAGGATTCAAATGTTGAATACTCTGTCTAGCTGTGTAACCCTGGACAAGTATCATAAATACTAAAAGTTATTTGTGCAATAGACATAGAAAATTGTGCATACTTTTTTAGGTTTCATGTGAATATAAAAGGAAATAATATAAAGTACTATGTAGCATGGCTGACATTTAGCAATGCATTACTAAATATCTATTATTTTTTATTATTAAAATTTGGGTCTGTATGGCTGAGCTCACACTATAGACTTTAATGTGTATAGATTTATTATTAATTATACATGTTTTTCTGGAAAGAGTAGACAGGCTTAGTCTTGTTTCAAACTTTCAATTCTCCTGAAATCATTAAAGACTGATAACAAAACACTTTGCCACTGTAGGCAAGAGAATGTCTTTCTTCTGAGCTAGTCTAATTGTAATTGCCACATGTACTTCTGGCCGTTTTCATTCTTTCTTTTTTTTTTTGTCTTTTTTTGGCCATGCTTGCAGGATCTTAGCTCCCCGACCAAGGATTGAACCCCGGGCCGCCACAGTGAAAGCACCAAGTCCTAACCAATGGACCACCAGGGAACTTCCCGGTTTCGTTCTTCCCATTACTGTTTCACAGTCAGTATCTTCTAATGTATTTAATAAGTGTTCATTTAAGCACCTAGTGTTTATCAATTTATTTTCACAGAAGTAAGCTTATTTTGTAAAATGCTGGATGTCTGCCATGTTTATTATCTAAACATGTAAAGATTTTTCTATATATCTATTAAAGAGAGAGTATGATGGTTTGGCATTCTCATTTAGCTGCTGGGTTCTGCAAGCTTTTTTTTTTTTTTTTTTTAATAACCTATGAACTCAGTGTGTTGCTGTGATGAGAAGACCTCTATTCTTCTCCCATGATATTAACAGTCACTTTTGATGATGTCTAAGCTGGGATCATCAATGTGTAAAAGATGAACCACATACCTTTGATAATGCATTCTGAAACATTTTGACTGAGTACGGTTGTTGATGAAAGACCTTAACACTTGAGGGTTCCACATCTATCATGTTGCAGGCTACGTCAAGCACCAACATTAGGTATTTCTCTCGACTTTCACATTCATGCAGTCATGGTCTATGGAGGGATTTAAACCACACATTTCTACTTGATTGCTAATATCTGGGGACAAATGTGCTTGGTTTTCAGACATTAATATATTGTATCGTACTATAGTCCTTTGTTCTATCAACTTTATCAGGAAGTAGTTAAAATTGGTCAGAAATAAATTGCCCGCCCCTGAAAGAAATGTTGGGTGTAACCAAAAATCAAATCTTCAGTAAGTATATAAATAGATGAACAGATTATTTTGAGTAGAATGTCTTTCCACTTAATAAATATAGTGGACAGGGGAAAGAATTTCTTGTTCCAACAGCTGATTTAGATTATGGTGAAGTTAAAACAAAATGCTTTTTGTGAAAGTGCTTTGCAAAATAAATGATTTATGAATGTTTTTGTTATAGCCAACAGTAACACCACCATCTCAGCATCACCTTTGATTAATCTTTTAGATGTTACATGTTTCAGATTTCAGGATATAATTTTCTCCATTCTTTAAATTCTTAAAATAATGCTGAGAGCTCACTAGTAGAATTTGCCAATTTGAACTATCTCTACAAACTATTCACCTGAAACTCCTGATTTTAATACTCTAAGAATATTAAAGTGATAACCTAGAATTTTCTCATCTATTTTAGTCTGACCTTTCCAGCTTCAAGAGCAATGAAAACAATATTTCCATAGAGCTGTCTTTTTCTAGACAATTAAAAACCTGGCTTCTCATAATGACTTAGTGGACAGCAAAACATAGCCTTAAATTTGTCACCTAATTAGTTTACAGTTGCTAAAAAAATAACTGACATTGGACTGACTATACAAATAATTGTTTTCCCACATACTTTAGCCTTTCTTCTGATAATAATATGTATTTCTATTGTTTTTTTCAACCATGTCATTATATATTTTGTTCATTTCTTCTCCCCACTACTCCTATTCAAGCTATATTGTACAACTTTCACTTACAAATGTATTGAGTATCCTTCAAAAAGTGCTTTGTGACCATCTTTAAAATCTTTACCATAGATGCAAGTCAACAAATTGACACTAGAAATTTTAGATTCCATGAGAAATGGATCCACACCTACTGAAATGTATCATACTCATCTAATTTACTTCTAATAAAAGTAGTTTTGTTATGAATTTTTGTCACTTCTGCTTCCTCCTTTGTTAATTAAATACCAAATAAAAGTTTTTTCTAACATCATATCAAGGCTTTACCTTTTACTTATTAGGATTGCTTACTCAGTTTGTTTCACTAAAACTTGAAAAGGGAATCAAACTGTAAATATGTAACTGTACTGGTATGAAATCAAAGCATTAGACCTTCTCTATAAAGTGCACAAGAATAATTTGGGGTCATTTCTCCAGAAAATGTTAATAACAATTTTCTTTATTGGCTGGAAAATAATGGCTTCCCCAGTTCATCATCACAACACTCTCTATAAAGATCGATGTGGACACCGGTATTTAATTGTAATAACAAAATTTCAATGATTGTCATGATTGGAAAGTTCTCCATCACTTTTTATGAATTTACCAAATTCACTGATTTGGGTGTCATGGGAACACTGTTCAGGTACTGGATTTGGTCATGGGATAAAAGAAACACCACAGGCTTTGATCTTGTCTAAACTTGGTTGGTGATGTTAGATAGTCATCTACTCTTCTTGAACCTCAGATATCTACAATACAAAAACATGGGAATAATCCTATCTGCTCTATCTATTTTGTGAGTATTATGAACAAGCAGTAAAGCACAGAGAGTTTTCAATATTAGACAGCAATGAGAAGCTTGTATCTCTACACATACAAATATGGTTTGGAAGCAAACAAAGAAAATATTTTTTTCTAATTTAACTGTTTGAAGCACTTTTAGATCACTTGTTTAAAAAGGCTATGAAGGAGATACTAAAATTATAAAATGAAATATCAATGTAAGACATTTTGGAAAATATAAACCTCTACAGGAATGTGAACTGTTATTGTCATTTGTATTTTATACCCATTTATTACTTTTCACATATGCACAATTCAGACATAGAATACAAGAAATTTGATTTTTTTTCCAGTAAAAACATAAGAGAATTTCAGTGTTATAGCATAAACTACTACTCTTTAATGCTCAGGTAATATATCAGAGTAGTTGTGTTGCTATAATTCACCACTTGTGTGTATTTCAAAGGAACCCTATTACTGTTCAACTCCTAGTAGTTTTACTGTGCTTTGTTAAAAAATTCAAGGGCTAAAGAATAAAGAGACAGAGTATAGATGAAGCATCTTGACCAAGCAGTGTAAGGAAACACACTGTTTATTTGGTTCAGTTGACACAGTCCATCATTGTTATACCCACTAAATCCAATCATGTTTTAAAGTATTTTATGCTCCAGTATCAAGCAGCACTTACTACACACCATGCACTGTTTTCATCTATGACTGATGACAATAGCTAGGGAAAAAGCCTTTTTCAGGAGTATAAAAAATGGCTTTACATGAAACTGATGTATTATATTGGAAACAGATCTAATAGGCCAAGGAGACATGACAAATAATGCCCAGGGACCTAGCCGATCCCATTTGTTTTCAGTGAATTCTTGATTCTCATGTGCATATTTTGGACTTCCTGAAACAATGACATTTTTGAAAGGAAATAGAGCAGAGTCATAATCAAATCGTACAATGTTCTTGGTGTCAGTAGAGCTCAGCTTGCTTACAGAGGGAGTTAGCTCAGCAATTTGTACTTCTGGTGGGATATTCATATCTTTGTCATCCCTTGGCTGTGACTGGTTGTTGCTTATTTGATTTTACCTCCTTAAGAGAAAATGAGAATGTGGTTGGAGCAGTGCCCGGCTATGTTTAAACTCTTAATGAACTATAATACACCAGTCCATGTATGAAATTTGATGAAAATTAATTCTCCCACCGTATCTTCACAATATTGACATCAACAGAAATAGAGCAATTATTCCAAAGACAGTGACTTTCTTATTAATATTGCACTGCTCAACTAAAGTGGGAATATAAAAGTGAAGACTGGATTTGAGTTCCTAAACATTTATAAGCCATGAACCTTGGATATAGTCAGAAATGTTTTTACTAGGCGAACTAAAATCAATCTCTCAATTTGATGCACAGTAGGGATGAAAGTCAACACTGAACAACCCAGAGTTGAGGTTTTGAAATATATGCTTTTAAGAAACTAATTGGTTTCTTGCATGTCCCTTTCTAAGTATGCACTCACAGTAGCTTATGGATTGATTTGAGGACATTCCCACTGTGCTGGGACCCTATGGGTCCTCCCTGACCCTCAAAGCAGGTCTATCACTTGGAGTAACTGGGTTTGAGCCATACTTTCCCAAGTTCCTAATATCTTGCTTTTGTTACCATTGAGCACTTTAGAAGTGAGAGTCATCTCTCAAACAATAAGTAAATTTAAATAGCTGAGGCTGAAAATATGCTATTTATTGCATCAAGTGAAGTTTGTTCAGGCATTCATGTCCTCTACATGACTTTATAGAGATTCTTTATTCCATCCACCCCCACTAGACACCCTCGAAGGAACATCTTACCTACCTTTTTTGCACAGTGGCATCACCTATCCCTATATCACTGTGTGGCACAGGGTGAGAGCTAGATAAACTTTGTTGAATAAGAGAATAAATGAATAAACTCCATTCTCACTCATGCTTTATATCTTGTACTCCTCTGTCTTATTTCCTCAAAATCTGACTTCAAACATTTTTATAAACAAGTGTTTTCAACTTAGTGTAAAGATGTTTTAACTGTTAAGATTGTGTCAACTTGATGTTAACACTGCATCAGCTCTCCCAAGGATATTTGCTCTTTCACATTTTTCTATCAATGAAAGAACTTAAGAAACTGCCACCCACATGCCAGAGAATAATATTTGTTAGCTGGTAGGTGGGTGCCTTTTGTGTAGTTGTTGCATTTAACTACGTGTTTTAATGCTTACAGAATGCATTAGAAAATGGATTATTAGAAATCAAAAATAATTAAGGAAAGAGGAAAATTAAAATCCTCCAAAGATATGATATACAAGAATATTTGCAAGTGTATCTTCTGAGCAATTTTACATATGATAAATGACTTCTTTAAGTTATAATTACTACGGCAAACAATTGACAAATCATGAATTTTTATAAACCAAATTTTCAAATGGCTCTGAAAATACTTTTCATTTTTTAGAAATAAAAATCACATTTAATTTCAATTTTGGGAGAAAATCTGATGCTTAATTAAGCAATATACTTATTGCTCAAAGTATATTTTTTATAATTTATTATTCCTGATGCTACTCCAGTGTGACAACAGACCTATGAAGGACAATTTTATCTGTATTTTTATTAGAAATCAGAGCATTTAAGAATTTTAGTTTCTTTAGTTTAGTTTCTTTATCAAGGAAGTGTTACCTAGTTTAGGTTATTTCCATTAAATAAATTTTAAAGACTATGATTTATTGCCTTTGTAAGACATCAGAACTGAATTTAAAAACACTGCCTAGTTCCTTCTTTTACAGGAAGTTGAATCTGATATTAGTCCTTTGAGTAAATTTGTTTTAAAACTCACATCCTCTTGACAGGTAATTTTTTTTTTTCTCATTGATCTTTTGGGAATATATAAAGGTCAAAGCAACACTGGTATATTTAAACAGACAACCAGCCACAGAAAATATAAAATGAGTCATCAATATAGAACATGAATATTTTTATTATGGATTAATGTTTACTTCAAGCTGGAATTCAGGAGACAAACCAATTGCTTTCAAGTAATAAACAGCACTGCTCCCACCTCTTATGAGGGATAACTCAGTGCTTTCTAGGTAACATGAGACTGCCTATTTCCTAACGTTTAATCTCTCTTAGTCCATTGGATTAAATTATTGAGCTCTCATTTTCAGTTAAATCAGTGGCTATCAGAAGCAATAAATTACTGGGGAGACAGGAAAACAAAAAAGCAAGAAGAGAGACATTAAAAGATAATAGATAAAAGTACTTAGAAAAAATCTTGATTGTCAGTCATTCTTGGGTATTTTAACATATTGCCTGGAGAGCCAGCCACTTAGAGGTGGAAATTTGTTATTTTCGCCCTTTCTATCCTCTGTAAAAATATTAGTTTTTCAGATAACATCATTAACTTTTTTTCCTCGTTTCAACTTTTGTTCCAGTGTCTTATTTTATGTCACGTTTCTTGCTGCAAATACATTTACTCTTATGCCTCCTGACAGCCTGAATTGCAGCATGCAGCTGGCACGGTGACCTCTGCAGCTGGAATGGGAATTGATTGGCAGGTGGCCTGTGTGTCTAACCCAGGAGAAGTGTCTCCACACACACACACATACACACTCCACACACAGTGCTTCCTCCCCATGACCACACACACACACACACACACACACACAGAACCTCCTGCCCTTGACATCACACACACATGCACACACACACACACATCCATACACACTGAGTGACTTCAGTTGGCACCAACTTTGGGGAGTCTCGTGGAGGCTTTCACCACCATGGTCTTCCAGCTGTCCAGCTGTTCAGTCACTTTGGAGCATCACACGAAGCAGGAGTTCACCAGCAGTTGTGTAGTCTGGTAGCCTAGGCAATGTACCTAGGAGGCCCAGGGAGGTGATGCGGGTAGTTGACGCATGAGGATTACTTACTCTAACTTTCTAGTGGACCTGTAACCACAGCTCTTATTGGTTTTTCTGGTCATACTTTTGCTTTGAATTCATTTCTTCCTTTTTGCTATTGATCGCAGCTCCTCTTTAAATATAAAGTTTCTAAATCACTTAATGTGACAGATCCCTTCTGGTGCTATATCTCAAGGCCTTTTGAATTTGCAGTTAAAGTAGCAACCAAAAATAAATAAAATAAAATAAAATAAAAAGCTAGTTAAAATTCCAAACCAGTGATGCATTCATTGCTCAGATATGTTCCATAAGCTTTCAACCTCTTCTCATCATACAGACACATTTTAAGGCATTCAGAGTAGTGTTTTCTTTCCGTTGTATTAAAATTTCTTCATCCCTGTTCATATACAACTGGTTTCTGCAAGGGAATTTGGATTTCCAGAGATAAGCGGATTCAAAGCACATATGCATTTGTGCTTATTTTCCTGAATCTCTTCTCTCATATTTAGAATTTTTGGAGATTATCCCTTTATGTTGGCCCCTTCAAGTGGAATATTTTCCCTGTGAATAATGAACTGAAAAGTTCTACATATGCTCCTATTGTTTTCAAGATTGGAACAATTTTCAATTGATTTAATAAATATGGGTACCATCCCTTTATAATCTGAGTCATAATTATGTACATGAATGATAGCTGCAAACTTCCATTTATATGCTATTCTTGAATGATTTAAAGGTGTATATCTACACTTATTTTCTTTTTAAAATGTACAGGCACAATAAATTTACATAGTTAAGTAAAAATGGATAAATATAGTGAACTTTAAAATCCTGTGTTTAAAAATGTCATCACAATTTTATTGATCTGAGTTACTTTGAGAGTGAACATCTCGAGGAGGGACAGGTGGGAAGAGACGGGACATTAGAGTTTGGGGCTTGAAGAATTTTTCTCTAACAACAACAACAAAAAGTTTTTAATTATTGATTTTGAGAGCCAAAAAAATGTGAATAAAAATGCAACTGAGCAGCTACAAACAGACAGATGGGGTCTGGGAAAAGGCAAACCTGCCAACCATTTGAGGAGAAAACGATGACAGAATCTAGTGCATGTTTTTAGCACAAAGGTGAGAGACAAGCTCTGTGACATATGTTATGCAATGTCTCGTAGACACTAAAAATGACATGGACGACACAGAAGATGAATTGAGATCTTTTTGTTCCCTCTACTGTCAGAATCACTGTAGAAATAAGAAAATGGTGTAAGGAGAAATAGCAAAAAAAAGAAAGATCTTGAAATGTTTAAGACATTTTCAAGATTACATTGGAAAGCTAAATAAGTTCTTGTTCGTACATAAGAAAGTAATTCTGAAAGTAATCTGCAGAGGAGAGCTTTGAGCTTCCAGGTGAATCCTGAGTTGTGCACTTAATCTTTACTACCGTAAAGTATGGCTTATCCATGTCACTGTGTAAGTTAATGGGGAATGAATGTAATAGGAGAGCAATTTGTACAAACAAAGATAGAATGTCAAACTCCCTTGATTGAGAGGCTTATATCACTGTACAGTAGCTGTAAAAAAGCCTGATCAAATACTAATCAGATAAGATGTTGCCATGGTAATACCCTGCTAATGAAGGCGTATTGGAAATGAAGACATATACAATGGATTCTTTAAAATCTTGAAAAATGAAAACACACTGAAAATGGTAAATATACTCATGTGTATACATTTACATATACAAATATGTGTACATATATACACGTATATATGTGTGTGCATATATACATATATGTATTCTAATATTTATATAATGCATATAATATATACATTAGTGAAAAAGTCAAACTAATTTGCTCCTTGGTTTTATAAAACATTTACATTTGTATGAGAAGGACTTAAGGAATTGTTCAGATGCTATAATGTGGGTCTCTGGCCCTAGAAGGAGAAACTGAAGAATATAAATCAGGCAATTATTGAGATCTGGAACAAAGAAATTTACATAAAAGCCTAACAAACCAGCCAGCCCTCATAATGGAGAGGATGGAGAAAAGAGCTATTGAAGATGAGATTTCTTTCTGGTCCCCCTTAGCACAGTCACAATTTATCACACAGTAATAGTGAGTTAAAAAACAGATCCTCTAGTCAGGGGAAAAGGTTATTTTCACATTATTATCCATGTTTGGGCAGGAAGACGATAGGGATAGGGGTGCATGTTACCCGTAGGAAAGAAATACTTAGAGGATTAAGCTAAAATGAGCTAAGAAATGCAAAGACAGAAACAGTCAGGGGGTGAATGACATATTCACTACAGCAAGTTATATCAGATTTGTTTATGAGATCACATATGATTTTCCCTAAAAGCATGGGTAGGACTATTTCAGAGTCCTGTGAATGGTTTCCTAACTCTGAACACTGATATTAATTCTGCCTTCTGTATGATACATATATGATTTCAAAGTTTCCAATAACATTAGGTAATGATTGATAATCATCCAATGTTTCAGGATACTAAATCTAAACTATGTATACCATGTGGGACCAATATCAGAAGAAGGTCATCATGGAAGCCCGATCAATCGTCATTTTGGACTGAGAGAGGAAGAAAAAGAGTGAAGGGCTAAAATCTTTCCACCATGTATTTGAATGGGACAAAAATACCCAGAGGAGCCCACTAGCTGGGCAATGCACTGTATCCCCATGAGTTTCTTCTGTATCTGTGAGAAGTGTACTACTCTTTGAAGTGCCATGAATAAGCCTTCAACAGATATTAAAATATGCACATTGCTTTGCAGTTAGGTGAATTTTCAAAATAATTAATTACACTTAGTCATTCCTCCATACGCATTTTCCAAAATGTAAAGATTTATTATCAGTGTTACTAACATCATAAATTATACAATAATGGGAACGTGTTATATTTGATTTTCGGAAGTACCTCTATTGTTTATTTTTAGGAAAACACTCTTTTATTTCTATTTTTAAGTCTCTTTAAAGATCATCCATTTTAAATTCCCATAGAATATAGAAATATTCCCAAGCCAAAGCAGGAGGGATACTCTCATATCAAAATCTGTGGTTCCCTAGGCTTAATATTTCCAGCAAAAAACAAAACAAAACAAAAAACCTTACTTTTCAAAAACTACATATTTTTAGTCCCGAAAGTATTTATTAAAGTGAATTTAATTGTGCCAAGATAAAATCTACCTCTCTGAGAAGTACAAACCCTAATCAAAGTTCAGTTTTTTGCAGGTACTCCAACTGAATCTGTTGCTTTTTCCAAAATAGAGCTTTTTTATAGTAGTTGGTTAATTCTAAGGCAATTCATACCCTGCAAAGTTCAGGAGGACTTTGATCATATACCACCACTTAGCTTTCCACCTCTCTCTCAGTCTTCTTAGTCTGAATTCATATTAAAGCCATGTCATTCCTTGCTTATTTCATTGTTACTCTTGCACTTCTCCTACCTTATTACCGAGTTTTGAGGTGCACAACTGAACTTGCTTGGTTTATTTGAGTGATATTGTCTCATTGAAAGTTAAATTATGTTAAGCTAACATATGTAAGATAAATGCTGAAAGAGATTATCATTTGAGAAAAACAATTTTTAAGCAGGTGATTTTCTATTGACTTGAGACTATAGATTTCAGAAAAAAATAAGTTATGAAACAAATTTTAAGACTGAGAAAAAATGGCTGCCTCACTTTTCTGTGAGAAGATTGTTAACATTATTAGGAGAAATTCAGTGTAATTTTTTCCAGTGTAATCTGGAAATATGCTGAAGGTGCCCAGAAATGCATTTTCTACTATCACTTATTGCTTTATTAATGTTTGCTTTAAATTTTAAATTATGCTTTAGACTGCTGCAACTGTTATAAATTTCTCAATATAACACAAAATGTTACTTTTGAGGAATTTTGCACAAAGATTGTGGTAAACATCATGAGCGTTACTTGGCAAAGCCTGGAAATAAGTCCAAATGTCAGCAGGTATATGAATCCCTATTCTCCCAGGGTTCTGTACTAAGGTGGGCTTGGGTTAGTGCTTAGATGGATAAAGCATAGGGCTGTGTTTTAAGAGGGTAATTACTGCCTCTATGTCAGTTACATTTTAAGCATCAGGGTGACATTTTAGCTCAGGAAAAATAGGCAAAACCTTGAACATGACTTTAGATAAGTAATGAAAACACTACAGCCCAATACCTGGAGAACAGGAGTCTATGTTGCCATGGGAATTGAGTTCAGGCATATTCCTCTCACTGGAGGGAAGAGAATGCCAAGCCCCTGGGAAGGCACATTTGGGAAAGATGGACATAGTGACCACAGTTAGCTTGTCCTCTGGCTCACAGAGAGCTCCCAGAATCCATCCTGGGGTGTTTCTCTTGGTCTCCACATAGAACTCATATTCCCACTAGAAATGGGCTGGTGACATTCTCACGACACCATTCTAAGCAAAAAGAAGAACGCTAACAACAACAACAAAAATCTACAACTTATATTTCAGCTAAACTAGAAGAGAGAAAACACTTCAAATTTGCATCTTTTAAATTGCTAAATCAACTGAGAGCAGCTCATGCAGCATCGCAGGGGATTTCAAAGTATGGAGAGGATCTAGCAGTCTAGGTGTCAGGAATCAGCAGCTAACTTTAATGGCAGAAGGAGCCCTTCTCTGACTAGGAACCGCCATGAAAAGGATTGACTGAAACAGGACAAACTCCTCTACCAATGTAGAGAAAAAGCATACAAAGTTCCTGAGGGTTCCAGAGACAATAAATCTCAGAAGAAAGGGAAAGGAAGTAGAAGAAAATATCTTTCAAGTTGAGTTTTTCCTGGTGGCAACATTTACTGAAGGAACTAGGTTTGTGGTTTTCTTTTACTATGTTAAATATTTTCACTCCACCCTCTTCTTGCTTGTGTGGTTTGTGAAGAGTACTTAACCTTGTTTCTTATGGACTAGGTGTTTTTGGTTTTGTTTGCCTTCTTTCAAGATGTTCGTTTTCTCTAAGGATTTTGCAGTTTGAATATAATATGCCCAGGGGTAGATTGTTTAGTATTAAGCCTGCTTGGTATTCTCAAACATTCCTGGAAATGAAGCTTTATGTGTGTCATTATTTTGTAAACCACTAGCCATTATTACTGCAAATATTTCTTCTACTCCAATCTCTCTTACTTCTCCTTAGGATGCTCTAATTACATGTATAGTAAACCTTTCGAAATTCTTACACGGTTCTTGGATATTATGTTCTGTTTTTTTTTTTTTTTTAATGAGTTTTTTGTTTACATTTTAGTTTAGGAAATTTCTATTGAGATATATTCAAGCTCACTGGTTCACTTTTTAAATTGTCATAAAATGTACAAAACTTAATCTTTATCACTGTAACCATTTGCAAGTATATTTCGGCAGCAGGAAATATATTCACAAGGTTGTGTAAATTTTTCCATTACCCCCGATATAAACTCTGCACCTATTAAATAATAACTTTCCATTTCCCCTTCCCTCCCTGTAAACCTCCAGTCTACTCTCTGTCCTTACCAATTTGCCCATTCTTTGTGTCTCATATAAATGGAATCATATGATATTTGTTCTTCAGGGTCTGGCTTATTTCATTTAGCATGATGTTTTTAAGGCCCATCCATGTTATAACGTATATTAAAATTTTATTCTTTTTATGGCTGAATAATACTTCATTGCATGCATATACCATATTTTGCTTATACATTGATTTATTGATGCACACTTGGGTTGTTTCCATCTTGTGGCGACAGGGAATAATGCTGTTATCAACATTGGTGTACAAACTCACTGATTCCTTTCTACACTGTGTCCAATCTACTGCTGAGCTCATGGGAGGCAATTTTTGTTTCCGTTACAGTGTATTTTTTTTTATTTTATTTTTTTTTGCGGTACGTGGGCCTCTCACTGCTGTGGCCTCTCCCGTCGCGGAGCACAGGCTCCGGACACGCAGGCTCAGCGGCCATGGCTCACGGGCCCAGCCGCCCCGCGGCATGTGGGATCCTCCCGGACCGGGGCACGAACCCGTGTCCCCTGCATCGGCAGGCGGACTCTCAACCACTGCGCCACCAGGGAAGGCCCGTTACAGTGTATTTTACTTCTCGTATTTCATTTTGATTCTTAGAGTTTCCACCTCCTACTTACATTACACATCTGTTCTTGTATATTGTCTACATTTTTCATTAAAGACCTTAACATACTAATAATTTTATTTATTTTTTTTGTTTCTGAAAACAAATTTTATTTAAATAAGTGTTTAAATACATTGCATAACCTTAAAACTGAAGGGGAAAAAACCAAAAAAACAGTTTGTTACTTCACATGGCATTGGGCAGCTGTTGTTAGTAAGTTGCGAGCTCTACAGCTACATGACTGATACATCGGTTTGAAATTTGTTCCCTTGTCAAAAGGTTAACTCTGATAGAAGGTTGGCCTCACATTCTAATTTGGACATCGATCAGCTAGGATAAGTCTGGTCAAAAAGACCTTGGTGGCAAGCCAGATGTCCTATCACCTCACTAGAAGGAAGGTGGCTGCTCTAAGCTCTGTCCACCTGGTCACGTTGGAGATACCAGGGGATCTTTCCCCTGATGACCAAAGACTCCCTCTAGCAGTACAGCTGCCATTGCTGCCTCACCCCATCTTCCACTCTCATGGCTCAGTGACTGAATAATTCTATTTTTAATCAATTACTTATTTGTCAATTACTTAATTTAATTTTAATTTAATTTTAAATTCTTTGGTGATTCTACAATCTGTGTCTGGCTCTGATGCTTGCTTTGTCTCTTCACACCGTGTTTTCTCTACCCTTTTAATATGCCTTGTAATTTTTGGCTGAAATCTGGTTATGAGGTATCAGATAATATAAACCAAAGTGAAAGACCTTTCTTGTGGGTTTTATGTTTATCTGATTAGGAGTTCAGCTGTATTTCATATTTATTGTAGCTACAGATCCCAGAGGATTCAGATTCCTCTGATGTTCTTGTTTTTAACTTCCCTGCTATCTCTGGGCTTAAGAGAACCTAAGAACTCCTGCCTAATTAGAATCTGGGCCCTGCAGCTTTCTAAAATATAATCCACTTTTATAATTCCAGATTCTTGTTAATGTGGTGGTAAAGCATCAGGGAAGGGATTCTACAACCTTATGATTAAATCTCAGTTTTCAGTGGGGCTGTGCCCTTGGACTGTGGTCTTTACACGTGTTTTTTAGCTCCCTTTCACCTCTTGGGTGAGACAGACAGGTAGGCTAGAGGGGAGGAAATTGGGTAAATGTCCTCTCCCCTCTCTGGGTAGGAAAAGACAGCGGTATAATGCCCTTTCTCCTGGAGAGGAGGCCTTTGTGATGGAGACTGTTCAGAGCATTTTTCAAAATGGTTATTTTCCCTTCCTCCTGCCAGGAAGTGTGCATTTTTAGACAATTTCAAAATTATCAGCATCACTCCTCATTTTACAAAAGAATTTTACAAAGACATGAAATAGTCATAGAAGTTTAGTATTTCTAAAATTTTTGCTGGCGATCCACAGACCATTCTTAGGCAATTGATCTTTTAGAATTGGCCCTATAGAAAATGGAGCTGGTTATAGTTTGAAGAGGTGTGTTTATTGACTATTTATTTGAATTTTTAATAGTGGATTTTTCAAAATTGTCATTGACCACAAAGATTAGAGTTAAATATTCTTTACTTAGTTCTGTATTTGAATTAAGCAGGCTAAAAAGCCTGAAAGGAATCCATTGCGTTGTTTGCCATATTTTGGCCTCTCATAGTGTGTTTCTACAGAAAGAAGAAGATAACGTAATTCATCATTTAATTTTTTTTTTAGCATAGATCTTTCCCTGCTATGGCTGATTTTTAATGATGTTGAAAAGGTATCTAAATGAGGAAAATCCTCTGTCCACAAAACGTCAATGTTTTAGTCATGAATTTGTCTATCGTTTCTTAATAGGCGTGCATCTTAAACCAATCAGAATATTTTACATTGATTATGGTAAATATTTTTTCTGAAAATGTATTATAAAGGAAGAAATAACTTTTTTTTTCTATATTACAACTGAGTCTCATTAAAAATGCTACACTTTGTTGGATAGAAAGGTTTAAAATAAATCTGCTATTGTTTCATGTTAATCCCTGTGGCCCAATTGGTAAGAATCATGCATTTGAAAAGAAGCAGGACTCCCTGGGGCTACATGATAAAGAAAAAGTAAGTCTACAGACAATCAATATTATAGCACCATGTATCACAGCACTGAATCTTTGTTGTTTAGATATAGATTCAAGAACAGTAACCACTGCAAAAATTATAGTATACTTATGCATTCTGGCAGGACAATATCAATGAAATATTCCATTAATTTGACCCACATCTAACAAATTACATGAAGCGTAAATCCTAGCATAAAATCCAAGTCACTTTTTTCCTTCAGTTTTAAGGTGCATGGTTTCTATGTTGCTTGTATAATTCAAACACAGGGACATTTATTTTATAAGACTTGTAAAACTGAAAATTTAACCTAGTTTCTATGTAGAACAAGACAAAAAAAACTCACTAATTAAATTTAACAAAAGCATCAACCCTTTTTTCTAATGAATTAGCACATTTTTGGAGTCACATTTCTGACCCTAAAAAGGAGCTCACATCTGTTGGAAGTAATGATATATTACTGTAATATGGAATCATATTGAGCCAAAAAATCAAAGGTGGCAATGGAAGTGGGATCAATGAAGGAGTTTCTGTGAAAAAGACTTTAAACAGAAAAAACACCCTAATATTTTTAAAGATGTTATTAATTTTGAACAAAATAATACAGTAGCTAGACAATGGATAATAAACAGCATTTAACACAAACACCAGTATCTCACTGCACATATTCTATAAGCTGTGAAAGTTGTTAAAAGATAAACCGAAACTGTATCTGAGCAAAAATCAACTCCAACTGAGCAGTGCCAGACCAGAAATGGTTATGAGGGCTCTTCCCATAGGAGCCAGGGGAAAGTGTGGAAACAAATAAACAACATTACTGATAAAATGACTCAATAGGTAGTAAGCATATTGCATGGATTGAGGTTATTTGCCAAAGGTCCTTGAATCTTCTAAGTGAATTTTATTACAGGAGGCAAAGTGGAATAATTTGAGGAAGGGAGATAATATGGTTTAAGTAAGATACTAATATTTCTTATTAGTATTATTTCCAAATAAAGATATCTTTGCCATATTTTAATGCAGTTCACATGAATCCTTATGTGTCTGGATGAAGAGTTGGGTGGTAAAAAAAGAGAAGAAAAGTTGGATTCAGAGATAGAACACAAAACATTTTAGTACATAATTCCACATAGTGAACATAGGACTGGGAAGAGTGAAGGATGATTCATAGCCTATGAGATGTACGGGTTAACAAAATTAGAGAAAAAATTACTGGAAAGGGAGAAATGAGAGAGAGAGGCAAATATTTGGTCCCATTTATGATCAAGAAAGGTCCAGCAGGCTGTGTAACACATGGGGACAGAGCAGGAGAGAGGTCAGGTCTAGAAATATAAATCAAAGTCAACCTGGTAACACTGATATTTAAAGTCATATGAATGGGTAACCAAGAAAAATAAGGGCACCACATTTCAACCCTCAGGAGCATTGTTTCTTATTGTTTAACAGGTATTGCACAGGTATAGAAAAGGATACAAGTGATTTCATTTGAGAAAACAATGTACCATTTCCAGGCTTTCAGTATGACAGGGATCAGAGTGATAAAATGGCATGTTGAAAAGAAGATGAATGGAGCAAGAATTTCTTCAAAATGCCATTTACTCACACACGCTTAAAGGCAAAGGAGAATGTACTGTTTGCAAGATAGTGTTTAATTACCTGAAAAAAGAAAGCAGAATCTGTGAGGGAAAGTGCCTTCAGTCACTATGACACTTTTTAATAACTGCTATCTTATCTTGAGTAAACCACTTTAATAGAATAAATCACTCATGGAAGATTAATCCTTTCAAAAGGCACTGTTTAGGAACATCTTCCTTCTTATATGTTTTAGTACCTTCTTTTATAACTTCAGCAAGTTTTTAACAGACATATTATACTTGCAATAATCTGTGACTATTCTTCAATATTCTTGGAGTGGGAAGTTATAGGAATTCTAGGAATTTATTATTTTTCTGTTTGGTTTGATACATAGACATTTTAATGATTGTGATTACGCTGCATTTACCTTGGCTCCATGATTTGCTGAAGAGAGAGTGCAGAATCCTTGATTCTCCATTTAACATTTATCTTTCAGAATTGAATTAGTTTGGTGTACTAAGAATCTGAGAATCTGCACATGGCTGTTGGCAAGTTTTCAGACTTGGAGTTTGCACAAATGCATGCTTTACTTTCTATGTAAAAAATTAGAATACATAAACTGTAGTTTTAAATTGTACTTATTTTTAATAAATTAATTCAGCATTCAAAACCATGCCAGGTTGAGTCTGAGAAATGAGCCTTAGGGAACCGTTGTATTACAAATCTAGATACTTATTATTAATTTCAAACCACAAAGCTAATCAACCACATGATAGCTTCGTATATTTTCATTAAACTCTCAAATTAAAAGTCAAGTATTCCACTGCCACAAGTTTTTACATTCCAATATAGTTTGTTTGATTAAGCTTTCTCATAAAAATTCTCCAATGATAGATTTCCTTTACATGAATAATAATCATAATATTTAATGCTTATTGAGGTTTTACCGTGTTTCAATTACCTCCTAATCCTTTTTATTGTTTAACTAATTTAATTTTCAAAAATTATTTCAAAAGTTATTATTATCTGTATTTTACATATTTAAAAGTATGCACAAATAGATTAAACAGTTTGAGCAAGGTCATATGTGTATAGATGTGAAAATGCATTTGTGCATATATGAATGTTACATTTTACAAGATATAGTCATATGGTAAAAACTTCTGTAAGACTTATTTTCCAGGTAAAAGAATGTCACCAAATTTCCATATATCAGCTATGATAGTAAAAGATGACAGTTACAATACAAATCCAGAAACCTTAAAAGAGGTTCCTAAAAATTATGTCACAATGATTGTTACCATTACAGATAGTTTAGCAAACAAACATCTTTGGCTGCAGAGATCATATCCATATGGCCAACAATTACTTAATAAAATATTACCTATAAATTCCCTGAATTACCTTGCTACATTCTACTACAAATCTTTAAGGAAGAGCTTTATAATTAACTGAGACTACTTCAACTCTTCCATTTATGAACTTCAGCAGCTGGTACCATTTGATGCATATAGAAACTGTTTGTTCTTCCTTTTTTATTTAGGAAACATATAATAATTGTTTGCTCGGTGTCAGAATATGTACCAAATACTGGATAACACATAATTTAATTAAATGCGCTGACAATTGAAAAGTATAACCGATAAACCTCTGTAAAAATAGATTAGCAAAGATATGAAGTAACAAGGGGGCACAACTAAACTTCTTTTGGAGGTGAGAGAGATCAAGGAAGTATTTTCTGAAGTCCTGGAATGTCTACTGGTGTGGTCCTGAAGGGATGGGGGATGGGCATGGACAGCATCTCCACAGAAGAGATTACTTATCGAAGTCTTTCAGAAATTTTTTCTAACAAGTATAGTATTTTCACTAGTATTTTTAAATTTCCTTTCCCAATATCAAATGACATATATTTTATTGGCAACAAATTTCAAGCGCATGTCCAATGCAGTGACAAAAACAGATGATTTAGCTTTATCTAATCCAGCAAATCTAAACAAACTCCTGCACAAGCTTTTGTTTAGCTGTGTTTTGCTGTTGGTAGCAGGTGAATTATAACTGTTTCCTGGCTGTGTACAATAGACCTCTGACCAAATTGTTCCTTTTTGGTGTACCATTTTAGAGACCTTGAGAAACTGATTTAATCTTCCTGAAAATATTTGACTCTGATGTTAATAGTACTACTTAGCACATAGACTTGATATGTTATTTAAATGAAATATTTAAATCATTTGGAACAGTTTAAGGCATAGCAGGCACCCAGTAATTAAATACTAATGTTAATATTATTATTCTCTAAATATCAAGTCTAGAAAAATACAATTTACTTACGGTAGACATTGACACATATGTAAATTGTATCATTCTTATTTCTCACTAGCTATTTAAAAAGAAATGTTAGTTAATTTAAAAGTTAATCAAATGCTCTTATATGACTCAGATAATTGTTTTTTTAATGCCCTCCAGAAATTGTCTATGTTATAAGCAGAAACTCATTTTAACTGAAAATTACATCATAGCTGATCTTTCCTTGTGCACTTTGCAATAGTCTTTGTGCCAAAGCAATAAAATACAACATAGATATATAAATGAATTTTGTTTTGCTCTTAGTTATGTTTCTGTCTTTTAGTTTATGAGATACTTTCAACATATTTTCAGCTAGTGCATGCATTACAGTTCAAATTATAAGAATTACTGCATCAAAACTACAATAGTTAAAAGTATGGTATCCATACATTCACCGACCATTCATCCTTTTAGTCATAAAAGGATTTAGTCACACCATTTAATGATTACTTATGATATGGCAGATAAATATCATTAGCACATTATGATATATCATAATATATCAATATCATATATTATGTCATTTTAGCATCTGGGAATATAGAGATGAATTTATTTAGTCCCTATTCTAAAAGGAGAATGTGTGCATGTTTTGTTTGGATGGGATTTTCAGAGTTTAGAAAACAAAGAGGAGAACACACATTAATGATATGAAGTAGTATGATACATTCATTACTAGAGAAGTAATTACAAAATACTGTGGAGAAGAGATAAAGGAGGAAAAATACTGCAGATGAGAATTACGGAAAGAGTGACAGAGGAGTTTGCATTTTAATTGGACTTTTAAGAAAAAGCATACATATATGAAATCCAGGTGTCAGCAAGAAGTTAGCTAGAAATTTAGATTCATTGCCTCAAATCCCCATGCAATACACTGTACATGTCCAAAGCCCTACCGTGATTTCTGCAAATTCCTGGAAATTTGGACTTTTAGAGACACTTATACTTCTAGGCTCCCACTTCCACAGAGTTTTTTTTACCTGATTTCATAGCACCAACCCCTTCAGGTACTACTCAAAACAAACAAACAAACCAAATAATTTTCAAAAATATTTATGGTTATGTTCAGAGAGCATAATGTGATTTGTGATTTTTTTTTTTTTCCTGATTCCACTAACGTGAAGCATGTTTTGATGGGGTTCCATTGTGATACAATTCCATTTAGATGTAAAGAAAGTCAACGAGGGCTTCCCTGGTGGCACAGTGGTTGAGAGTCCGCCTGCCGATGCAGGGGACACGGGTTCGTGCCCCGGTCTGGGAGGATCCCACATGCCGCGGAGCGTCTGGTCCCGTGAGCCATGGCCGCTGGGCCTGCGCCTCCGGAGCCCGTGCTCCGCGACGGGAGAGGCCACAACAGTGAGAGGCCCACGTACCGTAAAAAAAAAAAAAAAAAAGTCAATGGATCTGAGTGAAATCTGCTTATATTCTTCAATAAATCTTACTCTTTCTCTCTAATCCACACTTGTATGACTAATACAGTTCATTGAAAAAAAGCTGGGTTCCCTGCACAATAAATGATACTGAATATTTATTACAGATCTCAAAGGACACAGATGGATTTTCAGAGCCCTTGGTTAACTTGGCAGTGATGGCCATTAGAATTTTTTGTGTGTGTGATAGGTATACTCAGTCAACTTAATGTGCATGTCAGAGCAAATCCTCATATAATACATATAATACCTAACTCTGCAGGGCCTTCATATAAGGTTTATGTTTAATAAATCTGCCATTTAAACAGAAAAGAGAAGATAATGGATCACTATCTCTATGAAATGAGAAAAAAAGAATATCCCAGTCCATTTTTCTTATTTTCTAAATATACATAAATAGAGCCAAATTTAATTTTAAAAGTTTTGGTCTGATGTACTATGCAATTGTTCTATGATTTAAACTGGTTTAATCTCTTTTTTTATGACCTTATTTCCCCAGTGTTCTTGGTGGCAATATTTCAAGTCAATTCAGGTTAAGTTAGCTGACAGGAATTTTAGGCTTTGAGATCTCCTGTATTTTCTAAATGCAGACATGAACATTTATGGGTCATTTATACTGCATCAAATCATGTTCTATATTTTTGGCATGCAATAAAGTTTAATTGAATATTTTATACACATTATTTTGATGCGCTCTGTTTTTTTTCCCTTACCATATATAGCGTGATCATCTAAATTATTTGAAACAATTTAGATTCTAAGCAATTTGAGAATAGTCTTTTTTTTTTGAGTTCCCATACTATTTAACACTTTGCTTAGACAATTATTTATAATTAACTTTTTTTTTTTTTTTGCGGTACGCGGGCCTCTCACTGTTGTGGCCTCTCCCGTTGTGGAGCGCAGGCTCCGGACGCGCAGGCTCAGCGGCCATGGCTCAGGGGCCTAGCCACTCCGCGGCATGTGGGATCTTCCCGGACCGGGGCACGAACCCATGTCCCCTGCATCGGCAGGCGGACTCTCAACCACTGCGCCACCAGGGAAGCCCATAATTGATTTAATTTTATAAATGAGTTGAGCCTTTTAATAATGGATGTAATATGAGTTGGGTAACTACTGGTTTAATTAAAGAGTGAATGAAAATCAAAATAACATCTAATATTAAAACCCTGTTGTAACATCTTGAGGGAATTATTGAATTAACTGCTTCTTCACTGATTTTACACTATTCATCAATTTTTCCTTAACGTTGGTGTCAAATACTTGGACTTACTATCTTGTGCGGCCTTTCAATCCTGTGTGGCCCTTAACAAGAAGATAAGGGCCAAATGCAGTTTGCTTGCTTATATTTCCCCAGAACTTCACAAAGGACCTGGCACTTTGTATGTATTCAATATTTATCCAATTAAGGATTAATTTGGCCTAAATGACCTCACCTTAATTTGGCCTATAAGATTGCACATGAGTTGGTCCCTCCCTAAATTTCTAATTTCATGCTGTGCTTCTGGTGACACTGATTTTGTACCTCCTCCTGCTGCTTTACTAATCCCAGCCGTATTGTTATCGTTTCCCTCTTAACAACCATTGCCTTTGCTCTTTTCTCTGCCTGGCATGCTCTTCACAAGATTTTCAAGTGCCTTATTATTTTTCATTAGTCAAACCTCAGTTTACTGTCTTATTTTATTCATGGTACATTTTCTTATCTGAAACCTCCTCACATATTTATTCTTTTATCTGCTATCACTTTAACATCCTGGATGACAACTTGGACCTTCTTCATTTTGTTCACTCTTCTCAAAGTCAAGAACAATATCTGGTACACATTAGGTACTTAACAGAAAATACTGTATAAAGACACACATTCTGGCATATGATAAACGATTTGCAAAGTATACTGCAGGAACTGTCTATGCTTCTCTAAGTTTTAAAGCAGCACTATTTAATGGATGCTCCTGGGGGCATTCCTGAGGGCCACTGAAACACACTTAAACAGAACAAAGGAGCACACACTGAGCTTGAAACAGGGAAAGATAATCCCACATAAGGTGGTAAACCAAGAAAAGGCTCTGTGGACTCTTGATCTCTGGGTAAGGAAGTGTTCAAGGCCCAAGGCTCATTCTTATCTGACAGAGCGGAGGTCATAAAACTATGCAAGGGACTGCCTTTCCCAACAGTGTAGAACATCTTCAATTGTTGCAGTCAGTCTCCTGAAATCCAACGTAGGCGAGTTCATCCTTCATAAATCTGTGTGATTGGGTTATTTGGTTCTTTGTGATTGAATTTTAAGATATCCTCATATATTTTAGATATTAGCCCTCATAAGATGTATGGTTTGCAAATATTGTCTCCCATTCAGTAGGCTGAGTTTTCACTTTTTTGATTGTTTCCTTTGCTGTGAAGAAACTTCTCTAGTTTGATGTGATTCTCTTTGTCTATTTTTGTTAGGGAAACCACTCACTAAAACGGCCCACCCTGGCCAGGCACCATAGTAACTACTTGCATGAGTTATCTTACAACAGGATGTCCTGGTAAGGAAAGTGGAACTAACAAGCTACCACCAACCGGAAGAATTCAGGAAAGATCAAAAGGAGAGAGGAGACGCCAGTCCATATGTCCTACCACCTCCTAGAATCCTCCTTGCTGGAATCCATCTTGGCTGAGCAATGCATGTGCCACCAGGAAGGACCCTGAGTCAGAGTGATTGGCCAGACACTTGACCGGAAACTAACCCCTTTACCATAAAACCCGAGACTGCGAGCCACATGGCAGAGCAGTTCTCCTGGGCTCCCTTACCCTCCTGCTCTCCTCCCGGGAGCCCCTTCCCAATAAAATCTTGCTTTGTCAGCATGTGTGTCTCCTAGGACAATTCATTTCCGAGTGTTAGACAAGAGCCCACTCTCGGGCCCTGGAAGGGGTCCCCCTTCCTGCAACATTTTTGCTTTTTGTGTGTGTGCTTTTGATGTCATTTCCAAAAAATTATTGCCACGGCCAATGTCCAGAAGCTTTTTCCAAAGTTTTCTTCCAAAAGTTTTATGTTTTCAGGTCTTATATTTAAATCTTTAATTCATTTTGAGTTGGTTTTTGTGTGGGCTGTAAGATAAGGGTCCAATTTCATTCTCCAGTTTCCCAGTATCATTTATTGAAGGCTATCCTTTCCCCCACTGTATATTATTAGTACTCTTGTCAACAATCACTTGACCACAAATGCATGGGTTTATCTCAGGGATAAAAAATGGGAAACGGACCTGAATAGACATTTCTCTGAGAAGATATTCAAATGGCCAACAGTATTTGACAAGGAGCTCATCATCACTAATCATCAGGAAAATGTAAATTTAAACCACAATGAGATATTACTTTATACTTGTTAGAATGGTTATTATAAAAGAAAACAAACAAGTGTTGCTGAGGATGCAGAGAAAAGAAGACCCTTTACACTGTTGGTGAGAATGTATTTTGGTTAATCTGCTATGGAAAACAGTATGAAGATTCCTTAAAAAGTTAAAGAACTACCACATAATCCAGCAATCCCACTTGTGGGAATAAATTGAAATGAAATCAGGATCTTGAAGAGATATCAGCACTCTTATATTCACTGAATCATTATTCACAATAAACAAAACATCAGAGCAGTCTAAATGTCTGTCAGCAGATGAAAGGAAAAAGAAAATGTAATATATATAATAAAATATTATTCAGCCTCAAAAAGGAAGGAAATCCTGCCATATATGACCACATGGATGAACCTGGAAGACATTATGCTAAGTGAAATAATCCAGTCACAGAAGGACAAATATTGCCTGACTCCACTTATATGAGGAATCTAAAATAGTCAAATTCATAGAAACAGAGAGTAGAATGGGTGGTTACCAGGAGCTGGGAGAGAGGGAAATGGGAAGATGTTGGTCAAAGAGTACAAAGTTTCAATTTTGCAAGATGATAAGTCCTAGAGATCTTAACTTTGTTAAGAGGATATATTTTATATCGTGTTCTTATCACAATAAAATAATAAAGTAAAAAGGGTAGGAGGAGGAAAGTAGTAGAGGTAGTGGATATGTTTATGGAATAGATTGTGGTGATGGTTCCACAGATGTATACTTATCTCCAAACTCATCAAATTGTATACATTAAATACATATGTGTTTTGTATGTAAATCATGTCTCAGTAAAGTGATTTTTAAAAAAATAAATAAATGTGGTATTTCTCATTATTTCTAATTTTCTAAATTCACAGAATATTAATCCCCGTTATTATATTTTATTCTTTGCACTGGTGATGAGGTATGTATGTTTACTAACTGTATTTTTTCTATAGTGTCTGTGTGGGTACACACGGATGTGGTCATGTCCATTGCAGTGTGTAAAAAAAGTATTGCTATATACTAGTAAGACTTTATCTTTTGTCTCCGCAACGCTGAGAAAGTAGTGAACCTGTTGTAGTATGTGTTAACATGAGTACCATTAAGGGAATAGTTTTCCTTCTCTCTCTCTCTTTTTTTAAAAAATTTATTTTTGGCTGCATTGGGTCTTTGTTGCTACACGTGGGCTTTCTCTAGTTGCAGCGAGTGGGGGCTTCTCTTGTTGCAGAGCATGGGCTCTAGGCGTATGGGCTTCAGTAGTTGTGGCTCACGGGCTCTAGAGTGCAGGCTCAGTAGTTGTGGTGCATGGGCTTAGTTGCTCCGCGGCATGTGGGATCTTCCCGGACCAGGGCTTGAACCTGTGTGCCCTTCATTGGCAGGCGGATTCTTAACCACTGCACCACCAGGGAAGCCCTTTTCCTTCTCTTTTAAGAGTAGAATGCACAGTGTATTCTGGTCCATTCACGCCCAGCATCATTGTGAGTGGTGGCTATGTTGCAGTGGAGACCACAGGCCTGCTGAACTGAGGCTCTGATTTGTTTCAACAGGTCATCCACTGGTGTATTCCTGTGAGAGTGGCCCAACTGGGAGTGCTGAGCTACAGAAAAAGACCTCTGTGATTAGATGATATTTAATGTAAAAGGATAATAATTTAGGATATATGTGTCTCATGAGAAGAAAGAAATATAGCAACTGAGTTTTACAGCTGTATTATTGAATGCCTGACTGACATAACAGAGAATTAGATTCAAAGAAGCTTTTAAATATATCATGTGAAAATTAGGTTACAATTACAGGTCTGATAATAGCGACAATTTTCCAGGTAACCTACCCAGTCCCAGATACTATATTATTCACTTTAGATGCATGATCTACAAAATCCATACATATTAATCGATCAATAGTTTAGTTTACTGTGTAAAGTTACTGTGTAATCATATATGGTGCTCATTCATGTCAAATGCTATAAGAAAGCTCAAGTATAGGCTGACATGATCACTGCTCTCATGTTGTTTATATATTACTTGAAAGAAGACAATAAAACATTTTATAAAAATAAATTATTTAATTGAGAAGTACAGAATGCTCTGCAAGAACATAATCAAAAAACAACAGCAATCTAGAGGGTGAGATAAGAATCCCGTCAGAATAAATCAACATTACCCTGATACAGAAAGGGTGGATTTTATTATGGGAAGTGGTGTGGGGAAATGACAAAAGATTTAGGGGGAGAAGGCAAAGAAAATATTTTGCAGGCAGCCATCCAAGGTGGCATGCGTAGAGTGAAGACTCCCTGGCAGGCAGTGCTGGGGAGTTTCTGGTGTGTTTGGAACGTGAAGTGGGCAGGGCTAGGAGGGAGAAGTGATGCTGGAGTGTCAGCAGTGACGTCACCGCACACCTTATAAGACCAGGAAAGGAGGTTTTAGTTTTCTACTGAAACCGTGTACAAGCCCCTGTGTCCTTGTCTTTTGAAGTAAAAGGCTGAGTTGAGAGTTAATGATGGGGAAATGTGAAGCTGTAGAAACAAAGAACAGCTGTTGGACTGGGGAACTGGCAAAAATTTAGACCGTAAACCTGCCACATAGCAGAATCACCAAACTCCCAGTTCCCTGAAAGATATTGATAAAGGCCTGACACACATTCCTAAGCTGTGTTTACAGGAAGCCGACCCACCAGATGAAAACTGCTGACTGCAAGAACATAGACCCTAGACTGCTTGGAAACCGAAAGTTGATGATGCTGACTCCCAATTACCTCACCACCAACCAATCAGAAGAATGCCCATGAGCTGACCACGCCCTGCTCCTTGAGCCATTACTATAAGACTCCTCACTACCCACTCCAGGACGGGACACGCAGTCTTGAGGGCGTTGGCCCCCTGTGGCCCCTTTTGCCTGGCAAAGCAATAAAAGCTATTCTTTTCTGCTTCACCCAAAACTCTGTCTCCAAGATTCAATTCAAGGCCGGTGTACAGAGGTTGGGTTTCGGCAACACTACCCGGGCAATGAGTAGCCACTGATAGACTCTGGGCAGTGGAGTGATAAGTGTGAAAAGATATGTTTTGGAACCATCCCTGAGAACATAGTAAGGAGAGTAGCAAGAGCGAAAGGAGGGAGAAGTCACAGGAGGCTGTAGGTTTCAGGTGAGAAATGGTGGCAGCATCGACAGGGTGACAGTGAGGACGGACAGGAGTATTTACCAGGCAGAGGGGATAGGATTTTGTGATTCCATGGATGCGGCGTGTGAAGAGCTCCACATCCATGGAAGAGTCTCTATGCTTTTGACTTTGACACTGAGTAGTGATGACATTTGCACAGGTAAGGAACACCAGAGAGGTGAGGCTTTACAGAGATAAGTGATACATTTATTTTACACGTTGAGTTAAGGTGATTTTGAAAAGGAACCAGTGAGGATAGATGATAAACAATAGGGTATAATGATCCAGAGCTCAGTAAAAATGTCTGGGCCATTATCAGCACCCGTTATGCTATGGAATTATCGTCACATGATAACTGAATCATGGAGTAGATGTTCTCATCTAGGAATGTAGTCTGACAATGCAATCTTAAGGAAAAACCAACATTCGATGAATAAAACGTAAAAAAAAGGAATTTGTAAAGTTGTGGCAAGAGAGAGAGAAAGAGGGTATCTCTGTTACATCTTCACTGGGTGGTGGGACTGTTAGGATGTTACTGACACGTCAGTAAGAGGACAAAGTGTAGGCATTCAAGCACTTTGACGGTGGAGATTAAATGATAATGAGACCGGTCAGCACCTAGAAGAAGATGTGGCTTGTGTGTGTGCGTATGTGTGAGATTCATTTTTTAAGGTCTGAAAGACTTCAGCATGTTTATATGTTTATTCAGAAAAGCCAGTGGGAATTAAAGGTAGATTCTATTGTATAATTTTAAAGATGAGGAAATTAATTGGTTTAGGAGGACTAAAGGGATTTCAAATACCAAATTATGAATTAAATACAGACATTTCGATAGGAGAGATACAGATGGTAAATGAGCACATGAAAAGATGTTAGACATCACTGTTCATAAAATAAATGCAAATTAAAACCACAATTATATATCACTACCCTCCTATTAGAATGGCTAATATATATATATATATATAGAGAGAGAGACAGAGACAGAGACAGAGACAGAGAGAGGAGAGAGACAGAGAGAGACATCACAAAGTAGTGGTTATGGAACAACTGGAACTCTCTCACACATTGCTTTTGGGACAGCAAAAGCCACTTTGGGGGCAATAGTGGCAGTTTCTTATAAACTCATACATACACTTAAAATATGACCTGGCAATCTCATTTCTATGTGTTTACCCCAAAGAAATCAACACTTATGCCCACACCTGTATGCGAATGTCAGCAGCACATGGAAACACAATACTCCAACAATGGAAACAAGGAAAAGACCAGCAACTGACGAATAAATAAAAAAAACTTGGTAAATCCATAAAATGGAATTGTTCTCAGCAAACAAAAAGGAATAAACTACTGATATATGGAACAACATAGAAAAACCTCAAAAATATTTTGCAAGTGAAAGACAGCCACCCTCTAATTTCATTTATACAGACGTAAATCATACTGGGGACTGCCACAGTTGGGCTAGGGGTGGAGGACTGACTGCAAAGGACACAAGGGGACTTTTTGGGATGATGGAAATGTTCTATATTTGCTTGTAGTTATGATTCCATGATCGTATACATTTGTCAAAACTCAATGAACTGTACACCTAAACAGTATAAATTTTACTGAGTGTAAATTATATCCCAAAGAAAGTAATTGATTATATTGGGTTAAATAGACATGAACATGCTTGTATATATTTAGATTCTTTTTTAAAATTTTTTCGGCTAGTTTTATTGAGATAAAATTGACATATAACATTGTATAAGTTGAAGGTGTACAGTATAATGATTTGACTTACATACATCATGAAATGATGACCACAGTAAGTGTAGTGAACAGCCATAATCTCATATAGATACAATATCAAAGAAGAAGGAAAAAATCTGTTTTTTCCTTGTGATGAGAACTCTTAGGATTTACTCTTTTAACTTTTATATATAATATAAAGCAGTGTTAATTATACCAATTATGTTGTAGCTTACATCCTTAGTATTTATCTTATAATTTTAAGTCTGTGCCTTTTGACCACCTTCATCCAATTACCCCTCCCCTCACCCCCTGCCTCTGGTAAACACAAATTTGATCTCTTTTACTATGAGTTTGTTCGTTTGGGCTTGGAGTTGGGGGGTTCAATTGACCTACAGCCCTATGTTAGTTCCTGGTGCACAACATAGTGAGTCGTACATTACAAAACGTTCTGTACATTACAAAACGATGATAGATTTTATCAAAACTAAAACCAAGTCATATGTGAGGAAACTATTTGGGCACAAGAACAAGTTAAAGGGTGCATTAAATTTTTATTCAACGTCTTCATCCAACTATCGTGGAAATCATCAAGCAACAACAGAAATGATAAAAATTCATAATTATTAGTGTTATTAGTTTTTAACCCATTGTTACAAAAGACGGAAACTCAGACACACTCATTTATAGACTCATTTCTGTGGATAACTGGCCTGGCTTTATTGAAACACAAGATCAATGAGCACAAATGTATGTCTTTGTTATAGTAATCTTTTGCAATATGAAATTTTTTGCTGTCAATCTTTCAGAAGATTCTTTTGGTCTGTTTATCTGCATGTTCAAATATGCAAACATTGATGCTCATAAAAATAAATGTTCACTGTCTACCTTTGTCACTTTATCTCTTAGATAGTTCAGTATCTTAAACAGTATTTATCTTTGTAGGCTGTTCAGTTTTATAGCTGGGAGATAGTTTCTATACGTTAAGAAAGGGTGAGACAGTGAATGTAATTTCCAGAGAAAAAGGAACTAAGTATGCACACGTGAAATTCATGGCACAATTTTTATCATATGTATTTTCCTATTATCCATATTTACATCTTCACAGATAAGAGAGAGTAACTCATACATATAATAAGATGATGAATTTTATTTTTCAAATGAGGTTTGTAATACTCTCAGCCTGAGAGAATCTCCATAGTTATCTGAGATGGCAATCTAGTTCCATATAAATGCAAATTAACATTGTTTGTCTCAGAAAGCCCTTGCATCTCAGATTAGTCATAAAAATTTAAATCACATTATGTCGGTACCAATTCCTCAATCTAAAACTCATTGGGAGATGGGTAGGAGAAATTCCTCTTTTCTTTTCTTTTCTTTTTGTTAATAGTGACCATTTATTTTGAAGTGACACAAAACAGTTCAAGTTGAAATCCTCAGGTTTAGAATCTTTATTTTTGAGAAGTAAAACATTTATTTGAGAGTAACCATCTTAATGCAAGGATTGGGGGGTGGAAGGAAAGAAAAGCTCTACTTTTGGGTAGAAGGATACCCAAAATGCAATAGCTCAAGCAAAATATCTTTTTTCCTCTCTCTCATAGAATAGTCTAGTTCTCTATCCAAACAAAGATGGATGAGTGAGTATGAAGTGTACAAGTGAATGAAAAAGATGGCATCAACACAGCCATTATTCCTGGAAAGAATGGGACGGCCAGTCAAGTCCCATGGTCACCTTTAATACTTTACTCAGGCTTATGCCCATGTTTCTATACTGTACGTTAAGACTGTCTTTTCTCTGTGGAAACACTTTTCTAAAAGTTGTTTAGCAAAACAAATAGAATAAGATTTATAAAATACCAGACATTTTTTAAATGGGGGGAAAAATGGAGGTTAGAAAGTAAAAGCACTTCTCAGGTGGGTAAGACTAAGAATGGGTATTAAAATTAAAACCTATACTGGTGCCAGGCTATTTATATTTGACTTTGTTAAATTTTCTTAACTACGATACGGAGGGATGGTGATGATAACGGTGGTGATTATGATGATGGTGATGATGGTGGTGATGATGGTGGTGGTACTGGTGGTATTTTAATACTAAAAAGTTTAGAAAATAAATTCTATATTTGCCAATTAACTAAGATTGAAAAGTTAAACATCTAGCTATTTTTGAAACTGATGTTCAACTCCAAGCTTATGATTCTAAACTCTTTTTTCTATTTTTCTCTAAGTAAAGAGAAATTAGTTTATATTTAAGAAGCAATCCGAGTCTAACAGTGAAAAAATCTCAATACCCAGGGAGACTTCATATCACCGTGGTTAAATCTACTTTGGAATAAAATTTAAATAATTTAGCAGAACTTCCCAAACCACAGAAATGAGATTTTCAGTGGCTCATGATGGTTTTGGGCATTTCATATGATCTCATACTTCTCCAAAATGTTCGATTACAGTAGCCCAAAGACCACAGCATATGGGGAACAGATATGAAGGCTCTAGCACAACTACTATTTAATCCAATTTCCCTTCTGAAATACAAAGTACTAAAGCATATTGTGACATTTAAAAAGCACTAAATCGCCACATGCCCCAGAGCAGCTAGGCCCATGCGCCACAACTACTGAGGAAAAAAAAAAAACCCACTAAATTGGGGGACCTTCAAGGTGGTGGAGGAGTAAGCTGTGGAGATCACCTTCCTCCCCACAGATACATCAGAAATACATCTACACGTGGAACAACTCCTACAGAACACCTACTGAACGCTGGCAGAAGACCTCAGGCCTCCCAAAAGGCAAGAAACCCCCCACGTACCTGGGTAGGGCAAAAGAAAAAAGAATAAACAGACAAAAGAATAGGGACGGGCCCTGCACCAGTGGGAGGGAGCTGGGAAGGAGGAAAGGTTTCAACACACTAGAAAGCCCCTTCGCGGGCGGAGACTGCGGGTGGTGGAGGGGGGAGCTTCGAAGCCGCGGAGGAGAGCGCAGCCACAGGGGTGCGGCGGACAAAGCGGGGAGATTCTCGCACAGGGGGTCGGTGCCGACCAGCACTCACCAGCCCGAGAGGCTTGTCTGCTCACCCGCCGGGGCGGGCGGGGCCGGGAGCTGAGGCTCGGGCTTCCGTCAGAGCGCCGGGAGAGGACTGGGGTTGGCGGCGTGAACACAGCCTGCAGGGGGTTAGTGCGCCACGGCTGGCCGGGAGGGAGTCCGGGAAAAGTCTGGAGCTGCCGAAGAGGCAAGTGCGCGAGGAGAGGGGATTCAGAGCGCCGCTTAAAGGAGCTCCAGAGACGGGCGCGAGATGCGGCTAAAAGCGCGGACCCCCAGAGACGGACATGAGACGCTAAGCCTGCTGCTGCCGCCACCAGGAAGCCTGTGTGCGAGCACAGGTCACTCTCCACACCCCCCTTCCGGGAGCCTGTGAAGCCCGCCACTGCCAGGGTCCCGTGACCCTGGAACAACTTCCCCGGGAGGACGCACGGCGCGCCTCAGGCTGGTGCAACGTCATGCTGCCTCTGCCGCCGCAGGCCCGCCCCGCACTCCGTGCCCCTCCCTCCCCCCGGCCTGAGTGAGTCAGAGCCCCCGAATCAGCGGCTCCTTTAACCCCGTCCTGCTGAGCGAAGAACAGGCGACCTACACGCAGAGGCGGGGCCAAATCCAAAGCTGAACCCCGCGAGCTGTGCTAACAAAGAAGAGAAAGAGAAATCTCTCCCAGCAGCCTCAGGAGCTGCGGGTTTAAATCTCCACAGTCAACTTGATATACCCTGCATGTGTGGAATACCTGAATAGACAGCAAATCATCCCAAAATTGAGGAGGTGGACTTTGGGAACAAATGTAGACTTGGGGTTCGCTGTTTGCGACTGACATGTTTCTGATTTTATGTTTATTTTAGTATAGTTTTTAGCACTTGTGATCATTGGTGGATTAGTTTATTGGCTTGGTTGCTCTCTTATTTTAATATTATTACTTTTGTTTTTTAATTTTAATAATTAAAAATATTTTTTTATCTATTTACTTCTTTTTCTCCACCCTTTTCTTCTGAGCCATGTGGCTGACAGGGTCTTGGTGCTCTGGCCTGGTGTCAGACCTGAGCCTCTGAGGTGGGAGAGCCAAGCTTAGGACGTTGGTCCACCAGAGACCTCCTGGCACCACGTAATATCCAATTGGTGAGAGCTCTCCCACAGATCTCTGTCTCAACACTAAGACCTGGCTCCACTCAACGACCAGAAAGCTACAGTGCTGGACACCCTATGCCAAACAACTAGCAAGACAGGAACACAGCCCCACCCATTAGCAGAGAGGCTGCCTAAAATCATAATAAGGTTACAGACAGCCCAAAACACACCACCGGACACAGTCCTGCCTGGCAGAAATACGAAATCCAGCCTCATCCACCAGAACACAGGCACCAGTCCCCTCCCCTCCCCTCCACACAGACAACAAGAACAACAGGAACTACGAACCTGCAGCCTGCAAAAAGGAGACCCCCAAACACAGTAGGGTAAGCAAAATGAGAAGAAAGAGAAATATGCAGCAGATGAAGGAGCAAGGTAAAAACCCACCAGACCAAACAAATGAAGAGGAAATAGGCAGTCTACCTGAAAAAGAATTCAGAGTAATGATGGTAAAGATGATACAAAATTTTGGAAACAGAATAGAGAAAATATAAGAAACGTTTAACAAGGACCTAGAAGAACTAAAGAGGAAACAAACAATGATGAACAACACAATAAATGAAATTAAAAATTCTCTACAAGGAGTCAATAGCAGAATAACTGAGGCAGAAAAACGGATAAGTGACCTGGAAGATAAAATACTGGAAATAACTACCACAGAGCAGAATAAAGAAAAAAGAATAAAAAGAATTGAGGACAGTCTCAGATACTTCTGGGACAACATTAAACACACCAACATTCGAATTATAGGGGTCCCAGAAGAAAAAGAGAAAAATAAAGGGTCTGAGAAAATATTTTAAGAGATTATAGTTGAAAACTTCCCTAATATGGGAAGGAAATAGTCAATCAAGTCCAGGAGGCACAGAGAGTCCCATACAGGATAAATCCAAGGAGAAACATGACAAGACACATATTAATCAAACTATCAGAAATCAAATATAAAGAAAAAATATTAAAAGCAGCAAGGGAAAAGCAACTAACATAAAAGGGAATCCCCATACGGTTAACAGCTAATCTTTCAGCAGAAACTCTGCAAGCCAGAAGGGAGTGGCAGGACATATTTAAAAGGATGAAAGGGAAAAACCTACAACCAAGATTACTCTACGCAGGAAGGATCTCATTCAGATTTGACAGAGAAATTAAAACCTTTACAGACAAGCAAAAGCTAGGAGAATTCAGCACCACCAAACCAGCTTTACAACAAATGCTAAGGGAACTTCTCTAGGCAGGAAACACAAGAGAAGGAAAAGACCTACAAAAACAAACCCAAAACAATTAAGAAAATGGTAACAGGAACATACATATCAATAATTACCTAAAATGTAAATAGATTAAATGTTCCAACCAAAAGACATAGACTGGCTTTGGATACAAAAGCCAGTGGATACAAAAACAAGACCCATATATATGCTGTCTACAAGAGACCCACTTCAGACCTAGGGACACATACAGACTGAAAGAGAGGGGATGGAAAAAGATATTCCATGCAAATGGAAATCAAAAGAAAGCTGGAGTAGTAATTCTCATATCAGACAAAATAAACTTTAAAATAAACACTATTACAAGAGACAAAGAAGGACCCTACATAATGATCAAGGGATCAATCCAAGAAGATATAACAACTGTAAATATTTATGCACCCAACATAGGAGCACCTCAATACATAAGGTAAATGCTAACAGCCATAAAATGGGAAATTGACAGTTACACATTAATAGTAGCGGAATTTAACACCCCATTTCCATCAATGGACAGAACCAAAATGAAAATAAATAAGGAAACATAAGCTTTAAATGACACATTAAACAAGATGGATTTAATTGATACTTATAGGACATTCCATCCAAAAACATGATAATACATTTTCTTCTCAAGTGCTCATGGAACATTCCCCCCGACAGATCATATCTTGGGTCACAAATCAAGCCTTGCTAAATTTAACAGATAAACAATGTTCTTGGATTGGAAGAATCAACATTGTGAAAATGACTATATTACCCAGAGCAATCTACATATTCAGTGCAATAGCTATCAAATTACCAATGGCATTTTTCACAGAACTAGAACAAAAAATTTCACAATTTGTGTCATGGAAACACAAAAGACCCTGAAGAGCCAAAGCCGTCTTGAGAAAGGAAAACAGAGCTGCAGGAATCAGGCACCCTGACTTCAGACTATACTACAAAGCAACAGTAATCATGACAGTATGGTACTGGTACAAATACAGAAATATAGATCAATGGAACAGGATAGAAAGCCCAGAGATAAACCAATGAACATATTGTCAACTTATCTTTGGTAAAGGAGGCAAGAATATATAATGGAGAAAAGACAGCCTCTTCAATAAGTGGTGCTGGGAAAACTGGACAGCTACATGTAAAAAATGAAATTAGACCACTCCCTAACACCATACACAAAAATAAACTCAAAATGGATTAAAGACCAAAATATAAGGTGAGACACTATAAAACTCTTAGAGGAAAACATAGGAATAACACTCATTGACATAAATCACAGCAAGATCCTTTTTGACCCACCTCCTAGAGAAATGGAAATAAAAACAAAAGTAAACAAATGGGACCTAATGAAACTTAAAACTTTTTGCACAGAAAAAGAAACCATAAACAAGATGAAAAGAGAACCCTCAGAATGGGAGAAAATTTTTGCAAACGAAGCAGCTGACAAAGGATTAATCTCCAAAATATACAATCAGCTCATGCACCCCAATATCAAAAGAAGAAACAACCCAATCCAAAAATGCACAGATCTAAATAAACACTTCTCCAAAGAAGATATACAGCTTGCCAACAAACATGTGAAAGGAAGCTCAACATCACTAATCATTAGAGAAATGCAAATCAAAACTACGATGAGGTATCACCTCACACTAGTCAGAATGGCCATCATCAAAAAGTCTACAAACAACAAATGCTGGAGAGGGTGTGGAGAAAAGGGAACCCTCTTGCACTGTTGGTGGATATGTAAATTGATACAGTCGCTCTGGAGAACAGTATGGAGGTTCCTTAAAAATCTAGAAATAGAATTACCATATGATGCAGCAATCCCACTACTGGGCATATACCCTGAGAAAAGCATAATTCAAAAACAGTCATGTACCACAATTTTCATGGTAGCTCTATTTACAATAGCCAGGTATGGAAACAACCTAAGTGTCCATCAACAGATGAATGGATAATGACGATGTGGCACATAAATACAATGGAACATTACTCAGCCATAAAAGGAACTGAAATTGAGTTATTTATAGCGAGGTGGAGGGACCTAGAGTCTGTCATACAGAGTGAAGTAAGTCAGAAAGAGAAAAACAAATGCCATAAGCTAACACATAGAAATGGAATTAAAAAAAATGGTTCTGACAAACCTGGGGGCAGGACAGGAATAAAGACGCAGACGTAGAGAATGGACTTGAGGACACGGGGAGGGGGAAGGGTAAGTTGGGATGAAGTGAGAGAGTGGCATGGACATATATACACTACCAAGTGTAAAATAGATAGCTAGTGGGAAGCAGCTGCATAGCACAGGGAGATCAGCTCGGTGCTTTGTGACCACCTAGAGGGGTGGGATAGGGAGGGTGGGAGGGAGATGCAAGAGGGAGGAGATATGGGGATATATGTATATGTATAGCTGACTCAGTTTGTTATAAAGTAGAAACTAACACACCATTGCAAAGAAATTATATCCCGATAAAGAGGTTAAAAAAAGAAAAAAACATAATGGAAAAGAACATGAAAAAGAATGTATATATAACAATCACTTTGCTGTACATTAGAAATCAACATAATATTGTAAATCAGCTGTAATTCAATAAAATACATTTTTTTTAAAAAAGAGGAAAAAGTAAAAATAAAATAAAAGTAAAAGCCACTAAATCTCTACCGTTCAAGTCCATGGACTCCTTAAATCTGGCCCAGTTGACGCCCTCTACTGCTTTTCTGCTAGCAAACGATTTAGTTCCATAAATTGAGGCAGTATGTATTGTAGGTTTGACAAATCAACCCGAAAACATTGTCCTCGTTCATTGTTCTCTGCAGAGAAATGGATGCAGTCACAGAAGAATGAAGAAGATCCTTCAGTTTGTGCCTGCCGCCCTCCCACATATACACACACCCACACATCCTGGGAAGAAAAAGAAGTCCAGCAGCCTTGTAAGTACACTGTCTACTTACAGAAGATAAATATGTGATAGTGCTCAAGCTATACAATTTTAGGAAAAATGAGAGACATTGAGAGCCCATGAAATATTTGCTTCTATATTTGGTCTGCCCTACTCCCTCTTGCCATTTTATATGTATGGAAGTAATTTTCAAGGTAAAGACCAAAAGCCAAGGGACTAATGTGGATATAGTTGTTGTTCAGCTCTGGTCAATTTAGCTACGTTTGTGATGGATCAAGCATCCTTTCAAGAGAGATTCTGGTTACAAAGACATATTTTTGTTTATAGTGACTACTTGCAGAGCACGAATGATTATACACTTGAGGTACAATGTCCTGGAAATTTTCTGTGGTAAGTGAAATGTGTTAAGAAATATAGTAAATACATCTTGATTTCCTCTATTCAAAAAAAAAAAAAATCAAGTGACTTTAAAAACAGGTAAATCAAGGAGACTGTGTGAAAAATGAAGAAGCCAATCCTTCTTAACCTGCCATCGCCCTGATTCCCGAGTTGGAAAAGTAGACAATGTTGTTGTCTCCTTCACATTCATCAACTCTCATCATGGCTCTGTCTCTAATCCTCAGAATCTTAAAGACCAGAGATGCCTCAAATTTATCTTTGCCTTTCCATTC
Source organism: Delphinapterus leucas (assembly GCF_059928025.1). Lineage (NCBI taxonomy): Eukaryota > Metazoa > Chordata > Mammalia > Artiodactyla > Monodontidae > Delphinapterus > Delphinapterus leucas. Next base: position 80,567,129 of record NC_143142.1, read on the forward strand.
TGACAAATGCAATTCTCCTTTTTTACCTTGGCACCCTAACTGATCTTCTCTTTCGCTCTTTTCAAATTGACCCCCTGCATACTTGGCATACTCATATCTAAAATGTGTATTATACTCTGTCCCATTTCTCTCTTTTAAAGAAACAAATAAGTAAATAAATACCTTTCAATGAAACCTCGCATGAGCAGGACAAAGGCTGAGCTGATACCGGACAGCACGCGGCCACAGCAATGGTCCACGTTCCCTCTTTCCACCACCACCCCTGGCTCACTGAACACGGCAGCACTCCGGAACGACGGGTGGTCCACATGCCATGCTATCCCAAGGCTCTCAGTGGTTCTTACAGTTGATTGTTACTGACTTTCTGAGTTTGGAGGGGGCTGTGATAAGCCATACTTACATAACCAGGAGGAGGAGACTGTGCTGGTGAGATTGGGTTTGGGACCTAAAATTGTTGACATGACAGTTTATTCTTTTCAAGATCTCTGGAACTACTTATGCTTCTGTCAGAATAAATGACCTCTGTACTACCATTGTCTTGACTCCCTTTTCAAAATCTGCACCTAACAAGAAGGGAGGAGAATGTGTTTCACTTAGGTTGCAGAATCTCCTTTTCCAATTTTCTTTGGGTCCAGGCTTTGGGCTCAGACCTTGAGCAGTGAAAACCCATACTCCCCACATGGCTGGGTGGGTGGTTAGAATATAATGGTTCATTTTCCTACTGGGGGAAGTATTTGAATGATCTCTTCTTCTTTCTTATGTAGGTACATTAGCATCAAGTTTCTTATATTGGTAAATAAATACATAAATATACGACAAGATAGTTTTCTATTCCTCCCACATCATTTCTCTTCCCTTCAGAGTAACCTTCCTTGTAGAGTAGACTTAACTGGTCTCTATCAAAATTTTCATTATTCTTTTATTTGAAATAATCACTGAATGATTAAATGTACCTAAAATTATGGAGGAAAAATTGGGTACATCTATGCATTCACTTGTGTTACCTTCGTGTAACACATTACAGGAACACATTAGTCAACCGCTTACAAAGTAAATGATGATATAGACAAACAGAGAAAGGGTAACCCTACTAACTTTTCTTGTCAGTCCTGCCTTATTCATCAGTAAGCCAAAGGTATAGAATGTCCATAGAATGTGCATATTTCAAGATGTCAGATAAAAATAGTGATGTTACTTTTGTGCAGTGTTTACACTGTTCTGCCAAGAGTGAAACACATATGCAAGCCACAAGCCTCAAAATACAAATTGTACAATTTTGGTTGAGTCTGTGTGCTAGTTAAATGTTCATTTTTGCACTTGACACTATTCTTGTTCAATATAAAGATGAACATAAAAAATTTAGATTAATCATTTAAAAATTTTAAGTGTAAATGAATAAAATAGCAAATGAAAAGAAATGCCATGACTAACAAAGAGAAACAGTGCAGTAAAAAAGGGAGAAGAATCTTTATTTCTTAGAATCTTTAGTAGCACCTTTCCATGCTTTTTGAACAAAAGCACCACAGTTTAATTTTGCACTGGGCCTCACAAATTACAGAGATGGCTTTGCCTCTAGTCTCTCCTTGGGGGACAATTTCAGATTCTGTTAAAGACAGAGAAAACTAATTCTAATTTCCAAGTTTATTGAAAATATGGAATATGGACTATAGCAATAGAGAACATTATCCTGAAGCTAAAATAAACAGAGTATTGGCTACCATGTGTTGAGTTCACTTCACTATTTTGATAATGTAAAATTGGTCTTGTCTGCCAAATTGAATTAGAAATTGTTGATTATCTAAATATAATGATGAGTTTAAGTTGATTATTCAAATGATGCTAAGAATATATAACATAGTAAAAATCAGTTCCAAATAATAAGTTATGGCAGAATTAAATAATTCAAACGAAATGATTCAAATCAAGCGTGATTTTTGCCATTAGTATTATTTACAGATTAAATGATACTTCTTTTAACATATGATAAGAATGGGAATAATTATCTTACAGTTATATATATATCATATACCATGCATAGACAAATGAATATCTATACTAAATGTTTGTGTTATAGTTTTAGTTTTTTTAAATTTTATATAATTTAGTATATACAAAAAAATATCAATGTAATGACTTTTACCCTGACTCTAGTTGTGAATTTTTGAGAAGAAAAATATCCAAGGAATCAATTAATTAAGTTCCACATTTTGTGCATGAGGAAATTAAAGGACACAGTTGTTGAATGACTTGGGATCATGGAGTTGCTAGGACCTGGGACTAGAAACCAATTATCAGCTCTGGAGAAAGAAGCACTATTTCATGCTGTTCTCCTTAGAAACGCTTTTGGAAAGAATTGAAATTCAATATAGATTTTGAGTGTCTCCACTTTTGGTGTCTTAAAGGTTATGAGATTGGATGCTGGCTAAGAATAAGGATCAATAGAGCTTACAGCCTGTATAACAGGAAATAAATAATGGGGAACTAGTGAACACTGACTTCGCTGAGAATGTATCTGCTCTTATTTTATGCCTCCTCAGTTGTGCTTACATAGAGATGAGCAAAAAGATAAACACCAAGATTAAGAATATCAGACCGGACAGTAGTATGCTAACTCTATGCTCTGCAAATAGGGTTTGAGAAGCTAGAGCCAGTGCCCTCATGGAAGCACCTCCTTAAATCAAGGGCACAACAGGTAATCAAACTATCAACATTATGTGTATCTGAAAAATCTACTTATAAATTCAGAGGAAAGAGATACATTAATGGAATTGACTTTAAAAATAATAAGGAATAACCAGAATGTTTGAATCTTGGAGTTTTCTATGTTACCAAATTTAACTGAGTTCATTGGAAATATTTTTGAAATATTTCCCTCATATTTGGGTACTCATAGAAGTAAAAGGCTCGTTTACAAGGTAGTTGCTAGTTAGATATATACCAAAATAAGTGCAAATATGTGTTATCCATCTATATATATATAATGTGTAAATGTTTAAGTGTATATATATGAATAAAACGGTTATAGTTTCTATGAAGAGAAGCAGTAGAGTGGAAGCTGGGAACAACAGAATACGGCTAGTTTAGGAGCTCAAAGGTGACTGCCTTGGGGAAGTTATATTTGAGATTTAAAGAAGAATGGGTGTTTCCTGCACAAGGAAGGAGAAAGGGTATTTGAGACAGGTGAGCAGTATGTGGTGGGAGCTTTCTATTTCAAAGAACTGAAAGAGTGCAAATGTGACCGTTGTGGAGAGAATAGAGTATGTTCCACACAAGATGAAGCTGGAAAGAAAGGCAATGACCAAAAGTACATACCCAAAGAGACACGTGGAGGATTTCGATTTTTACTCTAAAAGTAGTGGAAAGTCATTGAACAGCTTTAAGAAAGAGAATGACATCGTCGTATCTGTATTTAGAAGGACCTACTCTGGCTGTATCATGGAGAAAGATTACACCAGAACAAGAAGGTAGGTGGAAAATTCAGCTAAGAGGAGATCTGTAACTTGACCTTGGGATGCTTCAGGTGGATTGGGGAAAAAGATTGACTCCAGAGATACTGAAGAGGAGAAATTAAGTCGATAATGTATTTATTACTGGGAGGAAAAAAGTGTGGCATCAAGTATGGGTGCTAGGGATGTGGCTTTTATAGACTTCTGGTTACGTTCAGAGATGTGGAACAATGGGAAAAGAAGAATTGTGGGGGAAGATAATGAGTTTAATATTTGAGATATTTGGGGACACATTTCAGGTATGTAACTGGGTATGTTAATTAGACAGTATATATACCAGTCCTGGGTTTACTGAAGAATTTGGAATTCATGGTCATATATATTTTAACTGAGGTTGTGAATATGAATGAGATTGTTTAGGGAAAATAAGAAGAAAAATGTAGTCAGGACCAAGTCCAGAGAACTCCAAGATATAATACCTACATGGAAGAAAATGAAATAAATTCACCAAAAAAGGTGGAATAAACATGAGAGTATATTTAACCATAATAATTATTATTATTACTATTTCTGCTATTATAATTGTCATTATCTGTTGTTATGTAGCAACCAGAATAGTAGAAGGGAAAGATCAGGAGAGGTTGGTTTCAACAAGCATAAGAGAAGATTGTTTAAAAAATAGATAGACTGTCTTCTCAAAAATAAAATCAAATACATCTTAGACCTAAATGTAAAACTCAAAACTATAAAAATTTTAGAAGATAACATAGGAGAAAACCTGGATGACCTTGGGTATAGCAATGCATTTTTAGATACACCAAAGGCACAATCCAGGAAAGAAAGAATTTATAAGCTGGACTTCATTGAAATTTTTGAATCTTCTGCTCCACAAAAGGCAATGTCAAGAGAATGGGAAGACAAGCCACAGACTTGGAGAAAATATTTGCAAAAAATACACCTGATAAAGGATTATTATCCAAAATACAAAAAGACTTCTTAAAACTCAGCAAGAAGAAAACAAACAACTCAAAACATGGACCAAAGACCTTAACAGACACCTCATCAAAGAAGATAGATGATAAATAAGCATAGAAAAAGATTCTTCACATCAAAAGTCTTCAGAGAAATGCAAATTAAAATAATGAGATACCTCTACACACCGATTACAATGGCCAAAATCTGGAACATTGACAAGACCAGATACTGCCAAGGATGTGGAGCAACAGGAGCTCATTTATTGCTGGTGGGAACTCAAAATAGTACAGACGCTTGGGAAGACAGCTGGCAGTTTCTTACAAAACAAAACATACTCGTACCATTAGATCTAGCATCCATGCTCCTTGGTCTTTACCTAAATGGGTTGAAAACTTATGTCCACATGAAAATCTGCATGTGAAGATTTATAGCAACTTTATTTATAATTGCCAAAACTTGGAGGCAACCCAGATGCCTTTTGCTTAAATGAACAAACTGTGGTACATTCAGACAATTGAATATTATTCAACGCTAAAAGGAAATGAGCTATACAGACATGAAAAAAATATAGAGGAACCCTAAAAGCATATTACTAAGTGAAAGAAGCCAATCTGAAAAGACTACATACTGTAAGATTCCTACTATATAACATTCTGGGCTAGGAGACATTTAGAAAGATCAGTGGTTGTCAATGGTTAGGGTTTGGGAGAGAGATATAGAGGCAGAGAAAAGAGGAGTTTTAGAGCAGTGAAAATACTCTGAATGACATTATAGTAAGGCATACATGTCATTATACATTTGTTCAACCCTACAGAATGTACAACACCAAGAGTGAACCACAGTGTAAACTATGGACTTTGGGTGAATATGATGTGTCTGTGTAGGTTCATCAATTATAACAAATATACCAACCTGGTGGGGGATGTTTATAATCTGGAGGTTGTGCATGTGTGAGGTGTATCAGAAATCTCTGTACCCTCCTCTCAATTTTGCTCTAAAATTAAAACTGCTCTAAAAAAAACCTTAAATATTAGATGGCCAATATTTTTGAATGCTACCATGAAGACAAGCAAGGTGGCAGACACGATCCTGATATGAGCAAGGATCCAAGTAAGATTACAGATAAGGCCCTCAAACCATTCGCCTAAACAGTTAAGTGTTGTAGAGCAAGCTAATGAACAATTACAGAACCTATGTTTTATCTTCATAACTTGACAAATATACCTCTAAAAATAAATAAATAAATATACCTAACAGTGTGGTTTTTATATGACTGAAAGCTGCCAAAAGGGCAAAAATGATTGAAATTACTTATTATTGCGCATGTTGAGGATTGCGTTGATGTGCCAATTTAGGTGAGCAATAAATAAAATATATACTTTAAAAAGAAATTCTGTATTTTTATTAAAGTATTTTACTGATTTCATTTTAGCAAAGGATATAATTATTCTGTTGTAAAGGTTTTCACATAATTCCTATTCTATTGATAGCAATGCCATATTAGACAATGTTTCTTGATTCACTGTCAGTCTCAGTTTTTGGGTTAATTTTAATTCCAGAGAAAATTTATTAATTACTAAGTGTTTATGAAATTTTTAAAACAATTTGATGTAGAAGTGAATCATCAATTTACATATTATATTCAGATATTGCAATGGATTGCACACAGAAAACTTTCATTATTAAGAAAATATTACAAAATAATTTCATGTCATAATACAAATCTATTATATAAATTTTGATTTTCACTCTCTTACAGCAATATCTAAATATACGTATTAAGTTAAATGCACATTTATTATTTCACAGCAATATGAATTATTCAATAAAACAAAAAATTGTTCACCTACCTCCTGCAAATATTGTGAAAACCCATTAATTTGTGGGTACTTCCAGAACCATGAATTGGAAACTGAAGAAAAGTAAAAGTTGCTCAGCAACACAAGAAATAGTACTTTTTATGCAATAAACTTTGAAGAACTTATGCTAAGATGAAAGACTTAGAAAATCAAGTAATGTGTCATTTTTTTCACCTAAATGCTTCTACTGCTCAAGTGCTCTGCACAACATAGCAAAGAACGTTTCTGGTTTTGGCAACCATGCAAAACATAACTCTCTCCTCCATTCTGACACAGTTGCTTTTCATTTAGAGAAGATAGGGCTGACAAACACAGGGATAAGAATGGATATTTATGGTTATAGCACTTCCTGTCCCACTGTGTTGGTTTTTGAATGAGAAAGGCATTTTCGTGTTTTTTAAAATATTTGTCTTGAATTTATGTAATTATGATATGCAGGACTCTATAAGATGGGGCCCCAAGAGTGGTTCTGCAATTTGAGGACTGAGAATGTCCCGTAGATTTACCAACACTAGGATTTAAAATCTGTAGCAAAAGTTCCTTCAGTAGAATGATGGAGATGAAACTCAGAGTTGAAGAGTGAGCAGAATATTGACTTTAAATGGAATACAACCTAAAAGTGGAGGGAGAGTTAATTGAAGGAATATGTGTTAGAGAAAGTAGACTTTACATTTTAAAAATGCAAAGTTTAAAGGACACTAAATTAGAGTGAATATGTGCTGACTTCCACAATTATTTATTTGCTCATTTGTTTCTAATATCTATCAAATATTTATATAGGTTCTTCTCATTCACATGAAGCTTCTCATAAAAGTAGAAGGCAGAGGAAAATGTATTAAGGCCATAGTTTTACAATGTTTTATTCCATAAATTATTAATTTATGAGCTTATTTGGTGTAAGTTTGTGACTTTCAGGCAACCTGCCTGTCTCCAAACCAATGGAAATAATACAGAATATAACCATTAACATAAAATATTTATGGTCAGTGTCGGAGGTACTGACTGATTTGTATTATCCATAGTAACTCAAGTTGGAATGTTGATTGATTCCTGTGTTTAATGCTTATAGTAGAAATGCATTCAGTCATTTTCTATGCATTGACTACTCACACATGTAGTGCCAAACACATAATTCAAAAGAGAAAGCTATTGCATATGCAGCCAAACAGTGTTATTAGTTTTACTAACTTAGAAGGATGTAACAGGTTTTAGACAAACAGATTAATAAAGAAATAGAAAATAAAAACATATTGAGGCAAAATATGCTTACTTATAAATAGGAGGACTCTTAAAGCATAGTTGGCCCTGATTATAGGGCAAAATTTGAATCTGCTATGAGAATTTTCTCCATTTACAAATTTAACTGGAGAATTCTTAAATTATTTTTAGAAAGTTAAAATGTTTGGAAAAATATTTCCTTCTACATTTCTAATTTGCCAATTCAAATTATACAAATGTATGTTCTGACTTGATTTAACACATTTTCAAGTATTTTCAAAGGTACAGATGAATGAAAAAAAGGTTTTTTATTTAAAGAATACTGAATTTGTTTTAATGGAAAATAAAATATGGTGGCAAGATTATACTTTCCTAGTAGTGAAGTAACCTGATATTATTTTGAAAAGTGAGAATATACACACACCACTATTAAAAAAAATCTGGATTCTATAATATAGATACACTGAATCCTGAAGAACCTAACTCAATATAAAGCCTGTATCAAAACAATTAATAATTCATCCAAAGTATATACAGTGGTGGAATTACATTTGCTTAAACATTTACACTTAAACAGGTGTTGCTATCATTTAAAGAAGAGATCTATTAAAAATGGCACATCAAGGGTTCCGATTTCTCCCCATCCTCACTAACACTTGTTCTTTTCTGTTGTTGTGATGATTTGACAGCCATCTTAATATGTGTGAAGTGATATTTCATTGTGTTTAATTTACATTTTCCTAATGATTAGTGATGTTAAGCAACTTTTCATGTGCTTGTCAGGCATTTCTATATCATCTTTGGATAAATGTGTACTCAAGTCCTTTACTCAGTTTTGTTTTTGAGTAAACTGGCTAATTCTAATTTTTTTTTTTTTTTATTGAGGTAACATTGTGGACTATTGGTAAGGATGTAAAATGATGCAGCCATCATGTAAAACAATTTTGCATTTCAGCTTCAGTTTTGCAAGAGAAAAAAGTTGTGAAAATTGGTCATACAACAATGTGAATGTACTTAACACTATTGAACTGTACACTTAGAAAGAATTAAGATGGCGAATTTTATGTTATGCACTTTTTATCACAATAAAAAAATCATAAAATAAACACATTTGAAAAAAATGGCAATCATCATGATGTAACAGTCTACAAGTTCATCTCTAAATTTTAGAACATGACAATAAGAATCAAAGAAAACCATACAGGCTCTATAACATATTTGGTAATATAAAAATTGCATGTAGGGTTTTCTACGCAAAGAAAAGATGCATGTTTTGGACACTCATGGCATTTTCCTGTCTATCTTGTTTAATCTGTACACTAACTCTGTGAGGTAGTCTTAAATTATTATCTTAATTGTATAAAAGAGAAACTGAATGTCAGGAAGATTTGTCCAACTTCACAGCTGAGTGAAATTTAAAATAGAAAAAACCCCAAATGAAAGTCTTTGCTATCGAAGTAACAGTTACTCACATTTCTCTGCAAAAGCAGAGTGGAAGAGTAGAGACTGGCAAGAGGACATTTTATGATTTTTTTTCCCCAGACCCTTAAAAATCTATTTCAATTTATTTAAAGGCAATCCGACTTTCTGCTTTTCTTTTCCTCCTTTGAGGAATCATAAGAATTTTAAGAGAAGTCTGGAAAGTGACCATATTATTGAGCTTATTTACATCATCATTTAAATTTCAAGAAATGGTCAATCAAAAGATAATTTTTTCAGTTGTTATATCAATAGTTTATATAAAGCGATTTCCACAACTTCTCTAAGATACTTCAGCTATTAACTCTGTCAGTCTCATAAAATCTCACTTTCTTGACTAGTAAATTAATCTCTCTTCCTTCAGATGTATGTAATAATAGTTATTATATACAATAATTATATTAATTTGCATGTAATGAGTCCATATTAAATGCTTGCTTGAATTATTAACTGTATTAATCTTGTTATATTACATTTCCCATTTTATTAGTTACAAAATAAAAGTTTAGTATTACTCTAGGTAATATACATTCAACACTAGAAACTATAAAAATTATCTGCACTATTCAGTGTGAGAGAAAATGATTAAGAAAATCTATATACAGTAAGCAGTGCTCTGTGTGATTTTGGAAATACAAGTAGATCTGTCTCAATTAATGCATATCTCCCTCAACTTGCTCAGTATTTATATATGATATAACAGACTGTGAAAACCAGATTTATATTTAAATATCCAAGGTATCAAAATAAATAATTTTATTGCAGGTTTAGATAATGTGTTCTTGCATGTAAGCTGATTTCATAAATACCAACTTTTATAGTCTTAAAGAATAGGTTTACAATAAGTATTTTAACAAATATTTTCCTAAAATCCATAGGAGTAGATCATTTTAATGAAAACTATATTTTTCAAATTAACTTAAGGCAGCATTCAACTCTTTGTTTTAGCACTGTAATGGGAACTTTAAGAAGTGTTGGCCTTACACTAACTGTCCCCAGAAAACTATAGTTCCTGATCTCTTCTGAATGTAATTTAACATCTAATAAATAATATTACAAATTTTCCTTCATGGTTACTTTTCAACTTGTGGTGCTGTTAGCATTTATATTTCCAGGAGCCCTCTTTTAAAATGTGTTGCTTATAAATACCATTGTGTGGGAAGCATCCTAGGAGATATGATAGAACTGCACATAATAGATTAAATAGGCCTTATTTTTTATGCTTTATTTTTTCCAGGTTTATTGAGGTATACCTGACAAATATTGTATATATTTAAGGTGCACCACGTGATGATTCAATATACCTATATATTGTGGACTGATTACCAAAATCTAACTAATTAACATATCCATCATTTCACATAGTTACAATGTTGTGTGCATGTGTGTGGTTAAGATCAACTCTTTTAGTAATTTTCAAGTATAAATACAATATTATTAACTATAGACAGCATGTTTTACATTAGATCTCCAGAAGTTACTGATCTCTCATAACCAAAGCTCTGTACCCTTTGACCAACTTCTCTTCATTTCCTCCTGGCAACCACCATTCTAAACTACACGGATTTTTAATGTGTATCTGAATATGTAAGAACGTCTACCTGAAATAAAGTTATCATGTAATCTATTTTGTCTCCTTACGTGTTTGTTTTTGTTTTGTTTTTAATTTCTTCTTTCTTGGCTATATTCTGAAGAGTTGAGAATATATTGATACCATAAATTACACTTGTATATCACAGTATTATTATACAGACAAGTAACAGAGGTCCAGAAAAGTTCAGTAACTAACCCAAGAATGTATAATAACTGGTAGTCTAGAAAGAAGTCAGATCTACCTTGCAGTTTCCTGAGAGACCGGGGCTCCTAGGGAAGACATTGCTCTGCCTAGTGATCAAGCTGATGGTCCACTGTGAGTTTTCCACCATCCTGGAGAGGCCAACAGTCCCTGCAAACCTTCACAGAGCCTCAAATTCCCTTGAAACTGGTCTTTCCCAAGGAGATAGAGTCATCCAGTGGACACAGAATTCTAATTTAATATTGTACACTATTTGTCATGCTGGATTGTACACCAGCCTCTGAGGAAGTTCAGGGCTAATTCTGTTATCTCTTTTTACCTCAAATATCACCAGTTCATCCCTCAGGTTACTGATTTTTTGCAGTATCCATTGCCATCAGAACTATCATTCCCAATATTCCTCTTCTCTCCCAAGCTCCCCTTCTCTCCCAAGCTCCCCTTCTCTCCCAAGCTCATGCCCTGTGCTTTCTTCAAGTCATTAAAAAATTGCTCCTATATTCTCTACTTCATGAGTTCACCTTTGTGCTCAAATGAAAGGCTGGCTGGGTCCATGAAGACCTGTCTCTCCAAGAACCTCTATTTCCACATTTCTGCGGAAGATAGTCTAGCCCTCTTGACCCTGAACTCCCACCACCATTTGTTTTATTTACCACACTTTACCCACATTTTCTCAGAAGTTTGCACTTGGGCTTGCCATCTCTAATAACTACCACGTTTAAAATTGAAACTTCAAGTATTCCTTTTTTCTAAACTTGTACCTGCTCTCCTTCCAGCTTATTTAGTATGGTCTGTCTACTCTAGCACTTATGCAACTTCATGACTACCAATTCATTGACATAAACTTGATTTCTCTAACTATCACTCCCTTATGGGTTCTCCGTTCCTTTATTATCTGGCCTAGGCTATATGCTACATCAAAACATCATTCACTATAAAATGCACTTAACTCTTTGTATCTACCTCCCTCCTAATTTACCTGTTGAGCTATGCCCCAAAGCTGGTCAGATTCAAATATTTGCATATTTACTTAATGTTTTCCCAGCTGAACATCTTGAGTCAATTATCTAAGGGAGTAAGGGGATATGGAGCATTCCTTATCACAGGTAAGCAATCATGGGCTTCTTCAGGGGAGGGAATGAGGATGGTTGAGTTTAGTGTTGAAGTGATAGGTAATGACTCATGAAAGAAAAGCAACAACATTTCAAAGGAGGTAAAGCAATTATCTGAGCAGTGTCTAGTGTTTGTTGTCAATAGAAGAGTCTTTACAGCATGAGGAATCATTATGGTAAATACCACAGAACTAAATTAACTGAAACGTTCACGTGTTTGCAATTGCTGCCTTATATCTTAGACAAGGTAGAAATGTCTTGGCTACTGAGTGTAATAAAATAAGTAATAGTCCTCTGATGTGTAATTGAATCAATACTACTAGAGCTAATCCACATCTTTCATGAAAAAAAAATTAGAAAAGATTTTGGAAATCTAGAACCATGGAGACAAATAGATTTACATAGGCTTTTCCAGTTTTTTTTCTTAAATGGGATTATGCTTCTTTTAGTTTGAAAAGTATGAAAAAGTTTAAATATATTTGCATTAACAAATGCCCTTATGTAGTTTTAAAATGGTGATATAAGGCAAAGTTTTCTCAAGACATGGATAGAAGGAGATCTTTTGAACTCCTCAGCTCCTGGATCAGTTTTGAGTAAAGACTTATTTGTCCTACGCCCATCTTTATTAAATATTTTACCTTCCTCACAATAAACACTGAAGACACTAAATACGTAAGCAGACCATAGGCTCCGGGGTCAGGATGTTTGAAAACTACTTCACTGAGGAATAATACAAATCTATTCAGATAACAATCACAACAGCCAATCCAAGGGATCCTACTACTAGGAAATCAGGCAAAACTAAATAAGCCAAAAAATGAAGAGACTCAAATAAAGATCCAATCTCAATTCAGCAAGAGCTCACCAGCCAGCTGTGGACAGCGTGGCATGTTGAACTCATGTTCAACAACATGTTGAAATAGAGACAAAGGGCAAGGCAGACCTGCTCAATGTCACTAAATTGGGTCTATGGCAGTGAGGTCTTATCTCTATAGAAACTTCACTTTGTTACCATTCCATATGGTATTTTATACCTCTTTGTACCAAGTAAACCACACAAAACAAGGAGCATCTCAGTAAAAGTATGTTAGAAAAGACATTTTAAATAGGGGATTATGACAGATGCTTCTGGGGAGGATTTATGGAAGTAGGGCCTTACTCAGGATTAGATATGTTCAGGAAACTAGAGCAATTCTGCAATAGATGATCTTAATAACATTATTTAGAATAGGGGAAGAATAAAGTTAAAACTATATGTGCTGAAGAAGAAATAGTCACTCATATTAGTCAAGATAAGAGGATGACTTTTTGTGTTGCTCATTACCGTCACAGAATGGTTTGTCTAAGTTTGGTATTCAGTAAAATTATTACTGTTCATTAGGAAAACATTGAGGATTAACTTTAAGTGCCAGGCCAGCTGCTAGAAAAACCAACACCTAATTCTTAGATACAGGCTAGTGCCCATCTTTCAGAGCTTTCTTTTTCCCATTAATATCAGTTTGAAATCTAAGTAAAATTTCAGTTCATAAGATTTATCCATCATCTAGTAGCCTACGTCACTTTTGTGACTAACATTACCTTACTTGGAATGTACATTATACAGCTTGTCCTCTATGTAAAGGACACAGTCGTTGGCGAGAACAAGCAGAAGTTAAAGAATGTTCCTTCCAAGTAACACATGTAAGCACATATGTTATGCCTTTATGTTTTCCATTGCATATGATAAAAATATAACAATAAATTAAAGGTCTTTTATATTCATAATTAAGATATCAGTACTCCTTCCAAAGCAACTTAAGGCAACTCATAATAAGATGCATATACTGTAAAACTCTTATGATAAAAATGTATATAAAACTCTTATAAAAAATATATGCACATAGAGCTTTCATTTATATCCAAAGGTAATCTCAGGAACATGGGAGAGAGAGAGAGTGAGACAGAGACAGAGTCAGAGACAGAGTGGGAGAGAAAGGTAGAAATAATTTAATAAATCTGGCTAACATAAAAACTATTATTGACCACTAAATTTATCATTGAATTTCTGGCAACAACAGAAAAGAGTTATATAATTTCATAAAGAAAAATGTTTTGCCTTTTAACTAATTCTAAATGTAGTTTAAGAGCTACTTTTATCAAAGATAGGCAGGAATATTACAGACTATTTCATCAACAAACCAAATAAAGAAAATATACTTAATATATTCATGGAACTTTATGACTGAATTCTCAATAAAATTTCAAGACAGAGAATTAATTAAAACTCAGGAGAGTAATTTATTTAAGTGGGAGGAGGAAAATAAAAGAAGAAATTAATAAGGGCCAACTATGTAACTTCTTACAGATGGTCATATAAAAGAATTTAATTGAAAATATCTATAAAATAAATAGATTGATTTTTAACTGCCTTTGTAATACCCTTGCCTCTTTTTCAAATGGGCTTAAGGAAATTATTAGCAGCCTTTTCAAAGATAAAACTCTCAGACAGGAAATTGAGAAGCCTATTATTCCATGTAATTAGTGAAAGACAGAACCCTACCTGAGGCTACCACATGTGAATTTGAAAGCAGGAATGTCTAAAAAATCAGTTTTAAATATGCTTCAAGTAACAGTTTTATAGCAACCAAGAGTTCTAGTGTTCCTAGCATCCCAACACATCATAAAAGATGGAAGACATGACGTTTTCAACCTCAAAATTCAGAAGGAAATGTGGTCCACAGGAATGATCATAGACTTGGTTATGCTTCCATGAACACCTGGACTTGAGCAGCAAGTATTTCCTGACTCTTTTCCATGATGAATTATCTTGAAAATATCTCCTTACATAATAGGGCAAGTGGTCTGCAGGATGGAGTTTGGAGTATTGATGTTCTGACTTTTAGAGAATTTCTGGAAAGGTATTTCTCTCAGCATATGGAAAAATCTTCATTAGACACGTCTTCGTCCATGTAAAATGGGAGTTTTAGCATAAGAAAAAACTATTCACATATTATTTGCTCTTTGCTATAGCTGGACAGCTCTTCGCACATCTGGTTGCCACATCAGGGTTTCTTGGGTTTGTTTTTTTAGTAAGTTAAATTAAAGAAGCCACATTTAAGACACAGATTTTTTTTTCTTTTAATCACTCTAGACTGAAATCTGCCAGAGTACATGATCCCATAGTCTCAAAGTAGGATTGCAATATTGATTTTGTAGAAACATCAATACCCTGGGATCTATTTTGAGTGTAAACAACTTCACCTATAAGTTTCTGTGATGCTAAGGTTTGCTCGCAGATTGACCAGAATCAAGCAAGTAAGCCCACTGATTAAAACTATGGAAATAAGATAATCTATATTCTCATTAAGAAGACTGGATAGCTTGAAAGATCAGAAGGCAACATTGTTCCTGCTGTGCACCTGCTATATCCCTGAAGTTGGGTTTATGGTTGTAATTAACATAGGGGAGATTAGAGTCTTTAGTCTTCAGCTCTGGATCATTATTTAGAGTATAATATGCTACTTTTACTTTTGAATTTCAGAAAGAGCTGACAGAGTGGTGAGGTGCCCTGTGTCATAAACCACATGCAGGACTCAGGAGGTTTGAACATAAATGGTGGTGAATAATAGCATCTCAGCTATTACGGGAAGGGAAAATTTTAGGTTTAGTGAAGCCTTGGCAACTCCAATTTTCTCACTCTTCCTCATGTTTTCCAAGGGAATAGAGGAGCTAATAAAAAAACAAACTTGGATATAGCAAAGCAGTAAAAGCAACAATAATTCATGGTATGCTGGTAAACAGAGTCCCAGAGCATGGGGACCTCATTTGTAGTACTTGCCAATGTCCATGGTGTGAACACTACCATCATTACAGATTTTGAGCTACCACCATGACATCACTAAGTATATCATTCTGAGAGTTCTGAAGGAAGATATATGGAAAAAGTCAAAGAAAATCAAACAGGATTACAATGGTTGTGTTTCTTTGTTAGGTTATAGGAGTCTTTTTTTTCTCTTAATTTCCCTCTCTCTTTTCGTTTTTCTTTCTTTATTTCCTAAATTGCATGTAATGCTTATATAACATATTTGCTATAATATAATATTAGTATTTTTAATAGGAGTTTCACAAGTTTTCTTTATTAGGAAAACATTAGTAAAAATAATTATAATAAAATAAATATTGTTATATAACCAAAAACATAATCACAAAAGGAGTTTGAAGCTTAAACACCACACACAAGTTGTTGGAAGAAGCAGATGTCTAATAGATTCATTGATTTACTTAAAAAAAATAAATAAGAAGCTCTACTGTACTGCAGCTATGCTTTTGGTCAATGGAGTTTCCCTTTCCTCTCTAGAACAGTGTTTTACAAACTGTGGTCCCTGGATCAGCAACATCAAGACCTGGGAATTGATAAAAATGCAAATTCTAGGGCTCTGTTTTAGACCTACTACACTGGAAACTGGGTATGGATCCCAGCAATCCGTGTTTTTAACAAACCCTCCAGGAAATTCTGATGCATTCTTGAGTTTGAGAACCTCTACTCTCGGACACATGTTCTAAGTCACTGGAACACAAGGAATTCTTCAGAGTGAAGAAGTGTTTGCTGAGATGTTCCCAAAATCACTGGAAGAGAATCAAGCAAGTTTGCTACCTCTTATCCTTTTCTGCAAATATTTAATATTTTAGATTCTAGGCATTAACCACCTAAGTAATCAGTAACAAAGCCCAAAAATATAGTCAACATGGGGGCTAGCATTCAGCCTTAGTTCGTTCCATTTAAAATTGTAAAAAAATAATTAACAGAAACCTCAACTAAATAGGGCTGGGAGACCAGAAGGGGATGCTCTCATGTCCTGCAATGATAGAGTCCAACAGGAAGAAGAAAACTCCCTCTTCTTGCCTGGCAAGAGTTCAGCCAATGAGAGATGGTTACAGCTCAGCCAATGAAAAGCCATGGACTCCTTATTTACTGTAGGTCTCCCAACTTCCTCTTCGTCTCTATAAAAAGTGATCTTCTTTCCCTGCCCCACAGGGACTTGCACAGGGCTCGTCATGGTTACAGACCCTGAATTGCAATTCTCTGTTGATGCCATATAAACACCTCTTTGCTGAAGAAGTATCTGGCAGTCTCTTTTAGGTCAACAAAATACACTACTAATCACACTTTTCCCAAATAGGTTATGTTGAATTAAAGGTAAAGCTTCCCCCAAACATTTTAATATTTGTAGTTTGATCACTATCACAGTATCACATAATTATTAAAATAGATTCATTTTTGTAGTTGCTTGAAAATAAGATTCTTCAGACTCAAAGACTGTTTCTTATACATCTATGAATATAGGACATGTAAGGGGCTAAGTTAACAGTTCACAATACTCAGAGTTTTATATTTCTCACTGTAGGTAACAGAAACCTCAGTAATTTGTATAACATATATTATGTAACTTTTGTGTATCTTACTCAAATCTAACAGCATTTTAAATAAAACTAAAGTCAAATTCAATTCAGTTTACAATGATTTTTAATTAGGTATTAATATAAACACACTGGCAAAGGGTTGTGTACTTGTCTGTTATTATAATTTTAGAAAGTAAAATAGATATTAATTAGTATGTCAGTAAGGGAAAATGTCTTCTACATAATTGCAAAATCAGCACGTTCTCAGTTTATATGCTTGTCACTGCAAGTTTAGAAGAAAATGTATTTCTTTTTAAGTTTCAAATCACGTTTTCAGACAAAAAAAAAAAGGTAAGAAGGCTAGCCCATTACTTGAGGGTAGAGTCAGATTGATTCATTGCAGCCTTATGGCACCTTCTGTTTGCAACAATCAAATGAAAGGGCACAGGCACAATTCACAGTGAGGATGAGCTCAGCTCTAACTAATATAAAATCTATGGACATTTAAATTCCTGGCTGTCAAATGAAAGAAACTTATAAACAAAGGAAACTGACCAAAACCCATAAACCTATCTGTTAAGTGGTAGATAGCAAAGCTTTTGATTTAGTCATTAAATTAGAACAGTATAATATTGGTTCACATGGCTTTATTGGCTGAAAATAAGTAAAGGAGCAAAAATAAGAGTTGTTAACAAGAATTTTTGCTAAATATTTCAAGCACATAGCTACTACATCAGTGAAAGTACTGAACAATTCATTTGGGATAATGTTGCAATCATGCTCATATAGTTATAATAAGAAAATAAATTCTGAACCTTAAGAAAATAAACCTCATTTCATATTTCTCTCTTAAGTTCTAATAAGGGAATGGCTATTTTAATTCATATCTATAAATGCAAATGCATTACACAGAAAAAATATATTTGTTGTAACTTATCAACCTATCTTGATCTCATTTATAACAACTGCATACTTGATTTTATTATTAAGATATTTTTAAAATAAATTCCCTCACTAAAATATGTGAAAGAATTATGATAAGCCACTTTAGGAAGGCTTTTAACTCTTTGGGGTTGTTATATAATAATCATCACCATAATGTTTTAGAGGTTCAAATTCTAAGGAAAAAAATAACGTGTGTGTAAGCAAAAGCTTCTTAAATCATTCCCTTTCATAAGTATTTGAAACTCTGTAGTTTTTATATTATACTTTAGAAATAAATAACTGGCCTAGTCAGCAGTGTTTGAAGTTTTACATAGCTAGCTCTTGAAAAGGCTTAAGTTATTCTGTGACAACTCAATATATTTATTAGATATTCTTCTCAGGAATTTAAGTGATAGGACTACAAGCTACATGATGTAATATGGCCCTTTTTTTGTAAATGTCTACTAATTTCCCTGAAAAACTCATCATTCTGTACAGAAAAGGAGCAGTTTAAATGCTAAGTACTTTATATTATTAAAACATGTAATGGTTTAAAAATACCTCTGAAAAAATTAATATATAAATATATATTCCTTACAAGAGTAATTAAAGATTTGGGAAATACTGAGATCATAATCTAATTGCTCCATACCATCATTTTTCAGGTATCAACTGGGTAAAAGTTTATGAAATCATGCTCAGGGGAGGATTTACGAGGCACGTAGTTCATCCTCCAGCTAAGGATTCATCAAAACTGTTCAAGACACATGAGAAAATATGTCC
Organism: Delphinapterus leucas; assembly: GCF_059928025.1. Taxonomy (NCBI): domain Eukaryota; kingdom Metazoa; phylum Chordata; class Mammalia; order Artiodactyla; family Monodontidae; genus Delphinapterus; species Delphinapterus leucas. Next base: position 80,586,096 of record NC_143142.1, read on the forward strand.
CTTCTAAATAATTCTGTAGGAGTTTTCCTTATAGCCTAGAAAAATTGTATTCCTCTATCAGCTCTTTACTGTTAGGAAATAGGCTGTTTTCTTTCCTGCTCAGACAAACACTTGGTTGTGATCACATATGTGGCTCTGTGCTCATCCGCCCTGCTCTGTGATTTTCAACACACTTTTCTAAGCCCTTAACCAAGAGTAATTAGAAGATGAAGAGCTATTTGGCCTCAGTGCATCATGTTCTTGTGACAGGTGGCCAGAAACACACAAAGAAAAGGAAAAAAGTTGTGGCTACTGATCAAGATAATTAAATTTATACATTCTGGTGATATCAGAAATTATTAACAACACTTATTACAGAAGGAAGAGGGAAAGAGGTGGGAAAATAGACTTCTCATGCAAATGAAACAGCATGACTGCTCCAAAGTTAAGAATGTAATAACAATAATAAACTTGAAAAGACTCTAAGTTACTCTTTTTCCTTAATATTTTATGAGGACACATTGAATTTTAAATTACTAGTACTGTCTTCAATTTCCTTATAACAGGCATATTGTTAAAAGTCTTTAAAGCAAAAAAAAAAAAGTGATGATACACACTATTCCAATCTAATGTATCATTTGAAAGTTCTCTTGAGATAAACTGTAGTAGAAACCTACACATAGGGACTTCCCTGGCAGCGCAGTGGTTAAGAATCCACCTGCCAATGCAAGGGACACAGTTTTGAACCCTGGTCCGGGAAGATCCCACATGCTGCAGAGCAACTAAGCCCATGCGCCACAACTACTGAGCCTGTGCTCTAGAGCCTGCGAGCCACAACTACTGGGCCCGTGTGCCACAACTACTAAAGCCCACGCTCCTAGAGCCCGTGCTCCTCAACAAGAGAAGCCACCACAATGAGAAGCCCACGCACCGCAATGAAGAGTAGCCCCAGCTCGCCGCAACAAGAGAAAGCCCGCGTGCAGCAATGAAAACCCAACGCAGCCAAAAATAAAATAAAATTAAAAAAAATAAACAAAGAAACCTACACATAAATAATTGTAGATAACATTATCAAACTGTAACATACTATTTAAAACATTTGGAAGCTATATTTTTCCCCAGCTGTACTGAGATATGATTGACAAATTAAAATTGGATATATTTCAGTTGTAACACATGAAGTTTTTAAAGGGGTACAACATGATTTAATGTATATGTTAATTGTGAACTGATTACCATGATCACGTTAATCACCTCACATGGATACCATGGTGGGGGAGGGGAGAAAACAAGATTTACTCTCAGCAAATTTTCAGTATACAATACAGTATTATTAGTTATAATCACCCTGCTCTACATAATCCCCAGGGTTTATTCATTTTATATCTTGAATTAATTGAACAATCACTTTCTAATTGGTAGTGGGAAATGATTACTAAGTATTAAAAAAAATAGTAGAAACAAAGAGAAGATGGCATATGTGAGAAGACAATTTTTACTTAAGTACAGTGATATCTAAAGAAATATTTGACATTTAGGGTTGCTCTCTGCCAGCAATGTGAAGAAATATGAAATACAGATATCTTCTCCTCATTGCAACGGACTCTCTGTAAGTTATTGTGAGCTGACACAATTAGAGAAACCGGAATCCTAAGGAACTCTGATAGGTGTCCACATTCTGTAAACTCACATTCACCCTTGTGGCTTCGTCAGAAATACACTATCAGAGAGATGAGAGAAGAGGTAGCTCAGCAGTTGGAAGAGCTGAGCCAATGGCCCTGAATAATTTTACGGGACCTCAGAGAAGCTAGCAGCAGCGGAGGGGGCCTCAGGGTGAACGTTTGCTGTGTGGGGTTCACTTCTAAGGTTTCATCGCTTCAAGGGTTGAGCCTTTTTTGTCTAACAAGATTCACAGATTCAAGCTGTGAAAAAGTCAAAAGTTCAGCTCTAAATAACCTCAAGGACAGAGTATTTTGTATTCATTCCTTTCCTGTTCAATATGAGAAAAAATATCAGAGACATGGCAGAATGGCATGGACCTCAAAAAGGTTTCTGCTTTACAAGCTGTATTAAAAAGTAAGATAGAAAGAAAAAGTAATGCCTTGGCTATAGACATGTCAAAACCCCACTGAAATGCCATCTTACCTCTTTGACCTTTAAATTAGTGATCACAAGTCCATTATTCTTTTAAGTATTTTGAACAACGATATATGTACTTCTGCCCCAAAGAACTGCATTCCAGAAGATGATCACTGGGTGTCTTTGCTTCACCAGTTTTATATTCTGCTTGAACAAAAGGGAAGTTGCCAAGAACTGGTTTTACACATGTGGGGAGGGAGAGGAGCAACACCTCCGCTGAGAAGGGTATTTAGTAGGATATGAAGCAAAGAAAAAACACTTTTTTTTTTTTTTTTTAAGCACTGGTGAAGAATTCTGGATAAGTAAATTGATTATTTCTCTTTTTTTTCTGTTAAATCATCCTGAAGTAGAACTAAAAATGAGCTGCACAAATTCTTAGCCACAGTTAAAATTGAAGAAGTGGTTATTAGAAATCCAGAATCCAAAATATGAGGCCTCTGAACAACAATTAAGATAAAACAAAGATACAAGAGAGGGCTTCCCTGGTGGCGCAGTGGTTAAGAATCTGTCTGCCAGTGCAGGAGACACGGGTTCCAGCCCTGGTCTGGGAAGATCCCACATGCCACGGAGCAACCAAGCCCGTGCGCCACGACTACTGAGCCTGCGCTCTAGAGCCCTCGAGCCACAACTACTGAGCCTGCATGCCACAACTATTGAAGCCCCGCACCTAGAGCCTGTGCTCTGCAACAAGAGAGGCCACCGCAATGAGAAGCCCGCACACCGCAACGAAGAGTAGCCCCTGCTCGCTGCAACTAGAGGAAGCCCACGTGCAGCAACGAAGACCCAACACAGCCAAAAATAAATAAATAAATCTATTAAAAAAAAAAAAAAGATACAAGAGAATGTTAGGTGTAACATTCATGGCTGCAGATCTCAGACAAACCCCAAACTAGACCCTCATCCCCTAAATAAGTGGGCTGTTTTAATGTGAAAAATGCTAGTTATTTGTTTCCCACAAAAGAAACTCAGATTTGAGGCATCTAGCTGGAGCAAGCCTGGGCCCCGGTTGGTTTCAAGGAGTAATCAAAAGAGTTGGGCTAAATGAGGAATCAGTCAACCACTTAGACCTGGAAGACAAGCCTTGACATCCACCTCCGCTGGGCAGGGCTGAGCTGAGCTGGCTTCCCAGAGTCAGATGCTAAAGAAACTCAGAACACAACCTTGTATTACAAGAAAGAACACAAGGAACAATAAAGGCTAACTACAAAGAATCCATTAAAAAAAAAAAGTGTAGGAAAAACAAATGATTTCAGTAAAAACAGGAGATTTTAGTAAAGTTATCTTTGGACTAAAATGAACCAAAAACATGTCACTGAGTTAAAGTGAAGTGTAAGCTATGAGGCAGAACTTCGAATTACGAGGGATCTTTTCCTGATTATGCCAAGCATTGATCTCAGTGAATGGACTTGTGTGGTGACCTAAGAAATGTGTGAAATTTGGAACAATAATGCTTGTTTATGAAGGACATTTGTATTTTCATTACGTTTGGCACTCAGCCAGACAGAATTTCAAGTTTCCAAAGTAATTCCAGCATCTGGCTTTACACCCCACAGCCCAGCTCCACCCAGACATCAGGCCCCAGTTGAAAGAAGAGACTCCTTTAGAATTCTAGAGAATCCCCTTTAATAATTAACAATCAATTTAATTTAATGGACAACTGTTTGAACATTTGGTAGCCAACTTGCCACCTCTCCCGGTTCCCTATTTTAAAATTGGTTTTCAGTAATTTTACACACAAATGGTTAATTTGCTCTTAGAGCTATTCAGATCGAAGGGAGACCTAAAGTTGTTTTGTGGTTAACTCAGCCCCCTGAGGACCCCGTTGTTCAGAGCACTGAGCTCAATAAACTTGCTAAAAAATCTAGGTACAAAATGCGAATTGACTATACTTTAGATTCCTCCTAACATTCAGCTGAATCTTAATACTTACACATCTCATATAGCACACCCTTTAAACTGATGGGGTTCAGGGCAGGCTGCCTCAAGATATGCCACTTGGGCGTGCAGATTATTTTGAGTTGAAAGCAATCAAGGCCCAAATGATTCAGGAAGAAACTTTTATCTTCCCCTCAACTGCCTAAAAGAATTTAGATAGAGGACCTGCTCCAGGCAGGGAGCTTTCACCATAGATAAATAACTACAGTATAGTAAGAACTGGGAGTGTGTAGACAGGGAGGAACCTACCAAAGTCTATTTTTTTTAATTTTCTCTCTGTGTCTCATTGTTTCCATATGCCCAGCAAAATCAGACATTTGTTCTTCTCAGCCAACTGTGAATGTGAATGATCTTCCTCCCTTTTCAAGTCCCAGATGGCTACCCTCTTCTCTTCATCTCAGAACAGCATATAAACCTAAATTGCCTGACTGTCATTTGGTTCTTATGGAGTCCCGGTACATATGTAATTAAATTTCTTTTTTCTTCTGTTACTGTCTCATGTCAATTTAATTATTAGGCCAGTCAGAAAAACCGAGAAGGATAGAGGAAAATTTTTCCTCCCCAACAATACAAACATTCATCATTAGAATTTTCCATAATTGCTTTTGCTTGTTTTTCTTTTGGTCCCCATGAACAGATGTCTTTATACTAATATCCTGTTGAGAGAGTGCCCCAATCATTTGATACACTGCATTCTCAGAAAGTTTACCTTTTTTTTAAACCACTACTACTCACACTTTAACAATGAACTATATTTAGTTCCCAATTCACGTAGATGTAATAAAATCATGACATTTCCACACATATGTATATAGCACTCTCAATGAGAATATCAGAATGGCCTTGCAATAATCTTGTCATATTAAATTTAAAAAGTGAAGTGACTCAGCTTCTGAGTTCTTTAATACATCAGATATCTTGCTTGTTTAGTAGGAACAGATAGTCATTAAATTGTTTATACAAGCAGAAAAAAATCAGTCATATTTATAACTGTGGCAAATAACTAATGAACTATTAGCCATATTCAGGAGGAGAGTGCATGCACACACACACACACACACACACACCCCTTTATTGTTATATTTGATATACTTGAAGATTTTTCAAGACAAAGAATTTCTAGAATTGTTACTTTCACTCTCAGAAAGTTTTATCTCTGTGTATTTGAGCAACCAAAGCAACATGAACCAAAATTTACAGGATCCTTCCCAAATATTGTAATTGGTCTTTCTTTAACAGCATAATGCTATAAAAGTAAAAAAAAATGTTTGCTATTATATATAACTAATATTAGTAATGTTAATAAGGGGAAAACTATTTTGAAAGGCTAATATGTTACATAAAATTATATATACTGTACCAGGGTGATGTTTAAAATACCCAGGTGTGACAATTTTGTCAATATGTAAAGTAATTAACTACAACTGTAAATTGAAGCATCTAATTTAATAGTCCTAATGATATTTATAATTCTCCTCCAAAGTGTCATGCAAGGATTGTCAAGTACTTCATAAAATTAATACTCTACTTCTCATTCCTGCTGCTGGCCAAGAATATCATACTGCATCCCTAAGAGACATTTGAAAGAAACTGTTGTGCTTGAATTTTAATACTAAAGAGCAGAAAACAAGAAAGAGGCACTTCCATATAAAAGATCAGAAATGCACCTGAGATCAGAGGTTTTCTAAGTTATAATATTTAGTTTGAAATAATTTACAGTGAATCATTATGAATTTCGTAAACTTGGAAAGCCAAAGTTTTAAACTTGGGCTTAATTCTCCAAATACTATAGCCAGGAGGGATTCAAACAAGGACAGTCTACAGATCTGATTCTAATTCCAGGCTAGGTGGGTGAAGAACAGCTGGACCTAGGACCAAACCCTCCCTGCAAAGTGAGGAACTTAGGAAACTCTCATCCAATATCTATCCAGCACAGAAAATTCATTCTGTTCCCAGGTAAATGCTGCCCTTACAGTTTCATCCAGAAACCAGACTATGAACTAAACAAGAACTTTTCAAACATTCTTGGAGTTGCTGGTACTAGGATAAATCTTTGGCTAGACACTGGTTCTTCTGTAGCTTTATTCTCACTTTCCTCATCAGAGTTCCAGGCACCCACATCTTTTGAAAACAGAAGGTAATTCATGTAGATCTTGGGGAAATGTAGGCAACACTTGGTACAGTGGAGCTTAGTGGAATGTTGTTCGGACAAATAAAACTAATGTGTAAAATCTCTGTCTGCTGTCAACCGGTTGTATGGCTTTGGGGCCCTTCCCTAACTTCACTGAACTTCCCTTTTCTTGTTTATATTATGTGGTATCAAACATATACGGTGCCCACGAGTGGCTGGATAGATTAAATGAAATGCACAGTGGGGATAAACAACTTGAATTATTTCAAAGTTGTTCAATAAACACCACTCGTTTCTACAAATTATCTTCTTTCTCCTACTGCTGCCCTCTTGATACCCCTTCGTCTTCCCTGCTCACAGCCACCCACCTTCAGCTCAATATAAGCAACAGAATAAAGTAACTAAGAATGTGTTTCCTTCAGCGTGGCACAGCTGACTTTTAAGAGTTCCAAATGTTGATTTTTGAGGTTTCATAAAACATAGTTTGTGTTGCAAGAGCAAAGAACCAGCAACACTTTGGAGGGAAGAGTCCAGAAGAAAAAAAAAAACAGCAAAAATTTGTTCTAAGTGCACTGTATACTGGATGTCTAAGTGATTTAAGAAGTACAGAATGGTATTTAAGCTGTGAGGAATGAGGATCCCTGACACCGTGCATGGATGGCTGGCAGGCAGCTAGAGATAGATGACACATAGTCCATGACCATGAAGTTCTCAAGGTCTTCAAGGTCATACATCTGTAAGAGTCCTTAACAGGCAGTGTACAAATCTGTTATTTCAGCATCCACTCAGAGCTCCACCTAGACAGATGACTTTCATTAAAGGAAAGCAAATACATAGCAGGGTTTTGCTGCTTGTAATGTCTATTAACAGTAGAAATGAAGTTTCATAAAACTGATTTTTGATAAAAAATATTTTTTCTTCTCTGTGAACAGAATCTATATATACATATATATAAAAATGCCTTTCCTAAGATTTGTTTCTGTCTCTAGTGAGATAGAAAAAAAAAAAAAAAAACCCAAACCTTGTCAGAATGAATAATGCTCTAGAGGAGGGCCTTAAGTGAGAAGGACATAGAGGCCCACGTGATATGCAGCCTTAGAAAGAAAAGAATTGTTCCACATGTTTTTGCCAAAATTTCTGTTATATAAATTCTTCCTAACCTGTTCTTTACTAGGGCAGTAGCAATTTTGTTTGGTCAGATTTAACAGAATACTCTTCAAGCATACTCAATGTGACTTTGTACATTGAGATATGGAATATAATTGTAAAATGAAGAGCACGGAGGAACCAGTGGTATTCACTTATTCTCATTTTTCTTAGTGTGTCTAAAATAGGGGAAAACAAATAGTATTGTATTCTGTCTTTTACAAAAAGGAGATAAGCAAAATCCAGTAGTTGCCTAACCAAGATGATTTTCTGATTTTAAAGAAAGCTGAAATTGCACATGAAACTCTCCTGCATTCTCTGGCAAAGAACCCCACAGAATAAGGAGAGAATACCAAATCAAGTAAACTATTATTAAGAGCAGAGCTATTCATATCGAACGAGGCCAAAATTGGGTGAAGAATGCAGAAGGAAATTAGGATAATTTGTCCCCAAAAATCCAAATCAATAGGGAAAAATTGAAAAATGTAAAGAAAGGATGAACTGGAGGTTACGTGCTGCAGGGGATTTTAAAGAGCACATACCTATTATTTTTCCCAATGATGCTTTTTGAGATCAGTGTACGTAATAAAGCCTGTGGCTTTTCGTCTGTTTCCTCTCATATTCTTTGGCGTTGTTGTCCAAGGGGAGACTGGGAAGGGATGGCTATTGTGGATGGTTATGATCTTGTCCTCTTGTGAATCACCTCAGTGAATGAGAAATCCCAACGAACTGCTGCCTAAATTGTTCTTCCTTCTGCTTACTTTTGCCAGAGAGTTATGGATTTACCCAGAGGGGAGATGAAGAATCAGACGAGAGCATCCAGAAAGGCTTCACTCATAACAGGATAACCTCCTCTCCATTGGGACATAACAAGCACTTATGCTCTGTATACAAGTTAGAGGTAAAGTCCTTCCTCCTTCTTTAAAAAGAAAAAAAAAAAGTATCATCCAAATGGGATGTTGCAAATGTATGTCACAGAGGTAACTGTGAAATACAAAGAAAGGCTGGTTAACCAAACTGTCAAATCACTCTGTTATACATGCTACCATTTTTTTGAAACCTAATTGGCATGTCATAAAGTACATATACTAAAAGTGTACATTTTGATAAATTTTACATATGTATACATTTGAAAAACCATCACCCTGCTCAAGACAGTGAAATTACTCAACGCCAAAAGTTTCCTGATGTCACTTTGCATTCCTGCCGGACAATCATAATTCAATCAGGGGAAACCACTGACTCACATTTTAACTAGATTTGTTCATAATTTATAGAATTTTCTATAAATGGAATAACAGACAATATGCTTTTTGCCTAGCTTTCTTCACTGAGTAAAATTATTTCGAGATTTATCCATTTTGTTGCTGTACCAAGAGTTCATTTTTAAAAATCTGAGTGGCATCCCATTGAATGGATATGCCATACATTTTTAATCCATTCATTGGTTGATAGAATTTCAGGGTAACTCCATCTTTGTCCTGTAACAAATAAAGTTGCCATGAACACTCGTTTGCATGTTTTTGTATGGACATATGTTTTTATTTATCTTTGGCATGTACCTAGGAGGGGAATTGCCAGATTATATGGCAGATCATCCTTTTATTATTAAGAAACAAAATGTGTTTTTCAAAATGGATGGTATAACAATTTAAATTTCTGCAGCAGAGTATAAGAGTTCCAGTTCTTCCACATTCGTGCTAACACTTGCTATGGTGAGGATTTGCGTTTTAGCATTTCTGATAGGTGTATCATGACATATTGTGATTTTAACTTCCACATCCTTAATAAGTAATGATGGCCATTTGTCCATGTGCTTACGTGCTATCCACACATATCTTTTGGGGGGAGCAGTATCTGCTCAAATCTTATGCCCATTTTTAAATGGGTATCTACTTTCTTATTATTGAATTTTGAGAGTTCTTTATATATTCTAGGTACAAGTGCTCCAACAGATATAAAATTTGAAACATTATCTCCAGTATGTGGCATTTCTTTTCATTACCTAAGTTCTTTTCAAAGAATAGAAGCTTTAAATTTATCAATGTGCTTTTTTATAGATATCCTTTATTTGTAAATCTAAAAAATCTTGGCCTAATGCAAGGATGTATTTTCTTCTTAAAGATTTATAAGATTTAGGGTTTACATTTACATCCATATTGAGTCGATTTTGTGTATGATGCTAGGTATAAAGAGTGCAGCAGGTATTATAGGGTCTGTTTTTGTCCCACTATTGAAGCAATGAAATTTTTAATACTCTACCTTTTATACTTAAATTTTAAGGTTTTATACTTTGGCTGGTGGTAACATGAACTAAACATGACCCTGAGTGATTTCCAGCACTGCTCCCTCTGCTCCTCTGAGCTGGTTCTGCTGTGAGCCTAGGTTATTTTCCTTACATACACCTCCTGATCATTACCCAGATGGAGGCATGAGAAAGACCCTTTGCAGACCTATGTAGCACTCTTCCTGGGCAACTCTCTCCTCTTCACTACCCTGCCCTGCACTGTCTACCTGCCTTGGCATCTGCAGACCCCAACTTTGTATGTCCAATTCAAAGAAACTGCCAGGTTATGCCTGGGTTCCCTTCTCTATATTTTGTTTTCAAAGTTCATTATAGGAAGTCAGCTGGTGCAACTGTAGGGTTCACCTCATTTATTTCTCCCCTACAAATACCTATGTCCTATAATATGTGATGTCTGATCTCCTAAGAGATTCTTTCACATACATTTTCATGTTTTTAAATTGTCCTAGGCATGGGATTAATACCAAATCTAGTATTTCTTCTTGTCAGAAAACCAATGTCCTTAATTAAAATTTTATTTATAATATTTTTCATTTATTTAATAAAAGAACTTTCAACTGATAATCTTGTTTGTGTAGTATCTTTCCTTTATTTCATGGATATAACATTTTATTTCTCTAAATAAAGTTTTCCTGAGGTTTTCTTCTGCCTACTGCTAGCCTCAATCTAGAAAACTTGCATTGGTTGTACTGGCAGAGGGGATGAATTCCCATAAAATAATATTGCATTTAAAAGTTTCATACAAATTAATTAAATAGCAGGCAGAGTCACAGGAACACATGGTCCATCTTGTGTTTTATCTGGATTGTAACTGAGGGAAATATTTATACTCCAAAGGATGAGATTAATGGAGGGAAGATTTTAAATTATATATAAAGATGTAGTTTAATAATTTATAACTAAGAGATAGTCTGGGTAATGTATACCACTACTGTTCAGAACATTGACGTTGATCAAAATCAGATCCAATAATACATCATATAGTTGAATAACCTATTTTTGCTTTTCTCCTTTTGGCCAGTCATATGGTTAATGATAGATGTTCACTATCCTATTAAACACTGCCTAAGTCAGAAAATCAAAAGTTCAATTCTGGATCACTAAAAATTAAAAAATAATTATCAACTAATCCAATAATATATAGACATTGGTGATTAATAAATATTGGTATAATAAGCAACAACCTCCAACTGCCTGTTAGATTTTGAACCCATTTTTATATCATTCTTGCTTAATCTGTGCAGCTAATGCAAGTAATTGTTGCTTCCACTAACTTGGAATTTTTTTTTGAAGCATTTAACACCTTTCTGGATTAGAAAGAGGAAAGTTGCTCTTAGATACCCTCATCCACCAGATGGCAGACAGCAGAAGCAAGAAGAACTACAATCCTGCAGCCTGTGGAACAAAAACCACATTCACAGAAAGATAGACAAGATGAAAAGGCAGAGGGCTATGTACCAGATGAAGGAACAAGATAAAACACCAGAAAAACAACTAAATGAAGTGGAGATAGACAATCTTCCACAAAAAGAATTCAGAATAATGATAGTGAAGATGATCCAGGACCTCAGAAAAAGAATGGAGGCAAAGATCGAGAATATGCAAGAAATATTTAACAAAGAACTAGAAAAATTAAAGAACAAACACCTAGAAGAATTAAAGAACAAAGAGATGAACAATATAATAACTGAAATGAAAAATACACTAGAAGGACAATAGCAGAATAACTGAGACAGAAGAACAGATAAGTGACCTGGAAGACAGAATGGTGGAATTCATTGCTACAGAACAGAATAAAGAAAAAAGAATGAAAAGAAATGAAGACAGCCTAAGAGATCTCTGAGACAACACTAAACCCAACAACATTCACATTATCAGGGTCCCAGAAGGAGAAGAGAGAGAGAAAGGACCAGAGAAAATATTTGAAGAGATTATAGTCGAAAACTTCCCTAACATGGGAAAGGAAATAGCCACCCAAGTCCAGGAAGCACAGCAAGTCCCATAAGGGATACACCCAAGGAGAAACACACCGAGAAACATAGTAATCAAATTGGCAAAAATTAAAGACAAAGAAAAATTACTGAAAGCAGCAAGGGAAAAATGACAAATAACATACAAGGGAACTCCCATAAGGTTAACAGCTGATTTCTCAGCAGAAACTCTACAAGCCAGAAGGGAGTGGCATGATATACTTAAAGTGATGAAAGGGAAGAACATACAACCAAGATTACTGTACCAGGCAAGGATCTCATTCAGATTTGATGGAGAAATCAAAAGCTTTACAGACAAGCAAAAGCTAAGAGAATTCAGCACCACCAAACCAGCTCTACAGCAAATGCTAAAGGAACTTCTCAAAGTGGGAAACACAAGAGAAGAAAAGGACCTACAAAAACAAACCCAAAACAATTAAGAAAATGGTCATAGGAACATACACAGTGATAATTACCTTAAATGTGAATGGAATAAATGCTCCAGCCAAAAGACACAGGCTTGCTGAATGGATACAAAAACAAGACCCATATATATGCTGTCTACAAGAGACCCACTTCAGACCTAGAGACACATACAGACTGAAAGTGAGAGGATGGAAAAAGATATTCCATGCAAATGGAAATCAAAAGAAAGCTGGAGTAGCAATACTCATATCAGATAAAATAGACTTTAAATTAAAGAATGTTACAAGAGACAAGGAAGGACACTACATAATGATCAAGGGATCAATCCAAGAATAAGATATAACAATTATAAATATATATGCACCTAACATAGGAGCACCTCAATACATAAGGCAACTGCTAACAGCTATACAAGAGGAAATCGACAGTAACACAATAATAGTGGGGGACTTTAACACCTCACTTACACCAATGGACAGATCATCCAAAACGAAAATAAATAAGGAAACAGAAGCTTTAAATGACACAAAAGACCAGATAGGTTTAATCGGTATTTATAGAACATTCCATCCAAAAACAGCAGATTACACTTTCTTCTCAAGTGCACATGGAACATTCTCCAGGATAGATCACATCTTGGGTCACAAATCAAGCCTCAGTAAATTTAAGAAAACTGAAATCATATCAAACATCTTTTCTGACCACAACACTATGAGATTAGAAATGAATTACAGGGAAAAAAAGTAAGAAACACAAACACATGGAGGCTAAACAATATGTTACTAAATAACCAAGAGATCACTGAAGAAATCAAAGAGGAAATCAAAAAATACCTAGAGACAAATGACAATGAAAATATGACAATACCAAACCTATGGGATGCAGCAAAAGCAGTTCTAAGAGGGAAGTTTACAGCTATACAAGTCAACCTCAAGAAACAGGAAAAATTTTAAAAAAACAATTTAATCTTATACCTAAAGGAACTAGAGAAAGAAGAAAAAACAGAACCCAAAGTTAGCAGAAGGAAAGAAATCATAAAGATCAGAGCAGAAATAAATGAAATAGAAACAAAGAAAACAATAGCAAAGATCAATAAAACTAAAAGCTGGTTCTTTCAGTAGATAAATAAAATTGATAAACCATTAGCAAGACTCATCAATAAAAAGAGGGAGAGGGCTCAAATCAATTAAATTAGAAATGAAAAAGGAGAAGTTACAACAGACACCGCAGAAATACAAAACATCCTAAGAGAATACTACCAGCAACTCTATGCCAATAAAATGGACAACCTGGAAGAAATGGACAAATCCTTAGAAAGGTATAACCTTCCAAGACTGAATCAGGAAGAAATAGAAAACATGAACAGACCAATCACAAGTAATGAAATTGAAACTGTGATAAAAAATCTTCCAACAAACAAAAGTCCAGGACCACATGGCTTCACAGGTGAATTCTATCAAACATTTAGAGAAGAGCTAACACCGATCCTTCTCAAACTCTTCCAAAAAATTGCAGAGGGAGGAACACTCCCAAACTCATTCTCTGAGGCTACCATCACCCTGATACCAAAACCAGACAAAGATACTACAAAAAAAGATAATTATAGACCAATATCACTGATAACTATAGATGCAAAAATCCTCAACAAAATACTAGCAAACAGAATCCAACAACACATTAAAAGGATCATACACCATGATCAAGTGGGATTTACCCCAGGGATGCCAGGATTCTTCAATATACGCAAATCAATGTGATACACCATATTAACAAACTGAAGAAGAAACAGCATATGATCATCTCAATGGATGCAGAAAAACCTTTTGACAAAATTCAACACCCATTTATGATAAAAAGCTCTCCAGAAAGTGGGCACAGAGGGAACCTACCTCAACATAATAAAGGCTATATATGACTAACTCACAGCAAACATCATTTCAATGGTGAAAAACTGAAAGCATTTCCTCTAAGATCAGGAAGAAGCCAAGGATTTCCAGTCTCACTGCTATTATTCAACATAGTTTTGGAAGTCCTAGCCATGGCAATCAGAGAAGAAAAAGAAATAAAAGGAATACAAATTGGAAAAGAAGAAGTAAAACTGTCACTCTTTGCAGATGACATGATACTATACATAGAGAATCCTAAAGATGCCACCAGAAAACTACTAGAGCTAATCAATGAATTTGGTAAAGTTGCAGGATACAAAATTAATGCACAGAAATCTCTTGCATTCCTATACATTAATGATGCAAAATCTGAAAGAGAAATTAAGGAAATACTCCCATTTACCTCTGCAGCAAAAAGAATAAAATACATAGGAATAAACCTACCTACGGAGACAAAAGAGCTGTATGCAGAAAACTATGAGACACTGATGAAAGAAATTAAAGATGATACCAACAGATGGAGAGATATACCATGCTCTTGGATTGGAAGAATCAATATTGTGAAAACGACTATATTACCCAAAGCAATCAACAGATTCAAAGCAATCCCTATCAAATTACCAATGGCATTTTTTACGGAACTCTAGTTCTAGTACAAAATCTGAAACTCTAGAACTCTAGTACAAAATCTGAAAATTTGTATGGAGACACAAAAGACCCCGAATAGCCAAAGCAGTCTTGAGGGAAAAAAAATGGAGCTGGAGGAATCAGACTCCCTGACTTCAGACTATACTACAAAGCTACAGTAATCAAGACAATATGGTACTGGCACAAAAATAGAAACATAGATGAACAGAACAAGATTGAAATCCTAGAGGTAAACCCACGCACCTATGGTCAACTAATCTATGACAAAGGAGGTAAGGATATACAATGGAGAAAAGACAGCCTCTTCAACAAGTGGCGCTGGGAAAACTGGACAGCTACATGTAACAGAATTAAATTTGAACACTCCCTAACACCATACGCAAAAATAAACTTAAAATGGATTAGAGACCTAAATGTAAGACCAGACACTATAAAACTCTTAGAGGAAAACATGAAGAACACTCTTTTACATAAATCACAGCAAGACCATTTTTGATCCACCTCCTAGAGTAACGGAAATAAAAACAAAAATAAACAAATGGGACCTAATGAAACTTCAAAGCTTTTGCACAGCAAACGAAACCATAAACAATATGAAAAGACAACCCTCAGAATGGGAGAAAATTTTTGCAAATGAAGCAACTGACAAAGGATTAATCTCCAAAATATATAAACAGCTCATGCAGCTCAGTATTAAAAAACAAACAACCCAATCCAAAAATGGGCAGAAGATCTAAATAGACATTTCTCCAAAGAAGACATACAGATGGCCAAGAAGCACATGAAAAGCTGCTCAACATCACTAATTATTAGAGAAATGCCACCACTGGGCGTGTACCCAGAGAAAACCACAATTCAAAAAGACACATGCACCCCAATGTTCGGTTCAGCACTCTGTACAATAGCTGGTCATGGAAGCAACCTAAATGCCCATTGACAGACGAATGGATAAAGAAGATGTGGTACATATATACAATGGAATATTCCTCAGCCATAGAAAGGAATGAAATTGTGTCATTTGTTGAGACGTCGATGGATCTAGATACTGTCATATAGAGTGAGGTAAGTCGGAAAGAGAAAAACAAATATCGTATATTAACGCATATATGTGGAGCCTAGAAAAATGGTACAGATGAACCGTTTTGCAGGGCAGAAATTGAGACACAGATGTAGAGAACAAACGTATGAACACCAAGGGGGGAAAGCTGCGGTGGTGGTGGTGGTGGTGTGATGAATTGGGCATTTGGGATTGACACGTATACACTGATTTGTATAAAATTGATGACTAATAAGAACCTGTTGTATAAAAAAAAGAGGAAAGTTGGGAATGATGATGACAGCAGGAGTAAGAGAAATGGGCTTAAGGAGTTAAGTATTAGTAATGTATTTGGGAAATAAAGGAAAGTGTGTCTCACAGAACAGATGGTCAATTTTTAACAAGCTCTGTGAAAGACAAGAAGGAAATCCATTTTGCACCAAAAACATGCCATGACTGTGACATATAGACATAATTATTGGGCTACCTTTGGTCTCTTCTCAGCTTTCACATTTTTTAAACTGACAGCATCCCAAGGATCCTAGAAAACACAGCCTAAAGCAATGATAAATTGCTGATGCTGTATCTGGGAGATGAAAATCCAGGTCAACGAGAATGAGGACAAAGAAAAATGAGGCAGGGAATGACAGAAGAAATGCAAGGTGATTTGTAACCAACATGCCCACTGCTTACAAGATGTGAACAAATGCTGCAGATGTGTCTACCTGCCTCAAAGGGTGTCTCCAGACAGGCTCTACTGCTACATAACCTCTCAGAAGGGGCTACTGGAAGGAGAAAGGAGGTGGAATTTCTCTGCTGAGCTCCCTACCACCTTTTACTTCTCACTGGTAAAAATTCAGTCCACGGAGAGTTAACACCCATGTACTTCATGCTGCACTGTTTAGCCTCTCCTAGGTTTCACCCAAGTATGGAAATGGCATGAAGAGGCCACACATGCCAGGAACAGCTGGTCCATCCATGTATCTCTGCAGAAAACAAATGGGTCATGGCAAATGTTGGACCGAACCTAGTATCTCTATTGGAGCAGAAAAATATATCCTTAGTATGTGGCAATGATTTGGTGAATGTTTTCTTTCATCAGGCAAGAGGATTAATATAATTTTGCCACTTGATGGTAAGGACAGCAATAGCACTATCTTACCTCAAGGCAATGCTGACTCTTCTGCTCTCTATTATAGTATATTTCCATTTTACAAAACATCAAACTTCTCCATCATATTGGTGCTATGCTAATCTGACCTGGTGAACAGAAAATGGTAAGTATCCCAATCACCCAGGAAAACGTATAAATGCAAAGATAAACTCCTAATGATTCCTGAGCCTGCAACATCAGTGACATTTTTTAACGCCCACATAAAAACACCTTGCATCTTCCACAATTTATAAAGAAGCAGAGTTCTGTAGCTCACTTTAGGCTTTGTAGGCAACTGTGATAGGCCAACAGCAAACTGCTTGCCATAATTTCTTCCCTTTATCTATGCCTTTAGGAGGCCACCACACACACTGATTACAGACTCTGCCATGTACATTGGGTTGGTCATTGGGAACATAGTAAATGTGACACAAGCAGAGATGTGAAACATGTTTGTACACCCAGCTCTCTCTCTTGCTGTCAATGAACAATATACTAGTACCCAATAAATAGTTTGAGAGTAGGTGTATTTTTTATTAGTTTTGAATGAAATGAGTGAAAGTTAGTTTAGTTCAATTTTGCTTAGTCCTGAATTATGTTTTATATTATATTACTGAACATTTTCTGTTAAAAAAACAAAAATATGTACCTTATAGACAGGTTTATAATATGTTCTACATATTTTTTCTAACTAAACTCATTATAAATTTCACTGGAAAATTAACTCCAAAGTTACCATCCACTTGAACATATTCCACACACTACCTAGGACTTACTTTTTTTTTTCTTTTTTCAAGGTCTTTATTCTGTATCTTTATTTATTTATTTATTTTTAACATCTTTATTGGGGTAAAATTGCCTTACAATGGTGTGTTAGTTTCTGCTCTATAACAAAGGGAATCAGTTATATATATACATATGTTCCCATATGTCCTCCCTCTTGCGTCTCCCTCCCTCCCACTCTCCCTATCCCACCCCTCCAGGCTGTCACAAAGCACCGAGCTAATATCCCTGTGCCATGCGGCTGCTTCCCACTAGCTATCTACCTTACTACGTTTGTTAGTGTGTGTATGTCCATGACTCTCTCTCGCCCTGTCAAAGCTCACCCTTCCCCCTCCCCATATCCTCAAGTCCGTTCTCCAGTAGGTCTGCGTCTCTATTCCCATCCCACCCCTAGGTTCTTCATGACATCTTTTTTCTTAAATTCCATATATATGTGTTAGCATACGGTATTTGTCTTTTTCTTTCTGACTTACTTCACTCTGTATGACAGACTCTAGGTCTATCCATCTCATTACAAATAACTCAATTTCGTTTCTTTTTAAGGCTGAGTAATATTCCATTGTATATATGTTCCACATCTTCTTTATCTATTCATCCGATGATGGGCACTTAGGTTGTTTCCATCTCCGGGCTATTGTAAATAGAGCTGCAATGAACATTTTGGTACATGACTCTTTTTGAATTTTGGTTTTCTCAGGGTATATGCCCAGTAGTGGGATTGCTGGGTCATATGGTAATTCTATTTGTAGTTTTTTAAGGAACCTCCATACTGTTCTCCATAGTGGCTGAACCAATTCACATTCCCACCAGCAGTGCAAGAGTGTTCCCTTTTCTCCACACCCTCTCCAGCATTTATTGTTTCTAGATTTTTTGATGATGGCCATTCTGACTGGTGTGAGATGATATCTCATTGTAGTTTTGATTTGCATTTATCTAATGATTAATGATGTTGAGCATTCTTTCATGTGTTTGTTGGCATTCTGTATATCTTCTTTGGAGAAATGTCTATTTAGGTCTTCTGCCCATTTTTGGATTGGGTTGTTTGTTTTTTTGTTATTGAGCTGCATGAGCTGCTTGTAAATTTTGGAGATTAATTCTTTGTCAGTTGCTTCATTTGCAAATATTTTCTCCCATTCTGAGGGTTGTCTTTTGGTCTTGTTTATGGTTTCCTTTGCTGTGCAGAAGCTTTGAAGTTTCATTAGGTCCCATTTGTTTATTTTTGTTTTTATTTCCATTTCTCTAGGAGGAGGGTCAAAAAGGATCTTGCTGTGATTTATGTCATAGAGTGTTCTGCCTATGTTTTCCTCTAAGAGTTTGATAGTCTCTGGCCTTACATTTAGGTCTTTACTCCATTTTGAGCTTATTTTTGTGTATGGTGTTAGGGAGTGTTCTAATCTCATACTTTTACATGTACCTGTCCAGTTTTCCCAGCACCATTTATTGAAGAGGCTGTCCTTTCTCCACTGTACATTCCTGCCACCTTTATCAAAGATAAGGTGTCCATATGTGCGTGGGTTTATCTCTGGGCTTTCTATCCTGTTCCATTGATCTATCTTTCTGTTTTTGTGCCAGTACCATACTGTCTTGATTACTGTAGCTTTGTAGTATAGTCTGAAGTCAGGGAGCCTGATTCCTCCAGCTCCTTTTTTCGTTCTCAAGATTGCTTTGGCTATTCGGGGTCTTTTGTGTTTCCATACAAATTGCAAAATTTTTTGTCCTAGTTCTGTGAAAAATGCCAGTGGTAGTTTGATAGGGATTGCATTGAGGACTTACTTTTGATGCTATTTCCCCATCCTCCAAATATAATCATCTCCATATGTTTTTAATTTATTTTTTAATGATAGATTTAACTTATTTTTAAAAATAATATGGTTTCCTAATGGAAATAATTAGACATCTTTAAAATCAGCTTTTACCTCCACTTGAATAAAGATTAGATCTATTCTATTCTATTATTAATTATATTAGATTAGATCTATTATATTCAATAGGTTTTGGAGTCTAAAAACTCAGATTTAGTTTCCATTTACAATATGCTCACATTTTCTGGAAGATCAATGCATTAAATCTCTAGGTTTCCTCATCTACAAAATATTTCAAATTAATATACCATATGAACTACCATTTTACTGTGTTGTACTGAAGATTATACCAACTTTACAAAGTGCTCAGCACAGAATTTTATCTGCAAGAGACACTGAATACAAATTATTTCCCTAATTTTGCATGATTTATTATAAAATGACCACATCTATTAAGACTACTTTTTATACATTATATGCATTAAATAATACTGTTTGAAGTTATGTGCATGCATTACAGTCCAAAATTGTGTCATTTTATAAGAATCAAATTATAAAAAAGCTCGGCCAACTCAGTGCTTTGTGACCACCTATAGGGGTGGGATAGGGAGGGTGGGAGGGAGGCTCAAGAGGGAGGGGATATGGGGATATATGTATACATATAGCTGATTCACTTTGTTATACAGCAGAAACTAACACACCATTGTAAAGCAATTATACTCCAATAAAGGTGTTAAAAAAATAACTGTATAAAAATATTTTTAAAAAGTTGTTTATTCTGAAACTTAACTTTTGAAACTTATAAATAGAATGAGTGCATTGATTAGTCAAAAAAAAGAATCAAATTATAAATCAAAACCTTCAAAATGATTAATAATCTACTGTCAAAACCTAAGTGTTTCAATATTGGAAAGAAACAAGAGCTTTATCAATGTTAGAACTGATACAGATCTGGAATTGTTTTAGCCCAATTCCATAAATTGACAGATTTATAAAATGAGGTTCAGAAAAATTGGCTTTTATTTTGAGTTCTGTGCCCAATTCCAATGTGGGGAGGGGGATTCCCACACCACCACCAAACAATGCTAGGGACATCTGCTGGGTGTCCTATGAGTCAGTTCAGTTCTCACTCTATCTACCCAGAGATAACACCAGATTCCACAGGTAAAGGGTTCGGTCCCATAAGACCACCATCTACTTCACAGGCCAATTGCAAGCCCTGGTTGTTACAGGTACTGCTGGCCAACCATCTGTAAGTCAAGTTCCCATGCTCTCCTCTTTGGGTTTTTGATTACTCACTAGATGTTTTATTACAAAGGATATTAAAGGATACAAAGCAACAGCCAGATGAAGAGATACTTAGGGCAAGATGTCAAAGAAAGGAGCTTCTGTCCTCTTAAAATTTGGGGCCCAGAACGAAGGGATATGGAAACATTCTGGTTCCCCAACCTGAAGACTCTCTGAAACCCATTATTTTGGGGTTTCATGGGGGCTTCATTTCATAGGCGTGATTCCTGAAATCGTTTGCCATCAGTGATTGATTTACTCTCCAGACCCTCTCTCAGGGAGTGGCACCTAAAAGTTCCAATGCTCTATTCCTAGTTGGTTTCCCTGGCAATCAGCCCCAAATCTTAGGTTCTTTCTAAAAGTCACCTATTAATAAACCCAGTTGTGGTGGAAAGGGGCTTGATATGAATGACAAGACACCCATTTCAGCTTAATGGCTCTGAAGTGATTTCAGGAACTGAGGACAAGAGAGCAAATACTCTAACAAAAGATGCTCCCATTGCTCTTGTCACTCAGGAAATCCAAAGGGTTTTGGGAGCTGTGAGCCAGGAACCATGGACGAACATGAAATGTATATGGAAGTATATTTTGGTCATCTGAATGACCAAATATATGTTTCTTATAAATCACAATATTGCAGCTGTATGTTTAATTTAGTGTGTTTATTATCTAAAGCTTACAAGACACATAGACTCTTAGAGGTGGGGGGATTCCTACAAGTATGTAACCTAAACTTTTCACTTTACAATGGAAAACCATAAATTCCATGGTTTAATTTCCCTTGGTCTTATATTAAGAGCAGCTAGGATCCAGCTGTCTTGATTTCTGTTTTTATGTCTCTTTCTACTGTATTCTCATTGTTGTTGCTGACTCTACAACAAAGACTGTCTTACTTTTCTACCTTATTCACTTGCTTACAAGGCCTTTAGACATTCCTATTTGCCTAAGTTCAGCCTGAGCCTTCTGCCATGAAATTGCTAGCTTGAGCAAAATCCTGATTTATAACCCCAGATTATTGAGATAATGTGGTTTTGAAAGAGCAGGCTCAAGTCGTCTTGAAGAAAAAAGCACAGGGACCAACCAGGAACTGAAATTCTTAACTCATCACATAGGCTCCAAGTAAATAATAAAATGCCTCAGCCATTGTTTTGTTCTCTCCTAGAAAGATTAAAAGACCATGACTTATCAGTTTGCTTTGCAGGAACATGTAGATCAATCACAATCATCAGTGACACACTGAGTCACAAGACGGTGCCGGAAAGTCTGCAACTGAGATCTTATATGGAAGCTGAAGTCACAAAGACCGCCTCTCCTTTACCCTTTTTGCCTTAAAAGTCCTACATCCCAACTAGCCGGCAAGATGGATCTGAGACAAACCTGGGTCTCCCATCTTCTCGGTTGGCGTTCTCTCCATCAGTAAACCTTTCTCTGCTCCAAACTCTGACGTTTCAGTTTGGTTGGCCTCACAGTGCATCGGGTAAGTGGACTTGGGTTCCACAACAATTTCACTGAATGTAGTATAATTTTACAACAACTTTAGCAAAATATAATAAAGCACATATACTCGAGAAACTAAGATGGAAGCCATTTTAGCAAGAAAAGAAACTGGCGCTGTTAGTTTGCTTTTGGATCATTGGGTACCAGTATGTACACTGCTCTTTTTTTTTTTTTTTTTTTAATAACATGTTTCCGAGAGTGTCTGAATAGCTGGTTTAGAAAATATCCATGGTGAGTGGCTATGCATTTTTATTATACTGTTAAATATTATTTTCTCACACTTGAAAATTATGATCAAATTCAGTGTTATTACAACAACAATTCCACTGTAATGTTTAACCAGACATTTTTACTATATATTCTGAGACTCAGTCACAATTTTTATACTTTATTCGGATCCACAAGCCTTTGCATCCTAGAGAATCTCAAGGTTTGAAAATTCAGGTAGACCTCTGCCTGAAGCCCATTGAAATATCTCAGACAAATGGTTCTCCAAACAATCCCAATGAAAAGGAATAGAAAGCCTCCTAAAGCAATTCTTTCCATTTCTGAAAAGCTCTAATTTCTGGCAAATTCCTCTTTGTATTAGGACAAAACATGTCTTGTGAATATTTCTACCTAATTTTCATAACTTTGAACTTCCAACCAACTATAATAATTTAATGGTTCTTCTTTATTTCAATTCAAATAAGCACTTAAAACAAGATATAGTACATGTCTTCTGCCAAACCAGATTTCAAATATAAACAGAAATACTTCTTTTCGTTGTTCATCATGTAATATTTCCAGATAGTTCACTTTTTTCTGGCTTATATCAAGTTTTTAATATCTTACTTTAAATATGGCAAATGCAACCAAATACTTTTTTATGAGTCTATTCTTTATCACTCAGTATTTATTTAGCATCCACTATGTTCCTGTCCATGTAAACAGATACACACATTTCTGCACTCCTGAATCATGTTTTGGTGTGTTTATTTGGATGGGGATGGGTGATAAAATGATTCATATATAAATTTTATAATTTGTTAAAAGGTTATAAGTGTTAGGAAAAAAATATCATCCAGAGAAGATGGATGGAAAGTTGTACTGGAATGGGGAAGAGAGAATATTTGCAGTTTTACAAAAGGTGGCCTAGTAACGACCTGAGAGTCATTTAGAAAAATTTGAAGGAGATGAAGGGATCAAACCAAATTTGATGAACCTAGCAAATTCTTTCATAATTTTCAACAAATGATTCGATTTGCACATGTTCTTTTATACTCTTATTGTGAAATTACTATTTTCTAAGCCACAGTACAGGAATTTATATCTATTGCCATTAATGTGTTTGGTGTATTAAGACCATAATTCTAATTTGCTATATAATTATATAGACTCCATATATAATTGTCTATAACACAATTATATCAAGACACTGCATAATAGAAACCATATATATTCTAATAAAATCAATACTATTAATTCTGTAAAGTTGAGGGTAAACTATTACACTTTATAATGCTATGAGAGTTTCTTTTTCAGCTTATTATCTATGTTTAAATAAATCTAATGATTATCATCCTTTGTTTTAGCTATCCATTTCCACATACCAATTATATTTTCATTCAATAAACATATCTTTAATTTCTCACGAGAATGTCATGAGTGAGTTTTGCAAATGTTTAGATCAATTCACAATTTCAGCATTTACCCATATCCAACAGTCCAGGGATTATATTCAGAAAAAAAAAGGTAAGTCAGGTGTCATAATCTATTAATTTTCACTGGTTTTAGTGGTCAGAATATACATAAGTATCCAAAAACAATAAATGTATTTCTTTACCAATGAGTTTTGTTTGCACATTAATATCAAGCTCAAATACATAAATTGAGATGCCTAAGCTCTCCCACTTTCAAAGCAATCAATTTGCTCTTTCTACTCTGGCTTTGGAGGAGAATCTGCACCCAAACTCTTTTGGTTGCTGGCAGTACCTAGCTCCTTGTGATTCAGGGCTGAGCTCTCCATTCCCTTGGCAGCTGTTAGCCAGGAATTGCTCACAACTCCTAGAGGCCAATCTCCTTGTTCATAATCCCTCCAGTTTGCAGGCAAGCAGTGCTGTACTGATTTCCCTTGTGTTTTGAAAATCTCAGACTTCTCCTACTATGGTCAGTTGCAGAAAAGTCCACTTTTAATGAACACATTCAATTAAATGGGCTAATCTACCTGGCTATCCCTAAATAGCCACATAGAGAATCCTTCTTTGTTATTTCAGTGTCAACTGACTAATAACCTTCATTACATCTGCAAAATCCCTTTAGCCATGTTACATAATCACAGGCACAACACGTAGGAGCAAAGTCATGCGGACCATCTTAACATTCTGCCTAACACACATGAAAAGCACAGAAAGGACAAAGATAAAAATACTAACATTGTGGCCTTCCCTGGCGGTGCAGTGGTTGAGAGTCCGCCTGCCGATGCAGGGAACACGGGTTCGTGCCCCGGTCTGGGAAGATCCCACATGCCGCGGAGCGGCTGGTCCCGTGAGCCATGGCCACTGAGCCTGCGCGTCCGGAGCCTGTGCTCCGCAACGGGAGAAGCCACAGCAGTGAGAGGCCCGCGTACCGCAAAAAAAAAAAAAACAACTAACATTGTAAGTCTCTTTGGATAACCATGAATAATTTTTTTAAAGCTTCCTTCAGAGTTTGTTAGGCAGGGTTGATTGGGGTGTACAGAGATGAAAAAAAAAAAAAATCTAAGCCTGAAAAGAAGTAAAAAGATAATTGTTGAAGGTTCTCCAAACTTCATTCAGAACTTCACATTAATCTGCAGATGGATTTCAACTGTAAGCACAGATGACTGAGACTATGAATCACCAACAAACTAAAAAACTCTACTTTTGAAGGTGAACAATGTCAAGCTTAAGGATATCAAAGAGCAGCCACTCAACTTCTGTTTTTCTGATCCCTTCTAATAAAATTTTAAAAGACTGAATTAGTACAACAAACACTGGTTTTAAATAACTGAAGCAACCAGTTGCTTTAAAGAAATTAAACAATGGCAAGGCAAACAGTTTTCTCATATGTGTCAGGTACCACCAACAACCAAAAAAGCCTGGATGCAGATCCTTTTCCAAAGCTTCAAGACAAGAGACCAGTCTGGCTGACACTTGACAGTCTTGTCAAGGTCTTATGTGACCTTAAGCAAAAGAATCCATCAGAGCCTGCCTAGACTTCTGTTCTTCAGAGCTGTGATATAATGCTAAGTGTTGTTTCAGCAGCTGTATTTGTGATAATCCGTTATGTGACTATAGAAAATAAATCCCCTGTGGAATGCCTTTCTGCCTGGTAAACTCCTATTTGTCCCCCAGGACTCAATCAAATCACTTCATTTCTGGAAACTTTTGTTATTTCCCTGACTTAGTCTCTCTTTGGTCTGTGATCCTTTTTACATACCTTTCTGTGTGCTTCATGTTTTATCTTATTCATGTAATAATGGTTGAGTAATTAATGTAATAATTACTAATTACATTACTAAATTAGTAATTTAGTAATAATGGTTTAGTTTAATTAATGTCATAATCATTTTATACCCAAATTTCTCAGTAAACTGTTACATCTTATAGACAAATCATATATCATTAAAGTATCAGGATCTGTAGTCATGGGCATGACTTGAAAATTGTGCATGCTTTGTTTGTGATTATTTAATGAATACATGCTAAATGACTCTACTGATATCAGGGAAAAATATCTCTGTATTTAAATTAAAAGCTGTTCGTTAGAAAACCCTATCCAAATTCCTTAACTAAATACACAAATTCAATTGATTTACTTTATATTTCACCTACATATAATATCACTATGATGGAAAAGTTTCACTTTCAAATACTTTAACTTCTGAATATATTTTTAAAATTTATTTTCTTAATATTCATCATTGATGTATTCAATCGCCAGTACTCAATATCACATTTTATGTACTGCTAGTTGAGTAAGGTCTCATTTATGACACTGTTTAAAAATAAGAATCTAAAAAGCCCAAGAAAAAGTTCCTAACAATTGAGGACTATTTGTAGTAAGTAAGAGTTCCTAACAATTGAGGACTATTTGTAGTAAGGTATATTTAATTTTGTTAAGTATCCAATTCTCTCATTCTTTAGTTGATCATAATTTTGGTGTCTATAAGTGACTGAGGCAAAAACAGAGAGAACTCTTGCAGTCTCTTGTAGAGAGAACTCTTTCTACATAACGCTACTATCAAACATGAATACTTTTCAGCTAGTGAGCTGGATAAAAATTAATATTGAACATAAAATATGGGAATTAGTGGGGCCTTCTACAGTTCATCATTCGTTATTCTGTTTACCTTACTAGATTGGATTAGCATAAACTTTATTTTAAGATGTTTCTACATATCATTATATTATTTGAAAATAAATGAGATTATTCAAAATATTTAGAATAGGAATATGCCAGTGTGTGTAATGTTTAATTTAAAATAATTTTGCGAATTATATAAAGTCATGCAAACAATGAAGTAAATAATTTAAAATAATAGAATATTCTATTTTAATCAAACTGTTGATTTTTAGCTCAAGTTATAGCACAGATTAAAGCTAGCTTTGAAAATAATCTACTTCATCTTTGAAACAAAAATCTATCTTCTCCTCTTGTTTAAATGTACCTACCCGTTGAGACTATGTCCTAGATCTAAACATACACTCTCATAACAAATAATTCTCAGTGGTATATAGTATAGACTTGAAGAACGCAATCCCTGTTATCCCCTTAAGCTTGACTAAATAACTAACCTGGATATATTAGTTTTCCTTCATGCACCTAGTAAAGCCTTTAGGGATTTAAACTAGGAGGAATTAAAAATGAATGGGAGGAGGGCATTCTTAATGAGTCAGAGAGAAGACAGGAATCTGTACTATTTTTCCTTAATGATGATGTAATTTTCTCTTTTTTTCCTATTTCTTTGCTACATTTGCTCAGAAAAAGTATCTCTATCTGGCCATCATGTGACACTAAGCAGAAATTACCTTCACAGTTCTATACATCTTTATGGTCTCCACTGCCAAAGAACTCTGTAGTATTCATTTAACTTTTTAATCCTCCTTGAAAGCAAATGATGCTAAAACACATGATATTTAACAAGAAAAGTCCGCGTTCGAGGAAGCAAATGAGAGAGTAAACAGATATAATGAGAAAAAAATAATAAAACCATGAACTCTTAATGAAACAGCTTTGTATATTTTAAGAGAAATTCCATATGATTATTGATCTCAAAGAAGTAAACTGAAAATATGCTCTTGCCTCTCTGGCACTAATAATGACTCAAATATTACATCCTAATGGAAGAGATTCTCGTTGTTAGTGAATGCTAAATGATGATTCCCCAAAGGAAAGCTGCGTGGAATAATCACGCTATTTTCTATAAGTAATAATTTATTTATTTATTTTTAAGAGCAAACAGTCCAGCAGGTGGTAGAGCTAAGCCTTCATGCCGGAATGGAAGTGCTAAACTGTATTGTATCTGTATTTTGGTGAACCAGCATGATCCCTGGTGGAGGGCAGAGGGCAGGAAATGAGGAGTTTTCTTCTCAAGCTCTTCCGGTATTAGATCAAGATAAGATTTAGAAGTTTTATTCTAATTTCAAAGGTAAAATTGAAAATAAAATAACCCAGCTGCAAAGACAAAGCTCTGCAATTACTAAATTGTCTCTCAATTGTATAAACCTAAATCATCACCAATGTCATAAATGAAAATGTCAGCCAAATTGGATTGTAATGTGTACCCAGATCTAACTCTGATAATGTTTGAGTTATTGTTAACAATTAAAAATCCTTCTGGCTTCATGTCCACCTACAAATTGTTTCTTTTAAATTATATTTTCCTAGGATTGCAACAAACATCCCCACCAGACCTACTGTAATCCTGCAGCTTCTGTATATGGGAAACACAACATTCCTCATTTGTGGTTGAAGCTGTCAGTGTCAGACATCATTCTCCTTCAACTCTTCACACTAATGTTAATGTATTCTTTCAATCCTTTACAAAAATAGAGAAACATTTTAATAGTCTTTGTTTCATAAAGAGAAGAGATATCTAATTCTCTTTTTTCAACATAAGATTACTTTCTGATTTTCTATCAGTTAACAGAAAAAAAAAAGACTGATGCAAATTAATAAAGAAATAATGACTAGAGTGTTTGATTTCCCAGAAAAATATGGTTCCCATAAATTGTAGTCTTGTATTTCAAAGGGAATACCATTTTAAAACCATTTATATGAGAAACTAATCCTTTGAACACCATTAAATGAGATGAAAGTTGACTGTCTTTGAAAGTATAACAGTTGTTTTTCCAGTTTCTCAAATATCTTTTCTATACGGTTTCTATATTGAAGAATAAAGTCTGAAGTCATTTAGTGTGGCAAAACCTGAGTGCTTAATTTCCTCTTGCAATAAAATAAAATGAAATTGTGGAAAAAATATAAATATAAATAAATTAAACTAAAAATATAAATAAATAAAAATCTTTGCATTGACTTGAGAACTCAACATCAACATCACATGCAAGAACAAAGTTGGTAAAGCTTTGAACAATGCTTTTTGTTTCTTAGAGCAGATGAAACAATTTGTAATTTACCACAAAGCTATAGTTAAGCTGCATTTAAATAAGAATACCTAATGAAAAAAATCACTACATCCTCTAAACCCTTGAATTTCCTTTTCATTATTCTATATATGCTTCAAGTTCAAAAAGATATTTCTAAGACAAATTGGCAGGGACAGAAGAGAAATGAGAGGAGGTAGGGTTAAATTGAGAGGGATTGTGGACTTTTTTCAAACAAAGTGATCAGACCATTTGAATATGTAAGAACCCAAAAGGTATCCTCAGGGAACTGTAGCTGAATTGCAAAGTTCCATACAGTTCAAAGAGAAAGGACATAAAAGGCTTCTAGACAAGACAGAGCTGGATATGAGTATTGAAGTCTGAGTTATTTACCTAAAAAAAGTTGGAAGAGATATTCAAGGAACAGGAAATAACAAGAGAAAGTTAAAAGGAGTATAAAAAGAATAATGCAACCAAGAAACTTACTGGTCTTAGTCATGAGTGAAATGAGAACAAACAGAGAGTAAGAAGGTAAAATAGGAAAGAGTAAAATGGACAAATCATGGAAAGTTTCCCATGCCACACTTCACTTTGTCTTCAATGTATGATATAAAAAATACCCAAGGGGCTTCCCTAGTGGCACAGTGGTTGAGAGTCCGCCTGCCGATGCAGGGGACACGGGTTCGTGCCCCGGTCCGGGAGGATCCCACATGCCGCGGAGCGGCTGGGCCCGTGAGCCATGGCCACTGAGCCTGCGCGTCGGGAGCCTGTGCTCCGCAACAGGAGAGGCCACAACACTGAGAGGCCCGCATACCGCAAAAAAAAAAAAAAAAAAAAAATACCCAAGAGTCTCTTTATATGATGGTCAACCTGGTTATATAAAACTTGATTATTTCGTTTCTTATGTGTGAATATTTATGTAATCTCTCCCTTATTTAAAATACAAGGAAAGACTACTTTGTACTATCAATGAGATGCTAGAACACAAAATTAGATATTCAAAATTAAAATGACTAAATCACCTAGGTTTACTGAGGACTGTTTCACACAAAGATAACTGGCTGCCACACAAAGCCTAGCAATATCAAAAAGCTGTGTCAGAAACTATGTATGGACACAAATACAAACAGAAAGAATGGCAATAATCCTCACAAATTTAGGAAATATTTGCTATTAGTACAGCGTAACTCTCTACAACTAACAGGTAGATATAGGATCAGAAGTTCTCATACAGTGCATTGAATTATTACAAGGGAAAAAAAAACTCCATGAAAACATAACCTCCAGCAAGAACATATGTAGATAAAAGCAATACAGTATTGAAGATTAAGTGGAGGTGGCACATTGGACATTCGTACCACTATACATATACAAAGTGGATGGCAATGGCAAACTGAGTCCCACCACAAGCAGAAACCAGCCCAGGAATCATGCTGCCTCTCCACCTGCCAGAGCTCCTCCCCACGTTTGTAGGCACCAGGTGGTCCAGACTGGGGAAGCTTCTTGTGCTTGTTCCAGCATCACCAGGATGAAACAGGGAGCCCAGGTGCCAAGAGAAAAATCAAATAGACAAAAATACCACCACAAATGCTGTAAAAAAATAAATAAATAAATTGTCATGGGAACCATAGCCCAAAAGTACAGGTCAGGACCTGCACACCAAGTCTACACAGTGTGACTCTGCAAAAATACAAGATTCAAATACCACATGAAGAACCAATGACATTACAAGAGAAAAGACAATAAACTGATACCAACACTGAGATGAATCAAATGTTGGAATCATCTGAAAAGGATCTTAAAGAACCATCAAAATAATGTCTATTAAGAATGAAAGTATAAGATTTTCAGCAAAGAAATCAAAGTTATAAGAAAGAACTTTATGGAGGCAGAGACCAGAAGCAGCCACAGCGCAGGGCACAGATCCCTCAAGTCGGTGCCTGGCAGATCGGAGTCTGAACGTTGGAGCCAGGGCCTGGAGCCATGTGGCTTAGAGGGTCTTGGTGCTCCGGCTGGTGTCAGGCCTGTGCCTCTGAGGTGGGAGAGCCGAGTTCAGGACATTAGTCCACCAGAGACCTCCTGGCCCCACATAATATCAAACGGCAAAAGCTCTCCCAGATATCTCCATCTCAACACTAAGACCCAGCTCCACTCAAAGACCAGCAAGCTGCAGTGAGGGACACCCTATGCCAAACAACTAGCAAGACAGGAACACAACCCCACCCATTAGCAGAGAGGCTGCCTAAAATCATAATAAGGTCACACACACCCCAAAACACATCACTATACATGGTCCTACCCACCAGAAAGACAAGATCCAGTCTCATCCATTAATATACAGGCACCAGTCCCCTCCACCAGGAAGCCTACACAACCCACTGAAACAACTTTAGCACTGGGGGCAGACACCAAAAACAACGGGAACTATGAACGTGCAGGCTGTGAAAAGGAGACCCCAAACAGAGTAAGTTAGGCAAAATTAGAAGACAGAGAAACACAGAGCAGATGAAGGAGCAAGGTAAAAACCCACGAGACCAAACAAATTAAGAGGAAATAAGTAGTCTACCTGCAGAAGAATTCAGAATAATGATAGTAAAGATTATCCAATATCTTGGAAATAGAAAGGAGGAAATACAAGAAACGTTTAACAAGGACCTAGAAGAACTAAAGAGCAAAGAAACAATGATGAACAACACAATAAATGAAATTAAAAATGCTCTAGAAGGAATCACTACCAGAATAACTGAGGCAGAAGAACGGATTAGTGACCTGAAACATAAAATAGTGGAAATAACTAATGCAGAGCAGAATAAAGAAAAAAGAATGAAAAGAATTGAGGACAGTCTCAGAGACTTCTGGGACAACAGTAAACGCACCAACATTCGAATTAAAGGGGTCCCAGAAGAAGAAGAGAAAAACAAAGAGACAGAAAATAATTGAAGAGATCATAGTTGAAAACTTCCCTAATATGGGAAAGGAAATAGTTAATCAAGTCCAGGGAGCACAGAGAGTCTCATACAGCATAAATCCAAGGATAAACAGGCTAAGACACATACTAATCAAACTAACAAAAATTAAATACAAAGAAAAAATATTAAAAACAGCAAGGGGAAAACAATAACGTAAAAGGGAATCCCCATAAGGTGAACTTTCAGCAGAAACACTGCAAGCCAGAAGGGAGTGGCAGGACATACTTAAAGGGATGAAAGGGAAAAACCTATAACAAAGATTACTCTACTCAGCAAGGATCTCATTCAGATTCAACAGAGAAATTAAAACCTGTTCAGTCAAGCAAAAGCTAAGAAAATTCAGCACCATCAACTCAGCTTTACAACAAATGCTAAAGGAACTTCTATAGGCAGGAAACACAAGAGAAGGAAAAGACCTATAGAAACAAACCCAAAACAATTAAGAAAATGGTAATAGGAATATACATATCAAAAATTACCTTAAATATAAATGGATTAAATGCTCCAACCAAAAGACACAGACTAGCTGAATGGATACAAAAACAAGACCCGTATATATGCTGTCTACAAGAGACCCACTTCAGACCTAGGGACACATACAGACTGAAAGTGAGGGGATGGAAAAAGATACTCCATGCAAATGGAAGTCAAAAGAAAGCTGGAGTAGCAATTCTCACGGGTCTCTTAAATAGACTTTAAAATAAACACTATTACAAGAGACAAAGAAGGACACTGCATAGTGATCAAGGGTACAATCCAAGAAGAAGATATAACAATCAAAATATTTACGCACCCAACATAGGAGCACCTCAATGCATAAGGCAAATACTAACAGCCATAGAAAGGGAACACGACAGTAACACAATCATAGTAGGACACTTTAACAACCGACTTTCACCAATGGACAGACCATCCAAAATGAAAATAAATAAGGAAACACAAGCTTTAAATGACACATTAAACAAGAAGGACTTAATTGATATTTGTAGGATATTCCATCCAAAAACAACAGAATACACTTTCTTGCCAAGTGCTCATGAAATATTCTCCAGGATAGATCATATCTTGGGTCATAAATCAAGCCATGGTAAATTTAACAAAATTGAAATCATATCAAGTATCTTTTCCAGCCACAATGCTTTGAGACTAGATATCAATTACAGGAAACAATCTGTAAAAAATACAAACACATGGAGGCTAAACAATACACTACTTAATAACTAGAAGATCACTGAAGAAATCGAAGAGGAAATCAACAAACACCTAGAAACAAATGACAATGAAAACACTATGACACAAAACCTATGGGATGCAGCAAAAGCAGTTCTTATTTCCGACCTCAAGAAATAAGAAACATCTCAAATAAACAAGTTAATCTTACACCTAAAACAATTAGAGAAAGAAGAACAAAAAAAACCCTAATGTAGCAGAAGGAAAGAAATCATAAAGATCAGATCAGACATAAATAGAAAAGAAATAAAAAAAACAAGAGCAAAGATCAATAAAACTAAAAGCTGGTTCTTTGAGAAGATAAACAAAATTGATAAAACATTAGCCAGACTCATCAACAAAAAAAGGGAGAAGGCTCAAATCAATAGAAATGAAAAAGAAGTAACAACTGACACTGAAGAAATACAAAGGATCATGAGAGATTATTACAAGCAACTCTATGCCAATAAAATGGACAACCTGGAAGAAATGGACAAATTCTCAGAAAAGCACAACATTCTGAGACTGAATCAGGAAGAAATAGAAAATATAAACAGGCCAATCACAAGCACTGAAATTGAGACTGTGATTAAAATCTTCCAACAAACAAAAGCCCAGGACCAGATGACTTCACAGGAGAATTCTATCAATCATTTGGAGAGGAGCTAACACCTATCCTTCTCAAACTTTTCCAAAATAGAGCAGAGGGAGGAACACTCCAAAACTCATTCTGCAAGGCCACCATCTCCCTGATACCAAAACCAAAGATGTCACACAAAGAGAAAACTACAGACCAATATCACTGATGAACATAGATGCAAAAATCCTCAACAAAATACGAGCAAACAGAATCCAACAGCACATTAAAAGGATCATGCACCATGACCAAGTGGGGTTTATCCCAGGAATGCAAGGATTCTTCAATATATGCAAATCAATCAATGTGATAAACCATATTAACAAATTGAAGGATAAAAACCAAATGATCATCTTAATAGATGCAGAAAAAGCTTTCAACAAAATTCAACACCCATTTATGATAAAAACCCAGGCATAGAGGGAACTTACCTCAACATAATAAAGGCCATATATGACAAACCCACACCCAACATTGTTCTCAATGGTGAAAAACTGAAACTATTTCCACTAAGATCAGGAACAAGACAAGGTTGTCCACTCTCACCACTATTATTCAACACAGTTTTGGGAGTTTTAGACACAGCAAGCAGAGAAGAAAAAAATAAAAGGAATCCAAGTTGGAAAAGAAGAAGTAAAGCTGTCACTGTTTGCAGATGACATGTTACTATACATAGAGCATCCTAAAGATGCCACCAGAAAACTACTAGAGCTAATCAATTAATTTGGTAAAGTAGCAGGATACAAAATTAATGCATAGAAATCTCTTGCATTCCTAAACACTAATGATGAAAATCTGAAAGAGAAATTAAGGAAACACTCCCATTTACCATTGCAACAAAAACAATAAAATACCCAGGAAGAAACCTACCTAAGGAGACAAAAGACCTGTTACAGGAAACTATAAGATGCTGATGAAAGAAATTAAAGACAATACACATAGATGGACATATATACCATGTTCCTGGATTGGAAGAATCAACATTGTGAAAGTGACTATACTACTGAAAGCAATCTACAGATTCAATGCAATCCCATCCCTAACAAACTACCAATGTCATTTTTCACAGAACTAGAACAAAAAATTTCACAATTTGTATGGAAACACAAAAGACCCTGAAGAGCAGAAGCAATCTTGAGAAAGAAAAACAGAGCCGGAGGAATCAGGCTGCCTGACTTCAGACTATACTACAAAGCTACAGTAAACAAGACAGCATGGTACTGGCACAAAAACAGAAATATAGATCAATGGACCAGTATAGAAAGCGCAGAGATAAACCCACGCACATATGGTCACCTTTATTTTTGATATAGGAGGGAAGAATAAACAATGGAGAAAAGACAGCCTCTTCAATAAGTGGTGCTTTGAAAACTGGACAGCTACATGTAAAAGAATGACATTAGAACACTCAGTAACACCACAAAAACACAAAAATAAACTCAAAATGGAATAAAGACGTAAATGTAAGGCCAGACACTATAAGACTCTTAG
Source organism: Delphinapterus leucas (assembly GCF_059928025.1). NCBI lineage: Eukaryota > Metazoa > Chordata > Mammalia > Artiodactyla > Monodontidae > Delphinapterus > Delphinapterus leucas. Next base: position 80,621,130 of record NC_143142.1, read on the forward strand.
AGGAAAGCATAGGCAGAACACTCTATGATATATATCACACAACAATCCTTTTTGACCCACGTCCTCGAGAAATAGAAATAAAAACAAAAATAAACAAAAGGGACCTAATGAAACTTAAAAGCTCTTGCACAGCAAAGGAAACCATAAACAAGATGAAAAGACAACCCTCAGAGTGGGAGAAAATATTTGCAAATGAAGCAACTGACAAAGGGTTAATCTCCAAAATTTACAAGCAGCTCATGCATCTCAATATCAAAAAAATAAACAACCCAATCCACAAATGGGCAGAAGGCCTAAATAGACATTTCTCCAAAGAAGCTATACAGAATTCCAACAAACACATGAAAGAATGCTCAATATCAGTAATCATTAGAGAAATTCAAATCCAAACTTCAATGAGGTATCACCTCACATCAGTAAGAATGGCCATCATCAAAAAATTTACAAACAATAAATGCTGGAGAGGGTGTGGAGAAAAGGGAAACCTCTTGTACTGTTGGTGGGAATGTAAATTGATACAGTTACTATAAGAACAGTACAGAGGTTCCTTATAAAACTAAGAATAGAACTACCATTTGACACAGCAATCCCATATGCCCAGTATATACTGGGCATATACCCTGAGAAAACCATAATTCAAAAAGAGTCATGTACCACAATGTTCATTTCATCTTTTTTACAGTAGCCAGGACATTGAAACAACCTAAGTATCCAACGACAGATGAATGGATAAAGAAGATGTGGCAGATATATACAATGGAATATTACTCAGGCGTTAGAAGAAACAAAAGTGAGTTATTTGTAGTGAGGTGGGTGCACTTAGAGTCTGTCATACAGAGTGAAGTAAGTCAGAAAGAAAAAAACAAATACCATATGCTAACACATATATATGGAATTTTTAAAAAAATGGTTCTGACAAACCTAGGGGCAGGATAGCAATAAAGACGCAGATGTAGAGAATGGACTTGAGGACACGGGGATGCCAAAGGGTAAGTTGGGATGAAGTAAGAGAGTGGCACTGACATATATACACTAACAAATGTAAAATAGATAGTGGGAAGCAGCCACATAGCACAGGGAGATCAGCTCGGTGCTCTGTGACCACCTAGAGGGGTGGGATAGGGAGGGTTGGAGGAAGACGCAAGAGGGAGGAGATATGGTGAAATATGTATATGTATAGCTGATTCACTTTGTTATAAAGCAGAAACTAACACACCATTGTAAAGCAATTATACTCCAATAAAGATGTTTAAAAAAGAAAAAAGAAAAAGAACTTAATGGAGATGGTGGAACTCAACAATACAGTAATAGGAATAAAAAACTCACTGGATAGGCTCAGAAGTAGAGCAGAAGTGATAGAGGTTAGAAGCAGTAAATTTGAAGATAGTTCAGTAGAATCTACCCAATCTGAACAGGAGAAAATAGAATTTTTTTTAAAAATGGAGAAAATCTTAGAGATCTGTGAGAAATTACAAGAGATTATAATATTTATATTATCAGATTTCCAGAAGGAATCCTAGTTTCCCTGAGAAACTGGAAGACTCTAGAACAAGACACTGGCAATAATAAAACTTTTTTAATAAAGCAAGAGAAGAGGGCAAAGAAAACTCCAGCCATTTTGTTGACCATGTTAACAACAGCAAAATATCATAGGTAGGCAGTATTTTTTAAAAAGTTTTCCGTAATATAATTTGTGTTTTTCTTTTCAATGTGAGTTTTCAAATAAACATTCTTTCAATATAAAGTTTTGATTTCTAAATTGTGATTTCACAAATTTTAAATAAAATAACAGAGAGTACTCAATCAACTGCAATCAATGTGCAAAATTTCTACTTGCCATTAATTTTTCTGGGACAGGAGACAAATTTGGCAGGTAGCTCTCAAAACAAGGAAGTGTCTAATGAGGACATCCATCTCTTGTCATGCTAATGAGGTAACTCTGGCTAGTGAAATAACTGTCTTCAGTAATTAACAGCTCAGGGACATTTTAGTGGCTGACAAAGAGCTTTAAAATCCTGCAAGTACCCTTAGTCATTATACATAGCTGTTTAATGAAAATTCCTAGTACTCAATACTTATTTATTTCTTCTCATATTTAGTTTCACAAACTAAATGGGAAGTAGTACTGATAATCCATATTATTTATTTTGTGATTAAAATTTTATTTATTTTATTTTTGGCTGTGTTGAATCTTCGTTGCTGCGCGCAGGTTTTCTCTAGTTGCAGCAAGGGAAGGCTACTCTTCCTTGCGGTGCACAGGGTTCTCATTGCGGTGGCTTCTCTTGTTGCAGAGCATGGGCTCGAGGCATGTGGGCTTCAGTAGTTGTGGCAGGTGGGCTCAACAGTTGTGTCTCGCGGGCTTAGTTGCTCTGCGGCATGTGTGATTTTCCCAGACCAGGGCTCGAACCTGTGTCCCCTGCATTGGCAGGCAGGTTCTTAACCACTGCGCCACAGGGAAGTCCAACAATCCAGATTTTCTTATTCATTGCATATGGTTATGAAATAGATATAAAAGAATAGAAACAAACAACAGAAAGGTATATAACTGAATCACTGTGCTGTACACCTGAAACGCATGTAAACCACTTCCAACAAGTCTTGGGAAATAGCAAGTGCTCAGCCACTACTATCATTACTTGATTGACCTCCTCCAACTCAACGTGATCTATAAGCAATTAGACAATAATTTAGGAAAAGAGAAGAAATACAATCAGCTAAGCATAAAAGTAGGATATATAGTGAAAATAGGATAAAATGTGTATTGAAGACAATGGAAATTATCACACTGTTGTAACTAGTTTAACTTATACACAAAGTGATGTAATATTGTTTGAAAAGAGATGGTAATAAATATTTTGTCTAATTCCTACGTCTATGTATCTATATGTATTTATCCACCTATATTATTCATTCTCATTATTCACAGACTCCATATTTTTGAATATGCCTACTTGCTAAAATTCATTTGTAACCCCAAATCAATACTCAGAGTGCCCTCCACAGATATTCCTGGATCTGCACAGAGCAGCAAAAAATTTGAGGTGCTCAATGTGTACCTTCCCAGGAAAGCTGAGCAGGTAATGCTCTGCCTTCCTGTAGCTGATCTGGTACCTGTCATACAGAGATGACCAGAGGAGGGACATGGTAAGGGCCTGATAGTGTAGTGCAAGAAACTCCAGCTCTGGGGCCATTTAGTTGGGGTTTGAATCCCAGCTCTGGCACCTATTACCTACTACCGGGGCCACTTCTGGCAAGATACTTACTTCTGAATCCTGTTTTTTCATTTGTATAATAAAGAAAACAGTCCGTATACTGGGTTTATGGATCAGATAAGTCATAATTTTTTCCAAAGTATCCAGGTTATAGTAATATAAACTTATGTGTTCAACAATATTTTATTACAATAAACGATAAGTTCTTTGGGACTACGGTAATGCTGCAAATCATTTTTACTTAGTACAAACATAAACTTTCTATGTAAATTATTGTATGTCATTTCTATGATAAAATTCTAATATCAACAAAAATTATGATGCTCTGTAATGTAAAGTAAACAGCATTTATAAGACATTTTATGGACTAATATAATATTGGGTGAATGAATGGCAATTTTGGTCACCTAGATAATTTCTAACCAGATTAAACCTAATAAATACAAATTATGCAAAAGCACCAGGTTATAATATATTGGTTTTTATTTGTACATTCTGTCTATGAAAAGTAGATCCACATTTAAGAAAACAGCAATTAATATGGCAAATTCAATGTGATATAGGAAGTGCTTATAATATGCTAATAGGCTTATGTTCTAATGATGAAGAGTAAAGAACATTCCAGGCAACTACATTATGATTGAAGATTTCCCTGAAGTGTTTTTGCACTGAATTTTATTTTATTTATTTATTTATTTAACATCTTTATTGGAGTATAATTGCCTTACAATGTTGTGTTAGTTTCTGCTGTATAACAAAGTGAATCAGCTATACATATACATATATCCCCATATCTCCTCTCTCTTGTGTCTCTCTCCACCTTCCCTATCCCACCACTCTGGTGGACACAAAGCACCGAGCTGATCTATGTGGCTGCTTCCATTTGCTATCTATTTTACATTTGGTAGTGTATATATGTCCATGCCACTCTGTCACTTCATCCCAGCTTACCTTTCCCCCCACCCCGTGCCTTCAAGTCCATTCTCTATGTTTGTGACTTTATTCCTCTCCTGCCCGTAGGTTCTTCAGAACCACTTTTTTTTTTTTTGATTCCATATACATGTGTTAGCATATGGTATTTGTTTTTCTCTTTCTGACTTACTTCACCCAGTATGACAGTCTCTAAGTCCATCCACCTCACTACAAATAACTGAATTTCATTTTGTCTTATGGGTGAGTAATCTTCCATTGTATATATGTGTCATCTTCTTTATCTCTTCATGTGTCAATGGACACTTAGGTTGCTTCCATGTCCTGGCTATTGTAAATAGAGCTGCAATGAACATTGTGGCACATGACTCTTTTTTTTTTTTTTTTTTTTTTGCGGTACGCGGGTCTCTCACTGTTGTGGCCTCTCCCGCTGCGAAGCACAGGCTCCGGACGCGCAGGCTCAGCGGCCATGGCTCACGGGCCCAGACGCTCCGTGGCATGTGGGATCCTCCCGAAGTGGGGAATGAACCAGCGTCCCCTGCATAGGCAGGCGGACTCTCAACCACTGTGCCACCAGGGAAGTCCCACAGGACTCTTTTTGAATTATGGCTTTCTCGGGGTATATGCCCAGTAGTGGGATTGCTGGCTTGTACGGTAGTTCTATTTTTAGTTTTCTAAGGAACCTCCATGCTGTTCTCCATAGTGGCTGCATCAATTTACATGCCCACCCACAGTGCAAGAGGGTTACCTTTTCTCCACACCCTCTCCAGAATTTATTGTTTGTAGATTTTTTAATGATGGCCATTCTGACTGGTGTGAGGTGATACCCAATTGTAGTTTTGATTTGCATTTCTCTAATGATTAGTGATGTTGATCATCCTTTCATGTGTTTGTTGGCAATCTGTATATCTTCGTTGGAGAAATGTCTATTGAGGTCTTCTGCATCTATTAAGGTGATCATATGGTTTTTATCCTTCAATTTTTAACATGGTTTATCACATTGATTGATTTGTGTATATTGAAGAATCCTTGCATTGCTGGAATAACCCCCACTTGATCATGGTGTATGATCCTTTTTATGTGTTCTTGGATTCTGTTTGCTAGTATTTTGTTGAGGATTTTTGCATCTATGTTCATCAGTGATATTGCCCTGTACTTTTCTTTTTTTGTGACATGTTTGTCTGGTTTTGGTATCAGGCTGATGGTGGCCTCGTAGAGTGAGTTTGGGAGTGTTCCTCACTCTGCTCTATTTTGGAAGAGTTTGAGAAGGATAGGTATTAGCTCTTCTCTAAATGTTTGATAGATTTTGCCTTTGAAGCCATCTGGTCCTGGTCTTCTGTGTGTTGGAAGATTTTTAATCACAGTTTCAATTTCAGTGCTTGTGATTGGTCTGTTTATATTTTCTATTTCTTCCTGGTTCAGTCTCAGAAGGTTGTGGTTTTCTAAGAAATTTTCCATTTCTTCCAGGTTGTCCATTTTATTGGCATAGAGTTGCTTGTAGTAATTTCTCATGATCCTTTGTATTTCTGCAGTGCCAGTTGTTACTTCTTTTTCATTTGTAGTTCTATTGATTTGAGTCTTCTCCCTCTTTTTTCTTGATGAGTCTGGCTAATGGTTTATCAATTTTGTTTATCTTCTCAAAGAACCAGCTTTTAGTTTTATTGATCTTTGCTATTGTTTCCTTCGTTTCTTTTTCATTTATTTCTGATATGATCTTTATGATTTCTTTCCTTCTGCTGTGGGGTTTTTTTGTTCTTCTTTTGCCAATTGCTTTAGGTGTGAGGTTAGGTTGTTTATTTGAGGTGTTTCTTGTTTCTTGAGGTAGGATTGTATTGCTATGAACTTCCCTCTTAGAACTGCTTTTGCTGCATCCCATAGGTTTTGTGTCATAGTGTTTTCATTGTCATTTGTCTCTAGGTATTTTTTGATTTCCTCTTTGATTTCTTCAGTGATCTTTTGGCTATTTAGTAGTGTATTGTTTAGCCTCCGTGTTTTTGTATTTTTTACAGTTTTTTCCTGTAATTTATATCTAGTCTCATAGCATTGTGGTTGGAAAGATACTTGATATGATTTCAATTCTCTTAAATTTACCAGTGCCTGATTTGTGACCCAAGACATGGTCTATCCTGTAGAATGTTCCATGAGCACTTGACAAGAAAGTGTATTCTGTTGTTTTTGGATGGAATGTCCTATAAATATCAATTAAGTCCATCTTGTTTAATGTATCATTTAAAGCTTGTGTTTCCTTATATATTTTCATTCTGGATGATCTCTCCATTGGTGAAAGTGGGGTGTTAAAATCCCCTACTATGATTGTGTAACTGTCATGTTCTGTTTATATGGTTGTTAGCATTTGCCTTATGCATTGAGGTTCTTCTATGTTGGGTGCATAAATATTTACAATTGTTATATCTTCTTTTTGGATTGATTCCTTGATCATTATGTAGTGTCCTTCTTTGTCTCTTGTAATAGTCTTTATTTTAAAGTCTATTTTTTCTGATATGAGAATTTCTACTTCAGCTTTCTTTTGATTTCCATTTGCATGGAGTATCTTTTTCCATCCCCTCACTTTCAGTCTGTACGTGTCACTAGGTCTGAAGTGGGCCTCTTGTAGACAGCATATATATGGGTCTTATTTTTGTATCCATTCAGCCAGTCTATGTCTTTTGGTTGGAGCATTTACTCCATTCAGGCTTAAGGTAATTTTCGATATGTATGGTCCTGTTACTGTTTACTTAATTGTTTTGGGTTTGTTACTGTAGGTCTTTTCCTTCTCTTGTGTTTCCTGCCTAGAGAAGTTCCTTTAGCGTTTGTTGTAAAGCTGGTTTGATGTTGCTAAATTCTCTTAGCTTTTGCTTGTTTGTAAAGGTTTTAATTTCTCTGTTGAATCTGAATGAGATCCTTGCTGGGAAGGGTAATCTTTGTTGTTGCTTCTTCCCTTTTATCTCTTCAAATATGTCCTGCCAGTCCCTCCTGGCTTGCAGAGTTTCTTCTGAAAAATCAGCTGTTAACCTTATGGGGATTCCCTTGTATGTTGTTTGTTGCTTTTCGTTTGCTGCTTTTAATATTTTTTCTTTGTATGTAATTTTTGATAGTTTGATTAATATGTGTCTTGGCGTGTTTCACCTTGGATTTATCCTGTATGGGACTCTCTGCTCTTCCTGGACTTGATTATTTCCTTTCCCATATTCGGGATGTTTTCAACTATAATTTCTTCAAATATCTGTTTCCGACCCTTTCTTTTTTTCTTCTTCTTCTGGGACCCGTATAATTCGAAAGTTGGTTCGTTTAATGTTGTCCCACAGGTCTCTGAGACTGTCCTCAATTCTTTTCATTCTTTTTTCTTTATTCTACTCTTCAGTTGTTATTTCCACTATTTTATCTTCCAGGTCACTTATCCGTTCTTCTGCCTCTGTTATTATGCTATTGGTTCCTTCTGGAGAATTTTAAATTTCATTTATTGTGTTGTTCATCATTGTTTGTTTGCTCTTTAGTTCTTCTAGGTCCTTGTTGAATGTTCCTTGTATTTTCTCCATTTTTTTTCCAAGATTTTGGATCTTCTTTACTGTCATTACTCTGAATTCTTTTTCATGTAGACTGCCTATTTCCTGTTAAGTTCTTTGTCCCGGTGGGGTTTTACGTTGCTCCTTCATGTGCTGTGTATTTCCCTATCTTTTCATCTTGCTTAACTTACTGCATTTGCGGTCTCCTTTTCGCAGGCTGCATGTTCATAGTTCCCGTTGTTTTTGGTGTCTGCCCCCAGTGGGTAAGGTTGGTTCAATGGCTTCTGTAGGCTTCCTGGTGGAGGGGACTGGTGCCTGTGTTCTGGTGGATGAGGCTGGATCTTGTCTTTCTGGTGGGTAGGACCATGTCTGGTGGTGTGTTTTGGGGTGTCTGTGAACTTATTATGATTCTAGGCAGCCTCTTTGCTAATGGGTGGGGTTGTGTTCCTGTCTTCCTAGTTGTTTGGCATAGGGTGTCCATCACTGCAGCTTGCTGGTCATTGAGTGGAGCTGGGTCTTAGTGTTGCGATGGAGATCTCTGGGAGAGCTCTTGCCGTTTGATATTACATGGGGCCGGGATGTCTCTGGTGGACCAATATCCTCAACTTGGCTTTCCCAACTCAGAGGCTCAGGCCTGACACCAGGCCAGAGCACCAGGACCCTGTCAGCCACAGAGCTGCTAGTGTTGGATGGTCTCCTGTAGAGGCAGTGGGTGGCTGTGGCTCACCTCATGGACAAGGACACTGGCAGCACAATTTCTGGGATGTACTCCTTGGCGTGAGCCCTCCCAGAGTCCTTGAATTTTAAATAGAATCAATTAGTGCAGTTGTGAGTTTACCTCCTATCACAGGAAACCGCAGAATTGCAAATGCAAAGTATGTAGTTTAACCAATTATTGGTTTTAGTTTTTGTTGTTGTTTATTTGTTTGGTTTTTTGCCCCCCAAGCAACAAAATGTTGAAAAAAACAGAGGTAAAAATTTGTGTGATTGAGTAAAAAGAATCTATCAAAGAGGAAATGATCAGTGAAAAGATGGCAGTGTCTTTCCCAGTGGGGTTGAAAAATTTTGGAGTCAGTGTGCTAGAGAGAGCAAGCTGTTAAGATAGGTGGTAGTGAGAAGGTGTGCATGGTAGTTACAACCAGGGCCAGGACATTTACTGTAAAAGCAATTAGCTGGGTGGAGGAGAAGGACACAATTATTAGAGAAGAAGAATTGAAGGGAAAAAAATTCAAGTTTTTGAAAAAACATTACGTAAATGTTGAAGTTAAGAAGCATTGAGAAGGAAGTAATATGGAAGAGAGTAACCATGAGCCAAAAGCCAAATTCTTTGAGAAATGAGGGGGTCAGTGGATTATGACTTGAATGAGGAGGGGTGGCAACTGAGATAACCTGATAACATGAGGTTCAAATATTGATGATTTTAGAGGAGAGATGTAGAGGGTGTCTGTGGGAGGTGGAAATGGTTTGGAAGGGGCAATAGAGAACAAGGAGAAAACCTATCTTATGTATAGTCCCCACAGTTAAGAGATGCTGAGAAAAAATGTAATATTAATTCCTTAAAGAAAACAAAAAAAGAAAACAAAACAAAATTTAAAAAACCCTCTGTCCATAGTAATCGCCTATTTCAACATTTACACAAAAAAAGTAAAAAAAAAAAAAAAACCAAACAAAACTCAAAAAACCACCTTCCCCTTATCCATAAAATCATTTTCAAAATTATCATAGAAGCTACTAAGTTTTATGGCTTTTCATGTCTTCAGCTCACAGAATATTTCCAGCCTTATCACTTAGCCTTTTACCCCTAAGTACCTAGAGTCTGAACTTGATCTTTCTGGAGGGTATCCTCCCCTCCCCTCTTCTGGGAAAGTACTGAGGTTCTGTAAATAAACTGAAGTTGAACTTAATGTTCAGCATCATTCCCTAGACACTTACTTGCAACACTTCCCATCAACTTGTTAATCATGATAAAAACAGAATTCGAATTTTTCCCTTCAGTTGAAAAAGTCTGGAGGATAAAGACAGCCTCTTCACATGTTTGTTTGTTTTTTTTCCCCCAGATATTTATATGTGAATTTCCTGATTCAGATTTGACATTGGGGTATATTTGATCAATCCTTGGTAGCAAATCATCGCCAAACTTCTCATGTCATTTCTCTGTAAAGTGTTCTAGCTATTTAACAGAATAATTTGTGGGGTTTGTTTGTGTTTATTGTATTATAATTTAGTTAACTAGCCAAGGCCCTTAGGTGCATAAATTTTCAGGTAATCAATGATCTGAATTGACCTATATGGTGACTGAATATATTGTCCTCCAAGGTGGCTAAGGATGCATGAGAATCCTTATCATTAACTAGAAGAACATTTCTTACTTCTTTGTCTCTCGTTACCCCAACTTCATCTTTAGAGATCAAGCTTCAAGCTTTTACGTGGGCTGCCAGCAACAGACCAGAGATGAGATTAGTTGCTCATTGCCATGATGCTCACACCCTGTTTCTATCCACATTACAAATTCTCAGGGTCAAACTCAATTTTCTTCAAATTCTTTTGTTAAGATTTGTCTGCTTTCACCACTTCACACCAAGGATGGGTAACAGACCATCCTGGCATCAGTTCCTCATCCACATTTTTCCATCTTTATTTCTTTGTCAAAAAGTGACAAAGTGACCCTTAATGAACAGCACTGGGAGTTGAAAAAACAATCATTCGCATAGTGCCAATTTATGGCAACAATAAATATTCAATTATCAAATAGGACTCACACTAACAGGAAATTCCATTTAGTAACAAATTTTACTAATGATTTAAAGGGTACAAGCAATTGTATGGCAGAAACTCAGCATTTTTCTCTTGGAGTGATCTGAGAGTATCAACGCAGCTCTCCACAATCTGCCTTCTCTCATGTTAGGATTAAATATGTGAGTTTATTTTTAGCAGTGCATGAGGATATATGACAAAGAACCAGTCATTTTATAGAACATCTCCATTTTATATGTCATTAATTACAGAGATTACTGAACTCTCTTCACCTAGCTATGCCTGCAAAAATCCATATATACCGCTAAAGCATTTCACTGATAAAGAGTCTCCATTACCATTCTGGGAGCAAATAGCATGTGTGTGTTTACCAAAAGGCCTGGTTACAAGAATGTAAATAAGATAATTTGACTAGGTCACTCCTTCTTTCCCAAATGTCCTAGTGAAGTTTATAGTTGCACTGCCAATTCTGTTATTTGCAGAAGAGAATAGGAATAGCTATTAAAGATCATACAACATGTCAAATAATGAGTATTCTATTCACTGAATGAAGAATTCCCTGAACCTTTTTATTTTTCTGTAGTTCCAATTTGGTAATATTAGAAGTGATATGATTTTGAAAGAATGTAAGCTCCAATGTATGCTCCCTGAGTGATAGATTTTTCGGAAATGTTTTCTCTGTGTGTGTTTTAACATTCAGTCATAGATTAGGGCAAAATATATGTCTATTGAGGAAAACCTGTTTCAAAGAAAAAAAATTTGATTTCTATGTACACGACCCACATTCCAACACTCAAACATACATAAGTCCAAACACAGACACGTGTGCACACACATGCTCACACGCACACACACATACAGTCTTACAAATGAATGTTTAACATTTTCTAAGCTTGATTTATATGGGCATTCACTTTCTTTTTTTTTTTATCTCTAATCCCTTCATCAGTGTGTGGGTTTGAACATTTCTTGCTATTTTTCATGGCTGTGAAGGCAAGCAATCATAATTCAACTGCATGCCACTTCTTAGGCTGTGCTGGTTAATCAGCTGAGTCAGTCCCCAGCTGGAGTCTCTTGCATGCTTTGATTTCACAAAGTCATTAATCTCATTTCCAACTGAGTCAAAACATTACCAACGTTAGTGAAACCCAGTGACTTTCCATTTCCTGGTCAGAGATGTACATGTTCTTCTCAGGACACCCAGGGTGAGAACCTTTAACATATACAGCTGGTGTTTTTGTCACTTATTTTTAAAACTTTTTCTTACTTATCTCTGGGTTTAATTATTCTGCAGCCTTGATCCTTGAGGGAAAATTTATCTGTTGTCTTTCAACTTTTCTTTAGTTTACATGTTACTTAGATGTCAAATATTAACTCTGTTGGTGTTAAGAGAAAAAAATTATAACTCTTAAAAATTTGTATGAAAATACATAAAATATACAAAAAATGTGACCTATAACTATATGCTTGGCTATATACAAATACACACACATATTCATAGATCCCATACAAACACACACACATGCACATACACATATACATGCATACACAGCTATATATATAGCATTTTAGAAAACATATTTATGAAAAATTAAACTAATGTTACTTCTAGATAGATATAGCCTTTATAGAATTATTTTCCTTTATATCTTTTTGGAATTTTCTGTTATCTACAATGTATTCATATTGCTTCTACAGTAGAAATGATGCATTCCTATGTAAAGAATATTATTATTCATATGTGATGGAAACAATACAATAATGGAATTTTATGATTTGGTTTCTGAATTCTGATATTTGAATATGAATCAAACATTTGCATACTGTATGAACATTTACAATTCCACTATTGATCACAGACATTTCTTTACAAACAACTGATTTGTAAGATCTGAAATACATTATTTTGTCATTTTATTCTAGGTGGGAGAATAAATTTTAGTATTGCTAAAATATGGAAAATCTTTTAATATGAAAAATTACTATGTTGATAATTAGAAAACATATTTGAAACAAATATAGTGATAATATATTCTATTAACCCATTATGTGGGTATATGTATTATATTTATTGAATGACTAATACAAACAATGAATTTTACAGAATTATTTAATATTTACAACAATCCCCCAACGTAAGCAAGTTACCTCCAATTTATAGGGTAGTTCAGGCTTGGAGAATTGAAGTAACATGAAAGGAACTATAGAGCTAGGATTGAATCTAAATTTTTGAGTTTGCTTATGTATTTGTTTTAAATTCTAAAATCAATTTTCTTTTGTCTCAAATTAGTGTTTGCTTTTCTACATATTTTGATGTCACTAGATAATATTTAATTTCACTTTTCTATGTAGAGACAGTATAAAAATATTTCATTATGTTCAGATATAAAGTAGAACCAGAAAAAGAATAATGATACCATATAGCAGAAGTCGGCAAACTATGGCCATGAGGTCAAATTTGCCCTTTCTCCCAATGTAACACTTTTGCATTTAGGATACTGAAGAAATAAGTTCATCCCTTTGTGTATTGTCTATGGCTGCTTTCTCACTACAACTGCAGAGTAGTTGTGACATAGACCATATGGCCAGAAAATCCTAAGAGATTTGCTATCTGTTCCATTATATTAGACATTTGCCAACCTACATGTGTTCAAAGTCATTTGTTTTGCAATCAGTCAACTCAAGTTTAGATCAAAGATCTGACACTTCATAGTTTCATAACCACAAACAAATCATGAGACTATTTAAGGATTTTTCCCTAAAGTGGAAATTAGGCATGATTATAGTACCTTCTCCACTGAAATGTTGTGAATGAAACAATATTTTGAAGGCATTGTACAATGCCTGATAATAAGAGAATATTTATTATTATTATCATTCAGCAACATTTTCTAGGTAATTTCATTTTTATTTGCTTGAAAATAACATGAGCATCAGAATCTGCTTCTATAAGAAAAAATATATTCCTTTCATACTTTCATTATGTACTTCAGCAGTATTCTAAAAGTAATATTTTTTTGCCATAAATCATTTTCTATTCTTATATGGGTCTTTCTGGTGAATTCAGAATCTTGCTTTATTGAGTAGAAGTATTGATAGTATAAAATAAATCTACAAACACAGTGTGCAAATATAATCCTATATCTTTTACTTTTCCAAGTAATCTCTCCATAACCACATTTATTTTTGGAGGAATCCCATTCCCACATTCTTCAGATCACCGCTGAAAATTGTTCATAAACTCTAGGGAGTTGTTAAAATAATTAGATCTATTTTGTCCCTACAACAGGTTTATCTGGTCAGCCTTGATGATTCTTGGTCCCTAACTATACCTTAAAACAGTTGCTAAATTCTCTCTTGGGTAAAGACTGGGAAACAATATCAACATATAAACCCAATGTCATCTGTTGTGGCCCACTTGCAATAGGGCAGTGCATCATTTCAACTTGTTTTTAATACATAAATCATAACAAACATCAACTTCTAAGCCATCTGTAATTGCTAACAACTATGTCGTAAATAGTAGAGTGTGATCGTGAAGTGCTTCTTATACACATCTAGTATTTTATCTTTGCTCTTGGGACATATCCTCGATTAATTTGTTAGATCACAGATTTAGGCATAACTAATCCTCTCATTCTGTGGGCTGCTTCTTTCATTATTTCCATCAAATTTTTGTCCACAAGTCTATAACTTCAGCTTTATTTGGCTGGAATATGCAAACTACCCAAACATATCAGTTTGGAAAATAATATGAAGACATATATTTAACATCTAAAATAATGTTAAAATGTTAAACTGAAGCCATAGTTTTCATTTTTCAAGGCACCTACTAGCTTCTGTTTGAGCAGTGACTTTTTTATTTTTTTTCAGTTGCTACGGAGTAGCTTTGGTAGTTCAATATAATATTCACCAGACTATATGGTCTCTCTGTATTGATTTTTTTCCAGCCCTTAGCCACAGTTTCTCCCTAGTTCTTTCCATCTGGTTCTGCTGTTTATTAGTATTTTGAGAAACACAAATAATTTTGAGGAACATTGCTTAATTCTATGTGGATTAGCTAATGCAGTATTACTTTCAACATTCCTAACACTTACTAAAATAATCTGCTTTTTTTTTTTTTGCGGTACGCGGGCCTCTCACTGTTGCGGCCTCTCCCGTTGCAGAGCACAGGCTCCGGACCAGGGCACGAACCCGTGTCCCCTGCATCGGCAGGCAGACTCTCAACCACTGCGCCACCACGGAAGCCCGAGAAATTATTTTTTAAAAGCAGATTATTTGGCCTTCCCTGGTGGCGCGAGAAATTATTTTTTAGAAGCAGACTATTTGGTCTTCCCTGGTGGCGCGAGAAATTATTTTTTAAAAGCAGATTTTTTGGCCTTCACTGAATAAATCCATTTGTATATGTTTTCTTTATCTCATATAACAAAGCATCCAATTGCCTTACTGGGAAAGTATTCAGAGAGAAAAAATGTAAATAATTGTTGCTATTTATGTCTGGGTCCTAGACCTTAGATAGCACTCCTCTTTGTATTCATTAATTAAAAAAAAAAGTTTACTGATTGTCTACTAAATGACAGGCATTTTTCTCATCATTGGGATAGAGGATAAAACAGATTTAAAAGAATCTTCATTCTTACATTACTCTCAGGTATAACTCCAAGTAAGCTTTTCCCATAAATTGATTAATTTGTTTCTTCTCAGATGAAATGGTTCTTTTACTTTGATATTTGCTTGTATAGGCAGAGCACAATTAATTATTAGAGTCAGATGAATGTATTTGACACTTGATTATGTTTTCATTTTTATTGTCTCCTACAGACAGTTAAAGATAATTGTGTATCTTCTGTAGAACGCTTGAAACATAACAAGCATTGCCTAAAATAAAAAAGAATCAAAAGCATGACAAATTCACAGCTTAGCCATAAATATCAAAGCCTCTATTTGCTATGGCAACTAAAATGGAAATCTTCCCTGAATGGGCATTAAGTGTCTTGACTGTCATAACTTGTTATTAAGGCCTTGTAAGCAACATTTATTGTAAGCAAGATTATTAGAGATGTCAAAATCTATGTTTCAAAAGTAATGTTTTTATCAGGAAGAATGGCATGATGTCACAGCTCATATTTTCTTGAGCATCTACAGCTGAGAAATGCACATATAAAAGCAAACAGTTGCAATAATAAGCAGGTTGTGTTGGAGAGTTAGCCAAGATGCCTTCAGCAGGGCAATTGTGATGCCAATATAGGTGGTTTGGTCTGGAAAAATTTGTCATCCAACTGATAGCAACATATTTTAGCTAGTGAAGCAGTTACATTTTCTCACTGCTGAAAATTTCTTAAATTGTTTCAATAAAATAAAAACGCATCTTTTATTTCAATAAGCTTGTCTTTTGTGATATGTCCATTTATCTATATTTGCACTCAAAAACCTTCTTGGGAGTCCTTTCCTCAAAGTACTATCAAAGAAAAATACTTTAGACAAATGTGTTAGTGCTTGTGTGAAGCTGTATAAGCATGTAAGCCCACTCACCAGCACAGAGAAAATATAAAACTTTGTGAGAAAAGTATAAAAAGTGGTTATTTGCATACTAAAAAGTTTGTTTAGAGATGCAGATTAAAAATATTTTTTATTTGAGTACTGTCAGGGGACAGGTCTCCGTAGATGGGTCCCTTGTGTTTCTACCTGCCTTAAGAGCAGAGGCACTTACAGCTTTTGTTCTAGCCTATCTTTCCATAATGTTTAATTTTTTAAAAGATTTATGATATTTGTTTATTATTGGATGATCTGCCTTCAGCAAGTGGTGTGAATAAGAATGGTCTCCCAATCTTTTTTTTTTTTAATTTTTATTGGAGTATAGTTGATTTAAAATGTTGTGTTAGTTTCAGGGGTACAGCAAAGTGAATTAGTTATACATATACATATATCCACTCCTTTTTAGATTCTTTTCCCATGTAGGTCATTATAGCGTATCGAGTAGAATCCCCTGTGCTATACAATAGGGCCTTATTAGTTATCTATTTTATATCTAGCAGTGTATATACGTCAGTCCCAATCTCCCAATTCATCCCTCCCCATAATGTTTATATAGTAATCAGCCTGGAAAGAAATAGTGTCTCCTTCCAGGGCACAGGATGAGTCACTGTGCTTTTAAGCATAATAAAGACAATTTCTCCCATCTTGGTGAGGGTCTGGGTGAGTTTGTTGCAGCATAATAAAAATGATCCCCTAAGCGTGGGATTCTTTAGCTGTAATACAAACCCACTTTGTACACAGTATCCACCTGGGTAATCCGCATTGCCTCATGGAGTTTGAGGGGCAAAGAGAGTCAGCACAAACACCTGCTGTGCCATGAAGTTCTTTGTCTCTGACCCAAGAATCTCAATGTTTTCTGCCAGCATCTATGAAACTGTGGCAGACTAACTTTATAGTTTGTAAATAGGGAAAAAAAAAAATCTGAGACCCTTCAGAGTTTCTCACAACTGACAATTTTAGGATTTGGAGCAGTAAAGCTTGTGTACATTGGGAAGCAATTTAGAAGGTCCTAGAACATAACTTCTGAAGAACAAAAATAAAGACTGAATGAAGTAAGCCTTTATTAATTAGAGCATTTTGTCCCTCAGTTACAATAAATACCTATAGCAACCAAGAAAGGTTGGCAACTATTTTTTTTCTTTAGAGGGCACATATTTTAAGCATTTTGGGCCATATGGTGTCTGCTGTAACTACTTAACTCTGTCACTGTAGTATGTAAGCAGTCATAAATAATCTATAAATTAATATAAATGAATTAACACGTCTTCTAGGTCACCTATTTTGTTGGAGCATAACAGTATTCTCTTATGATCCTTTGTATTTCTGGGCACCACTTGTAATGTTTCCTCTTTCACTTCTAATTTCATTTTAGCTTTTTTTCTTTTTTTTCCTGGTCTAACTAAAGACTTGTTGATTTTTATTTATCTGTTCAAGACCTCTCAGATCTTACCACACAATTGTTGATTATAAGTGGTCTTTTGTCTCCAACATCCCTTTCCCCATAGGACTTCCACATCGCTGCCATGGTTGACTTTCTAACACACAAATCATAGTGTTTACTTCTTGAGCTACCTCCAGTGTGCTCACAGGATGCCATTGTCAATGCAAAATCAGATACTTTATTTACTCCCTGCTCTTGTCACACTCTTCTCTGTTCCACAGCTAAACCATGCACTTTTGAAACTTTTGGAAACTAACTCATGCTGTTCTTTTTAAGTGGAATATTATTCCAAATCCTCTTGTCTATTTGATGACCTTCTATTTAATGGTCCCTCCATTCTGTAGCTCTGCACATCATTTTACCTATTCTGACCAAATGGATTGGTACATTATTTGTAAATATGTAGCAATTTTAAAGTCACTATTAAAACAGAGGTGAGGTTGTATCATACTCTTGTATTTGCGTGTTTGTTTTCCCTAATAGAAAGTAAGCCTTGATGGACCTTTCTTTCTCCTAGTCCAAAGTACCAGGCACAATGCCAGATATGTAACAGTATTTATTAAATGTTTGTTGAACTTAATAGAATTTCTTATCACGTGTCTAACACTGCTGAAATACTTGATCCATCCACTGTGCTTTCCAGAGTCCTTTTAAACTTTTTAAAAAGTGCATTACTTTTTGTCCTAGCCCTAACTCCAAACATATTCATCACATTAGACTAACTCTTAAAGCCTAAGGCCCATCCAAAAAAGAATTTCAAATGTTAGATACATTGAACAAATATTTATTTAGCAATGACTGCATGCCTAGTATTCTGCTAGGTCTTGAGAATAAAATAATAAACAAGTTAGAGAGGTCGCTGCAGTCTGTATTTTTCTAGAAGACACCACTTTTTTGTGCAGAAGAATATAGTTAAGATTTCCTACCAGCTATTGAAATCTTGAGAAATCTATTGTATCTGCGTAAGCCTTCTTGTTCTTTAAAGCCAGGATAATAACAACATTAATTTTCTTTGATTTTTAATGATAATTCAATAGGTTAACATATATCAAGTACATTAATTGAGGAAATGCTAAATGAATATTAGCTTTTATGGCTATAATTTTTATAATATTAACGTTGGTGATAATAAATAGTAAATAATTGAAGGAGAAAACAAAAAGGACTCACATTATAATAAAGTAAACATCATATTGTTTGGAAATTTTATGATAACACATTTATAAGGGAAGTTTCAATTTAAAGCATTTAGTTAGATGTCTTCTAGCTAACTATTTGTTTTCTGGACCTAACAAATCACCTTGGTACAATTTTGGTTTTATGCCATTGTCTAGCTCCTCTTCTGAATATGTAGATAGGCAGGAATCAATATCAAATGATTTTTAAATTTAATTGATCAAATAATCAATATCAAATGGGAAGGGTTTTATTTTTTTAACAGAAACTATTGTGACTTGGATAGGACATCTGTCGGTACCCCTTTATAGGCAAAGTTTATTGCTGAGAAAGTATTGCAAAGTTTTGCAAAGTATCTAGAAGCACTTTGATAGAAAAGGTGGGAGTAAGATGTATTGAATAACTTAGTTTCCATTAGAAAAAGCTAGTGGTTGAACTGAGGTCTCCAGTTCTTTAACCTATATGACCTAAGGAGAGGAAAACATTCTCTTTTATTCAATAAGGAAAAAATATAGTGGGAGATCTGAGAACTAGAGAAATCCCTGTAGAAACAAGAAGTCTCTTATAATGTGAGTCATGGCTGAAATCTGTTTTATAGTGAAGAAATTTAAAAGTAGATCTATTTTATAATGTTCAGGTTGAAACTGAATCTATGGATCATTTTAACTGATAATTTTAGGCTCGATCCAGGTCATTAGTTATTGAATATTTATTTCAATAAATAGTTTTTCAGCTTTACTATGTCTAAGAGACTATGATGGGCCCTGCAAAGATAGCTATGTATTAGATTGATCTGGCCACACAGTATTCACAATGTATGTGGAAGAAAGACAATGCATCAGATACACACAGATATGATAATATACGGTGGGGCATGCAGTCAAGCAAAAAGGAGTCATGTTAACTTTCCTGGAGGTGTTAGTATGTGATTGAATTCTAAAGAATGACTAGAAGATTGGCAAATTACAGGAGAAGGTATAGGAGTCAAGCATCCCCAGCCTCCTAGGTAACTAGCAAAGCCAGAGAACTGAGAACGAGGATTGAGCTATGTGAATTGTATTCAAGGAGTCAGGTGGTGCCAGAACACATGTACTGCAGAGTTGTGTTTGGACAAGTGGACAAGGGCTAGACCAGAGCATGCACGCTCTGCAATGCGGTTTGTTTTTTCTTATATAAATATATAAGCAGGAGCACAGCATGGTCAGACTTACAATTTATTCAGAATACTTATGCACCCTGCCTAGAGGGTGGACTTAAAGGGTCTAAGACAGGGACTGGGGAGCCTTAAAGTCATTACTGTGGTATCCTGGGTGAGTGATCATAACCGCAAATTAAAGCAAGGGTAAAGACGAACTACTTTTAGAAATTCCCAGGAAGAACAGTTGGCATAACTTACTGAGTGGATGAAGAAGATCAGTGACAGGCAGGTTTCAAAGTTGACTGCCAAGTTTCTAACCTGAATAAATTAGAGAATGATGCTTCCAACTACTGAGAGAGAAACTACTCAATGGAAAATAGATTTCACTCTTTGAGATGAGCAGATTGGTATCCACTTTCAAACTGTAAAAATCACCACATGCATCGTTCGTTTTGGGGAACTCATATCAGAGAAATTTTGGTGTTTTTTTTAGCATGCTATAACCTCACGTTCAGACTTTGACATAAATATCACCCTGTTCTTCTTTCATAGATAGCACAATTTCAAAAATCTGTTAGTTTTTGTAAAATGAGAACGTTCCTTTGTTAAAAAAATTCCAGTACACCAGAAAAACATAATGATGAAATAAATTCTCCTAAAAATGGACCAAGAAAAAATAGCCACAAATAACATTTTGGTACACATACTTCTAGTATGACTTCATAGATAGGTAAACATATATCAAAATATACAACTGTGCAAATGGAGATATATTATGCAATATGTTTAGACATCATTCTATGCCATACATTTAAATTATATTTTTAAAGTTTAGAAATTATATGCCATTTTTATTTGTGTTCTATATTTCACATTCCTGGTCCACTAGCATAAGAACACCATGGTGAACATCTCCAAGTACCCCTCTGTTCACATTATTATCTTCTTAGAATGAATGCCAATAAGGGGAATTGCTTTTCCATATCACATAAATATGCATGTATTTGATATATATATTGCCAAATTTATTTCCAAAATGGAAGTGTCATATTGCATTTACAATAACATTTTTGATTCTTTGTCTTTGTGCATTTAATATTTCTCAGTTTTCTCTAATTATAGGGACAGTGGTATATTTTCCATGTTTTTCTGTTTAAAATGCGGCTTTTATTTCTACAATATTGTTACTATTATTTTCAGTCTTTGCTAATCTTTGCTGGGTAAAATTCATGTAGAGTGAGATGTTTTACATTTTTACATTCTACTAAAATAGGGAATACTTCAGGAATTTATGCATAGTCAAATATCAAGTTTTTGAGATTTATTATGCTGCATGCATGTTTTATCTTCATTAAATAATGTATAACTATAAGTTTTATAATTATGAATGAGTGTCATCCTAAAATTGCTCTCTACCTCAAATGTTTATTGTTCAAATCTAGTAGTCTCGAGCATTTTATATTTATTCAGTTAGTCATATTAATATCATCAAGTAAAATCTCAAAATTCAATTCTTTGATTTTTCAATTTAGAAATTATATGTGGATTTATGATATAAAAGATGAGATTTTACATTTTTCTATACTCACTGTGTTATCACAATATATTTGCATTAAAATTTAAAACAATATTCTGAATGTATATTACCTTGACCCCTTATTCACAATACAGGCAGAGAGTATGCTTTAATTATCTGTTTTCTTATAAAATCATGTGGTTCCCTTAATCTTAGTTGGCTCTTTAATTGCTTACCTTTCCATGTAAGTATTAGTATTTCATTGTCAAACTCTCTAGCAGAACCATAAAATATTTCAAATTGATCACATTAATGGAATTAATTGATCATTAAGGAATCATAATTTCATTATTTTATTCTCTTGAATTGCTTATTATCTCATGCACTTAAGTCTTGCTGCAACTAACCTCAAGCAGAATTCCATGGAGCCATAAACTGGTAGGACGTGTGTGTGTATATGTGTGTGTGTTCGTGTGTGTATGTGTATGTCCACACAAAGAGATTTTTTTGTAATATTGTAAGGAATTGACTCGTAATTATGGAGGTGGGCAAGTCTAAAATCTGCAGGGTGGACTGGTAAGTTGGAGACTCAGGGAAGAACCAATGTTACAGTTCAAGTCCAATGACCATCTGCTGACAGAATTCCCTCTTGCTTGGTGGATGTCAGTCTTTTGTTCTATTCAGGTGTTCAACTGATTGAAGGCAACCAGCAACATTATAGACAGCAATTTGTTTTACTTCAAGTCCACTGATTTAAATGTTAATCTCATCCAAAAATACCCTCACAGATACATCCAGAGTAATGTTTGACTACATGTGTAGGTACCGTGGCCCAGCCAAGACTATACCTAAAATTATCCATCACAAGAGGAAGAGTTAGAAAAGCAGAAAATCATGAGGGGAGGTACAACCAAGGACACTAGAGGAATTTGAAGTCTCTGGCTCCAATACCTATAACAAATATTAAACACAACTAAACAGCCACAATAACATAAATTATCATACTAAATAGCATCCTATTTACATCAGTCACCATTACCCAGTACAACGTGCCAGGCTCTCCATAAAAAATCACAGGGCATGGAGAAAAAAACCAAACCAAACCAAACCAAACGCAGCAAAACCCCCTCCCACATATATACAATGGAATATTATTTAGCCCCCAAAAAGGAAGGAAATCCTGCAATTTGTGGTGACATGGACAAATTTGGAGAGCATAATGCTAGGTGAAATAAGCCAGACAAAGATAAACAAATACTGCATGTTATCACTTATATGTAGAATCTAAAAAACAACGAATGCATAGAAACAGAGGGTGAAGTGGTGGTTGTCAGGGGCTGAAGGTTGAGGAAAATAGGGAGAGGCTGATAGAAGGGTACAAAGATGAATCGAGTATGAAGCGCTAATTCAGAAATAATCAGAAATATGCAAGTTAAAAAAACAAACTGAGGGCTTCCCTGGTGGCACAGTGGCTGAGAGTCCGCCTGCCGATGCAGGGGACACGGGTTCGTGCCCTGGTGTGAGAAGATCCCACATGCGGTGGAGCGGCTAGACCTGTGAGCCATGGCCGCTGAGCCTGCGCGTCTGGAGCCTGTGCTCCGCAACGGGAGAGGCCACAACAGTGATGAGGCCCGCACATCGCAAAAAAAAAAAAAAAAAAAAAAATCACTCCACTTTTTTAAAAGTTCAAAAACGGGCAAGAAGTTAGATGTATTATTTATGGTAAAAATTATAAAGAAACAAATAAATGATTAATACTAAAGCGAGGAAAGCTACAAATTTTGCATTTATGTATTTGAGTTTTCATTTCATGTCTCAGAAAAAGGTTGTTGTTGATATCTTATGTTTTCATTGTGGAAATCCCAATTGTTTGTCTCTTAGTACTTTCCTTTGGGGCTTGTGAGTTTCTCTAGAAAGGAATCATCCATATTTCTCTCTGGAATGCCAATGTGGATATTTTAAACAGAGATGGCAACATTCTGAGAGCAAGGAAAGGCAGAAGGTGAAGAAGCTCATCAGTGAGTCTGCAAAGTTTTAATTAATATTCCTGTTTTTAGTAGGCACCTCATCTGACCCTCAGCTGGTTTCCTAAATTCCAAGCTTTTGGCTCTACCTATCCAAAGAGTGAATTTAACCTTCTTTTCTGCTAAAAAAGAATGCATATTTTGTTGGCTGTGCAATAGAGGTGAAGTGATGTAGATCAGACTGTTTGTGTTTAGCATTTTTCAAACCATTCTTTCGTCTGTTTGTCTTAGCTTATCATATCCTGAAATTAGAGATGTATGTTGCTTATACCTGAGATTTTTGAGGGATCTGAAAAGGGAAGTGACTTCCTTTTTAAAACATCTTCCTATAGGCTTCGATATTTATCTCCCTCCCTTCTTTTAAATCAGATTACTACACATACTTCAGGTATCATATATGCATACTTCCTAGCTTGAAATTCTGTTCAGACTACTTGGCTTCCTTTGTTTTCTCTTCCATTCTCTTATTTTCTGGTTTCCTGACTCTTTTTTATTTATTTTCTACCATTTTGCTAGGATTTACTGAGGAAAAAAAGACTGATATCCATGATTCACTTTGAACTGTTAAAATTTACTACACTTAATTTTTTCAAATCCAATCTGTTTTAATAATGCTCATTTTTTATTATGCTGCATTCTCACATTTAGACACTGTGATTTTTATTTTCTTATAATTTAATCCTTAGCTGCTTCAGATATTTTTTCTAGATGGGCCCAATTTTTAACACTTCATCCAAACTTGTTCTTTTTATGACAAGTTCTATTGATTTTATGTTAATCATCTAAATGTTTGGTCCTCTCTTTTAATTCCACTAAAAATAAATTACTGAATACAGATAGACACATGAATATTTATATCACCTAAACAGTTAATTGATGTCCTTTGCTGAGGGTTAGCACTGAACATATGGCATTCAACCTTAGGGCACTCTCCACAGACTGATCTCTTATTTGTTTTCTTTTACTTATTATTTACATCACTCTGTATTACCTTATATAATGCAATATTGATAATAAATGTATAAACTGGTTTTTTTTTTGGTATTTTAGTTTAAATCCACTAAATGATATAATCTTATGTTTAGCTAATATAGGTCGAGATAGGTTGTGCCAGTTAGAGGAAATTTTCTTACGGATGAATATAAGCATTTCATTACTCCTAAAAAATCTGGTCCCTTTCTATACATTATTCCATATTTTGAAGGCTTAGTTCAGGTCCAGATATTTCAAGATACAGATTGGCTTTAATTCAGGAGAAGGCATTTATTTTCAGAGAAATAATAAGGAACTTGGGTAGCTCCACTCTATGCTAAATTATCTTTTAATTGCTAGCTATTACCACAAATTACTACCATTATTTTAATAAATACCTATAATTCTTTTAAATTTCCAAGCTAAAATGATTATTTGCATGAGTAGAACAGGGTAGTGATACCAAAATCCTTACCTGTGATGTGATGTTTAAAGAAAGCATGATTAAATTATTCAAGTGCAATAGTTTAAAATTAAGAATTTTTAGGGAAATTAGATAAAGGTATTAGATAAGTGAAATTTCTGAAAAAGACCATGAAATGAATAGTTTTTCCAAATATATATAAATTGGGAGGCCCCTCTTCAGCAGAAAAATGTCCCTCTATAAAACAAATTATATCAAAAAATTATTTAAACTTGTAAACATTAGATACCTTTATCTTATTTTAGGCACAAATAGTCATATTTAATGACTGTTTTCTTTATATTTTCTGGTTAAAAAAAAAGAATGTCATCAAATACTATAACCCTGAACATAACTGTCACAAAACTAGGCTTTATTGCTTTGGTGGGTAAGCTTAAGTGTGAGAGAGTGTAAACCAGGGAAGTATACATAATAATGAATCTGGCAACATTTGGATTAATTTGTGCTAATAATACAAGCAGATGATTTACATATAATTCAATTATGTTGCCAAGGTTTTAAAAAATTATCTAATTTTAGCTTATTTTCTGAAAAGTAAACACTCATTTTTGTTTCTTCTTTCCTATTCAAACATTCATTGTTTATACATTCTTTTAACAATATTGCAATTTAATAAAAATTTCAAGACATAAGTTTAGCAAAATATTAAAAAACAATTATAGAGTTTATTAGCTAGTTACTTGGTTTTACGTACGATGAATTTTAAAACAAAATAAGAATCTCAAGAAGAAAAACCAAAACACAGGTTAGCAATACTAAAGAATGCCATAGCATTTGTAACAGAGGTGATGTCATTACAATTAGTGAGTAGGACAATCAAGTAAATTTTTCTGCCCCTAGTTTTTATTCTGTATGGATACATATGTTTGAGAGTAGAAATAGAAAAGCAGAACTTCATAATTTACTTACTTCTGGGGAGTTTGGCATTTATCCAAATGCTCCTATTGTTTCAGCTTTTTCCAAGTTGTTGTTATGGATATTTTTTTTTTCTTTGTTTCTTTCCATATAAAAATCTCATAAAAATGCAAAGTCAGTTTTAAAAGGTTTCTATATGGCAGTTCCCACATAAATGGTTAAAATTTTCTCAATTTCGAGATAAAATTAATATAACAACAGTTACTGAATGAGTCTACCAGCTGAACAAATTAATTGATAATCAGAAAGGATTTTTTAAATGTCCTAATTTATTTAAAAAGTGGCTACATTAGTTTAATAAAGTATTAAAAACTAAAAGCTATAGTTTTTATTCACTTTCATTAGAATTTAATATACTGTTCTCAGTGATTATGGTAACAGTAACTCAGAAAGAACAAAGTAAATGACTCAGCTATAGGGGTTGTTATAATGGGCATCACTTGAAATGTAACCATAAGCTTTAAATTCTTATGATATCATTGTTTGAATCCATGGTTACTATTCTACATATGCATTGAGAAAAGAGTCTGCTTTATAAACATCTATCATTATGGTAGTCATAAACAAATATTTATTTGAGTACCTAATATTTGCAAGGCACTGTAGACTTCATTATAAACAGGAGGAAAATATGTCAAAATTAATTACATATAATTTGATGAAGGTCATTAAACTTATGTAAATAGAATAATGGGAAAACAGAGCTAGCAACCGAATATCACTGGGGAAATGACAGGATTTTCAGTAAAGGTAATAGTTGCATTAGATGTTTAAAGATAGGAGTTTCTGAGTGAGACATTCAGCCTTGAGGAAAGAGCACAAGCAAACACACACGATGTAAGAAAAACTACTCACCGTTTTTTATAACACATTAAAAATGAATTAAGAGAAAAGCAATCAAGTTTATTTTTTTTAATTCAAAATTAAAAGGACTGGTTGATAAACTAGGAACATTTAATAAGGAGAAGAAAGTACAAACATCTCCAAATATTTGAAAGAATTTAATGTGAAAGGGAAATTAGATTTTGGGAGGTAGCAAAGTTCAGAACTGAAAAATGGGTACAAAGCAGAACTTGCTAGTGGTCAAATTTTACTAAAATAGGAAAAGCCTGGCTGGTGGAAGTTTGATTTTCATGACACTGGAAATGATCAAGTTTAGCGGGTGTTGCTTTAAATCTCAGCTATAATTATATATTCCCTAATTCACCTTTAAAACAAACACTGTTATGTGTTTAAATGACATGGAAAATATTAATAGAAATTATATTAAACTCTAATGAAATAATTGTTTTTCTCATATATGTATCTTATTTTTCATTACAGAAAAATGATTTCAATATTGTAGAAAAATAGCTATAATGAAATACAAACTCTTACTATACAAAATCCTTCCCAGCTTCTTAGAATTTGGGTATGGCAGGTTATAGAAAGTAACCACTCCTTGAAAATATATACCTTCTCAGAATCCCAATAGGTAGCCACTGTGGTAGCTTAGAAAGCCAAAATGGAATTACTCAGAAGTAGTGAGAATGTTGCACATCTTCTTGGAAAATTGTGAATTGTTTGGTGCTCCCCAATGTTAGGGCCCAGGGCAGACCAACTACCCCAAAATATGACTCAATGGCATATTGATTATTTTGAATTAAAGTTACATAAGAAACAGTAAATGAGAGAGGGACACTCTTGACGCTGTGCTCTGTCTCACTGAAATCTGGAAATAAATCTCTCCTGTAAAAGGTCTTATTGCCAGAGATAGGGAACTTGGGGGCAGAGAAGCCTATTTATAAACACACCTTATTACTCTTTTAATTTATTGCCCCAAGCCCAAAATATGTTTAGATTCCTCACTAATTAAACACCCAAAGCCTAAGTTCCTTTGACCTGTCAATTTCTCACAGATTTATTGTTTCTTTGTCTAAAATGCATAAAAGCTGCCTGCTTTGGCCACTTCTTAGGTCCTATTTATATGAGACCTCTGCAGACACCAATTAAATTCTTTTTTCTCCTGCTAATCTGTCTTGTATTATTAGTCCAGCCACAACAATTCAAGGGGAGTTGAGGGGCAAATTGCATCCTCTCCAACACAAACAAGTTTCTCCAACACAGTTTAGTATCTTTTAGCTACTCTCTTTGCCTCCCAAACCATCCTTAGTCTTAAATCAGCAACACATAGCACACAATGTAAATAAAATGGATTTGGTACGTTTATTTATCCAAAATTATTACTAATTTTAATTGGTTCATATAAGTTTTCTTAAGTTCAAAGAAAAATGTTATCATGGTGCTAATGAGAAAAAAAAGCTAATTTGGGGAATTTTCACCATCATTCCATCCTTCTTGGCAAGTTACATTAATGTTTTACGTATTTCTGGGATAGTGTATAAGGCATCCTCAAAATAAATTCATTACCTAAATTCCAAGCTGAGAAAAGCTTCAAAATGAATTTACAATATGAAATTGCAGGTAGATAATTTAACAGAAGACAATTTAAATCCCTACCAGAAAATATTTATTATCACAAGACCATAGTTCCTAGTATTATTGACAATCACATATAATAAAATAGTCATTCTATTCAAAAAATAACAATAAATCAATTTATTATTTTGAAATAACAACCTATTGCAGAAGAACTGTCTCCTAGAAAAATATTGGGTTCAAAATATAGCAAACATACAAAAATGTTTCTGAAGGAAGAGGCCAAGTGAATCACAATACTAACTTTTTCTTTTCTCTTTTTTTCCCCTACATTTACTAAAAGTGAGCATGGAAACTGAAATAGAAGCATTTTTCATGATTACCCTTTTACTTTTGATATTATCGTAGGTTCCTGATAATAAGACTGGGTGCTCTAAAGCTGGCTCATTGCTTAGAGAAAGAAAAGAAAGGAACTTAAAGCATTTTATTAGCAGAGAGAATGATGCAATTTCTTCTCTAGTGTCTCCTGTAATTTAAATTTCATTCCTTAAAAAGCACACAAATACCCTGTAGTAAAACATAAATAGTAATAGAAAGTACAAAATGAAGGAAAGCTATATTTTGGAAGAGTTCAAGCATTGTGCTAAGGTGCCCAGAGGTGTTATATAGATGACCAACTCTGTGTGTCAGCAGAGAATTCACTTGCCAATCAACACTTGCAGGGCTGCGAATTTCCTTTTCCACCTCAGTAAATCTCTTATTTCAGGCTACCACATATTATTTTTAAGACTATACCAAAAGTAATCGGTACTCTATTTCTAATTAATGGTCTTTGTGTTGTGCATGGATACACCTCGATATGTGTGCTCTAATAATTCATTAATGAGGAAATACCCTGCTTAAACAAACAAACAAAAAATCTTTTTTTACCCATACTTGATCACAGTGTTGTTTTCTTATTTTTCTCTTTCTCCCTTCTCTTTCTTCCTTTTTCCTTCCTCCCACCCTTCCTTTCTTTTGTCTTCTTTTTCTCTCTCTCCTCATTTTTCACCAACTCTATTGCAAAGAAATTTTCCCCACAAATATTGGACATTGCTATGAAAACAAGGTTACTTATATCTTGGAAGTAACAAGCACAAAGGATCTCACATTATACAACCTATACCAAAGTAAGGGAGCAAAATTTGCCATCCCAAGAGTGTCTCTTTGGCATGAGGACTAATTTAGGCTAATTATTTTTAAGAAACAGAAGACTCAGGAAGTTTTTCTTGTTCTCTCTCCCTTAAAGGCCTAAAAGAATGTAGATAGAGGGCCTATGCCTGGAATAGAGCTAATACCAGAGACATCTGCAAAGAACATTGGCTAGGGGAATCTCAGCAGGGCCTGGAGATCAGGGTCCGCTCTGTGCCCCATTGTCTCTGCCAGACCCAGCAAGCATTTGTTTAACAAAAATTTGCTTTTTGATCTCCATGTGAATTGCCTTTCTCCCCTTTGAAGTCCCAAACCACTACCTCCAACATACTCTTTTTTTTTTCCTGCGGTACGCGGGCGTCTCACTGCTGTGGCCTCTCCCGTCGCGGGGCACAGGCTCCGGACGCGCAGGCTCAGCGGCCTTGGCTCACGGGCCCAGCCGGACCGGGGCACGAACCTGTGTCCTCTGCATCGGCAGGCGGACTCTCAACCACTGCGCCACCAGGGAAGCCCTCCAACATCCTCTTTTGTCCTTAGCTGAAGATGGTATTTAAGATGAGGGTTTTTGACACTTTTTGGGAGTTACTGAGTTTTCCTGTGTTTCTCCCATGTATACATGTTATTAAACTTTTGTGGTTTTTTTCTCCTGTTAATCTGTCTCATGTTAATTTAATTCTTAGACCAGGCAGAATAAGTTAGAATGGTAGAAAAAAGTTTCTTTCTCCCGACACCAAGAATCTCTCATTTCTACCCTGAGACTTTTCTAATCTAGTCTGTGCAATAGAAACAACGGCGACATTCCCTTGTTTAGAAATTAATTTCTTTGATTTGCATGGCTGTAACATAAGAGAAATCTGCTCTGAGGCCAAAGACAGCCTTTTGGCAACAGACTGAACAATCTTAGTCCAAATTTGCCTTTAAGGGCAGTTCTGCACAGAAACAAGTTAAAGCAAATTCAGAATCATCCTTTAGTAAAAAGCAAGCACACCCTACAAATGTCTGTTAAATATTAACTCATGAATTTAATAGTCAAAGAGCAAGGAAGAATTCTTCTTATGGTAAATTAATTATACCTTCTATAATAGGAGAATTGAAATAATTAGAAACAATTCCTGCCCTCCCCAAAACAGTAATGGATGAAAAAAAAATACACAATATGCTCAAACCACATATCCAGTGTCTTTCCCAAGGAGGAAAAGTCATTAATAAATTATAAGGCGGCAGTATAACTTATTAACCCATGATCTATTTTACACAAAAAAATCTGATGCTCAGAGAGTACAAGTCACTTGCCATAGCCCAAATAACTATAAAATTTTATACTTGGAACTAGAATATAGATTAAAAAAAACAACTGAAGTATATTTGATTTACAATATTGTGTCAGTTTCAGGTATACAGCAAAGTGATTCAATTATATATTTTTTCAACTTATTTTCCATTATAGGTTATTACAAAATATTGAATAGCGTTCCCTGTGCTATACAGTAAATCCTTGTTGCTTATCTATTTTATGTATAGTAACTTGGATCTGTTAATCCCATACTCCTAATTAATCACTCCCCCCTCCCTTTCCCCTTGGGTAATGAGTTTGTTTTCTATGTCTGTGAGTCTGTTTGTGTTTTGTATATAGATTCCTTAGCATTATTTTTTATATTTCACACATAAATGATATCATGTTATATTTGTCTTTCTCTGTCTGACTTACTTCACCAAGTATAATATTCTCTAGATCCATCCAAGTTGCTGCAAATGGCAAAATTTCATAGAATTCAGAACTTTTCATTTCTATTCCAATATACATTCAGCAATGCCATATGATGCCATTCGTTTTGTCCATAATCAAAATATTCCCAGTGCCAAAGAAATAATTACATTGGACAAAATTAAACAGGCAAGAAAGACTTTATTTAAGGCTATTACAGTTGGCAGAGGCCAGAACTGAGTCTGAGCTGGACTCTGATGAAATAAGAGGAGGTAGCTTTTCAAGAATCAGGGTAAAGGGGAGATGGTAGGCTATTTCTGTTACTTGGCTTTACAACTTGAAGCAAGGTACCCATTGAGGCAAGCTCCTACCCTTGTACAGGGACCAGGAAATGGGGTATTCTTTTCCTAGATTATATTTCAAAGAGATGATTCCCAGGTTTTTGAGAAAGACAACACTAGGTTGTAAAACTATCAAGAGCCTTAAGAAAATTTATCTACTGATTTATCTGGCCTCTCGGCTTGTGGGATCTTAGTTCCCCCACCAGGGACTGAACCTGGGCCATGGCAGTGAAAGCACCACGTCTGAACCACTGGACCACCAGGGAATTCCCCAAGAAAATTTACATCACAAAGGTGCAGATAGAGGATTTACACTTATAAGTTTTCTAAAGTAAAGTATCTAAGAAAAGAAAGATCAGGGGCCTAGAGTCAGGAAGAAGCCTGTATGAAGTTTAGTCCAGATAAAAGGACATTTAAGGGCATCTTGAACACCAGTCATAGTGGGAAACAAAAGTGTGGCTGTATTAAAAACGGTAACTCAGATTTATTCACATATTTCACTCATCTGCACATTTCTGTGCAAGTTCCCCTCAAAACAAATTGCAAATGTGTGGAATTTTTAAAAATAATTTTTCAATCTGTCCTAGTCTATTTGGCCGGCTATAACAAAATATCACAGACTGGGTAGCTTAAAAACAGTAATTTATTTTTCCCAGTGCTGGAGGCTGTATTTCCAAGATCAGCATGCTAATGTGGCCTATTTCTGCTGAAGGCCTTCTTCTGGTTGCATATTAGCAACTTCTCACTGGGTCCTCACATGGTGGAAGGGATGAAGCAGCTCTCTGGGTCTCTTTTACGGAAGCACTAATTTCATTCATGAAGGCTCCACCTCATGACCCAAGCACCTCCCGAAGGCCCCGTCACACTGGGCATTAGAACTTCAACATACGAAGGTGGGGAGGACACAAATGTTCAGGCCATAGCAGCATATACATGAGCACAGATATTTATTTATTCAGTTATTTTTAATTTATGTCAGTATAAACAGACAAATATTTACTGTATACTTTGGGTTATAGTAAAATACTGCTTTAGTTACTTCGTTACTTAAACCATCTCAGATTTGGCTATTGAGAGTTCTTTCCTTTGGCTCCCATGGCTGTTGACAGCTCATCATTGTGAGCTTTTCTTTAAAGCACTTCCTTATTCTCTGGCACTATAAGATACTTCAGACTCATCTTGGATACATCCTCCTGACCCATTTTTCCAAGAGACTTGGGCATCTTTCCAAGAAGACTTAGTTCCTTTATTATAGCATATTAGAAACCAAGATGGGCTAGGAGTATTGGTGGTTCTTGAGGTGTCATTATTTCTGGGCCCTCTCAGATGCTAGAGCAAGGAAATATATGTACATATACCATCCCATGCATAAATGGAAATGTGTTTCTATAAGGACATAAGCTAATCATACACTCAAACTGAAGTCTCTTAACTCTATTCCATCACCACATGGATTATTTCATCCTCCTCCCCAGGCTTATCTGTAAACTCTCACTCCAACAGTGAGAAATCGGGCTCTTGCCATCGTCTCTCCATTTACACAACCCTTGAATTCCAATATGCATGAATATTATTACCAATCAGAATTGTTAACCTGTACTCTCTTAGAAAACAATTTTATAAACTAGAGTACGGTGTTAATGTACAGTTTTGGGGTGTTTGTTTTGTTTTGCCTTTAGTCTTACTGACTCAACTTATTTCAAAGTTACTTAGGCTTCTGCTTATAGATTCTCTGTATCTTTTTCTAATATTTAAATCTTTAATTCATTTTTGATGCTATCGTAAGTGGTATTTTTAATTTCAAATTCCAATTTGTCCTTGCTTATATATAGATAAATTTGAATATTAACCTTGTGTTATGGGTTGAATTTAGTGCCCACCCCCCCAAAATGTATACTGATGTCTTGTTCCCTGGTACCTCAGAATGTGACCTTATTTGCAAACAGCGTCTTTATAGAGGTAATTAAATTAAAATGAGGTCCCTAGGGTGAGCCCTAATCCTATGTGACTGATGTCCTTACAAAAAGGAGAAATTCTGGTCGAGGAAGCAGTCACACATGTGAAGATGATGTGAACACGCACAAGGAGAAGACAGTAATATAACTGAAATGAGGCGACTACAAGCCAGGGAACACCAAGGACTGTCCACAAGAACCAGAAGCTAGAATAGGCAAGGACGGATTCTCCCCTAGAGCTATCAGAAAGAGCCTGGTCCTACTGACACCTCCAGAATTATGAACCAATAAATTTCTGTTGTTTTAAGCCACCCAGCATTTGATATTTTGCTATGACAGCTAAAACACCTTGTATCCACCTTTCCATTCACGCTCATTTGTTCTAATTTTTAAAAATTCTTGGGGCTTCCCTGGTGGCGCAGTGGTTGAGAGTCCGCCTGCCGATGCAGGGGACACGGGTTCGTGCCCCGGTCCGGGAAGATCCCACATGCCGCGGAGCGGCTGGGCCCGTGAGCCTATGGCTGCTGAGCCTGCGCGTCCGGAGACTGTGCTCTGCAACGGGAGAGGTCACAGCAGTGAGAGGCCCGTGTACCGCAAAAAAAAAAAAAAAAAAAATTCTTTGTGATGTTCTACATAAGCAGTCTTATCATCTATGAACAAAGACAATTTTATTTCTTCCTTCCAAAAGTGTACACATTTTCTTTTCTTATTTAATTGAAATAACTAGGACTTCTTGTATGTTACTCAATAGTTGTAGAGAGAGAGGATATCCTTGTTTTATTCCCTATCTTAGAGGATAAGTGCTTGGTTTCTCACCCTTTGAACTTTCTTGTGGGAGGTTATTAATTATTCATTCATTTTTAAAAAGAAATATAAGACTATTCAGGTTATGTATGTCTCCTTGTATGAATTTCAGTATTTTGTGTCTTCAGGTAACCCAGGATAATCTTTCCATCTCAAGATCCTTAATTTAACCACACCTACAAAGTACCTTTTGCAATGTAAGGTAACATATTCACAGGCTGCAGGCATTAGGTTATAGACCTCTTACAGGACTCATTATTCTGCCTACCACAGTGCGCCCTCTGGCCTCCAAAAATTCATGTCAGTTCCACATGCAAAATGCATTTATTTCCCAATATCCCCAAAGTCTCCACCCATTATACTTGGTAAGTGTTCCATGTGAACTTGGTAATAAAATGTGTATTTGGCTGGTGTTAGATGGAGTAATCTATAAATGCCAGTTAAATTAAGTTGATTGATATTGCCAACTATATCCTTTCTGATTTTCTGCCTGTTTGATTTATAGCTGACACAGGGATATGAAACTCTCAAACTGTAATAGTGGATTTGTCTATTCCTTCTTTCAGTTATATATTTTTCCTCATTTATTTTGAATTATTTTGACGTTCATTTTTTTCTGTTGATATTAATTATATTAGGTTCATGTTATCATCATGTAATGCCCCTTATTACCTCTGATAATTTTCACTGTTCTGAGGACTGCTTTATCTGAAATTAATATTGCTACTCAATCTTTCCTTTCTTTTGTGTAAACAAGACATTTCTTTCTCCATCCCTTCACTTTGAGTCCGTCTGGGTCTTCATATTTAAAAATTTTGTAGCCTGCATAGAATTGGGTGATGTCTTTTTCCTCCCACTTTGACAATCTGTCTTATATTTTGGTGCACTAGGATCATCCACATTTAAAGTGGTTAGCAATACAGTTTGATAAATATCTACCATATTTGTAACAGTTTTCTATTTCTTTCATTTTTTTCTCCTCTTTTCTAGCCTCCTCTGTTTTTTTCTGCGTTACGCGGGTCTCTCACTGTTGTGGCCTCTCCCGTTGCGGAGCACAGGCTCCAGACGTGCAGGCTCAGCGGCCCTGGCTCACGGGCCCAGCCGCTCCGCGGCACGTGGGATCTTCCCAGACCAGGGCATGAACCTGCGTCCCCTGCATCGGCAGGCGGACTCTCAACCACTGCGCCACCATGGAAGCCCGCCTCCTGTGGTTTTTATTGAACGTTATATAATTTCATTTTGTCTCTTCTCTTAGGTGTCAACGATACTTCTTTAAAAAAATTAGTGGTTGCCCTAGAGTTTACAGTATACTTTTAAATCAATCTAAACCCACCTTCGAATATCAGTATACTGGTCCACATGTAGTGCAGGTCACTTGTAACAGAGAATTCCCAATTCCTCCTTCTTGTCTGTTGGGATATCCTTTCCTTTGTTTCACTTATCCATATGCTATAGTCACTCAATACATTGTTACTATTATCACTTTAAATAGTTATTCGTCAAAAGAGCTGAGCATCCAGGTGTTAAGCTGGTCAATTTAAACAATGAGCCAAACTGAAAATAACTATCAATCTTTTATTAACTAACTGCACTAGTATAAGAAATGGACTTTGCAGGAAAGGGAATTTTGTCTCCTACAATGTTTTTGCAATGTTCCTCTCAGGAGACGGAGGATCAGGTGAAACAGCACAGGTAACATGGACTGTCTCACTGCCACAGAGTCTCCAAGCAAAAGGCTCCTGCAATTTATAGACCTGGGGGGCCAGGGGAGGAAGGGGCGGAAGGGTTAGGAGAGGACATATGCAAACACCGGTGAAACCATCACCACAATATCAATGTAACAGACACATCTATCACCTTGAAAATTTTCCTTGTGTTTCTTTTTTGGTGCGTGTTGTGGTATATACCTTTTGTTAATGCTGGAAGAGAACAATCTGGGGTAGAGATGCAGCTCTGACCTTGACAAGAGGAAGAAAGCAGAAAGTCATCACAGGTCTCAAAGTATTGAGGAAAGTATTATAGTTTATTTAAATCCCTGGGAAGTCTGCATAGGCCCCTATAAAGAAGAACGATCACTGTCCTTTAATAGTTATGCAAATTATGAAATCAGGGATTCAACTGAGAATAGAGTTTTGGTGGAAATAGATCAGCTAAGCTCAAAATACTTAGGAGATGAGTAAAAATGAGAAAGTAAACAAGCAGATTCAATTTCCTAAAACATGAGGGTTTTTTCATAGTTTGATCCCACAAATAAGGTTCCATCTTCCCAGTTTTCATTTTTTAACCAACTTATTAAAGTATAACAAACAGAAATGTGCACAAATCTTCAATGCACACCTCAATGAAATATCATGAAATGAACATAGCCCACGTCAAGAACAGAATATTATCAGCAGCTCAGAGGTCCTCCATCTATATGCTTTGAAACATAAATATTTTTCTAGACCACTCACTGAATATGCATTAAGAAAAATAATACCACTGTGCTTTTTTCATTTTAACCACACTGAAATCTTAATGGCTATTTAGAAATGTTATTATATGCATGCACACACACCTGATTTGATGAGAAAATGCAGCGTGCTCTACGTTCTGTGACCAAAGCAATCTGCATTTTTCAGAATCTAAATTATTGAGTAAGCTAAAAAATATTTTTTCTTAGGAAAGTATTAAAAACACACATTCAAATATACGTATCTTGGTTAAATACATGGAAGAGACCGTGTTAGGTAACCAGTGCAGAGCAGGGATTAAAACAGACATAGAATCTGACCTCTTGCGTTGAAAATGATCTATAAAAATTCTGTCAAGGTGCAAATTCATATATATATATTCAAAATAGCATAATCAAGTTTTATGAAAATTTAAATTTGTAGACAGTAAACATTTGAAATAGAAATATTGTTTATGAAGTAATTAGGTGTTTATAGTTATTTTCTAAGTTCTAGGAGCACATGAGAAAGTACATTTATCACTTTTATTCCCATAATGCTGAAAATAGACTAAAAAAGGAATCAGATTTTTTAGTGAGACCAATCATACATTTTCTTTATTATGGGTTTACATAACTTAAGCCTTATGCTTTATGTCTGATTGTATTTGGTGCCTACTCTCTTGAAAAAAATATAATCATATAATAGAAATAACATCAGAAGGAAAACACACACTTGTCTCACTGGACTATTGTAAGCCATCTGTTGATGTTAATCTATAAAAGGAAAATAAGCATATTTGTCAAGAATCACATGCTTAAGAGATTCAGCATTGACATTTTATATTTTCCTTGGAATTGTGTTAAAGAGACAAACAGTACTGCCAATTTGCCTTCAAATGGTCTAATCTGTGTTCATCCTCATAAGTGATCTCCCATATCAAAGAGATACATTGAGAAACTGAGGCACGTTTGTCACTGCATGTTTCACAGGACTGGTGTCTCTTTACTTCTAGATATGCAATATACATTGAAAGAAACCAACTGTGTATATATAACACAAGCAGGATTGACCTACATTTTTCTTTTGCAAGGGTGAGCTTTGTACTGACAAATATGACTGCAACCAATTGACTAGAATGATATATAATGCAAGACACTATGATTTCTCTTAAGATGACCGAGAACGATGTTTAACTGCAAACTTTCACGGTTTTGTGGACTGACAAGAAGAAAAATTTGCTGTTTAAGGAGACCTGTTGACTTTTATAGCTCAGAATTAATTTAGGTCACAGCAGTTGCTCCATCTTTGTATCCTAAAAAGGGGTAGCTCTGTAGGACAAATAGAAACATGAAGTTTCATAACTTTCTATCTTTGAGATAACACTGTGATACCAACAGGAAATCACAAGTGAGCAAGGCACATTCATTGTTAAAATACGGAATTCAAAAAGTTCTCTCATATGAAATGTATTTTATTGAATAACAATTTTTTCACCTATTCTTTGCACACTAGTTGAGAAAATCCTTATATTATCAATTAGTATTATATCAGCAAATAAAGGCAAGTAATCTAATCATCTAAATATATCAGGGACACTTCTCTCAAAATGTAAATTATATGTTAAATCAATTATTCAAAAAAATTCTATATTTACTATACATTATACTTAGAATCAGATGAAAAATGAGCAGGTTAGTGATCGCTATCATCAATCTTTTTCTGTCTCAATTAATAAAAAACGATATAGGGCCACATACCCACATCAGGATGTGGATTGAAACTCTTGGGGGAAGAATAATAGTTAAGATTGAACAGCCATCAACAAGGCGGCCAGAGTTCTGCCAAAGGCTTCAATCTGCCTGACAGCTTCTTCTCATTGAACACTAATCATGGATCAGGCACTGTGTCAGCATCTCACCTCTATAATGTTTTATACATAATTAAACATTTACAAATCCACAGTGTGAAGAAAAGTCAGACCTCATGTTCACTTTAAATAGACTTTCTAGAATATCACACTCCTTCTCCTAATTTTAATTATTTAAGCCGAACACAAACTGTCTATCAGAAAATTTAAAGGTGGCTTTGTTATTTTTTTAAATTTTTTCAAGATTAAAACTTCAAATTTTTTTAAATAACTGAACTATAGTCGACTTATAATACTATATTAGTATCAGGTGTACAACATAGTGATTAGACATTTATACACATTATGAAATGATCACAATAAGTCTAGCAACAATGTGTCACCATACAAATTTATTACAATATTGTTGACTATATTCCCTATGCTACATATTACATCTCCATGATGTATTTATTTTATGACTGGAAGTTTGTACCTCTTAATCCCATTCCCCCACACTCCTCTCCTCTGGCAACCACCAGTTTGTTCTCTGTATGTATGAGTCTGTTTCCGTTTTGGTTGATCATTTGTTTTGCTCTTTAGATTCCACAGGTAAGTGATATCATACAGTATTTGTCTTTCTTTGACCAACTTACTTTGCTTAACATAATATCCTCTAGGTCCATTCATGTTGTCGTAAATGGCAAAATTTCATGATTTTTTATGGCAAAGTAATATACCTAATATCCCATTATATATACATACATATATATATATGATATATCACATTTTCTTTATCCATTCACCTAGTGATGAACCCATAGGTTGATTACATATCTTGGCTATTGTAAATAATGCTGCAATAAACATAGGAGTGCATATCTGTCTTCAAATCAGTGTTTTTGTTTTCTTCAGACAGATATCTAGAAGTGGAACTGCTACATCGTACGGTAGTTCTATTTTTAATTTTTTGAGGACCCTCCACACTGTTTTCCATATTGGCTGCAGTATATTTCACATTTCCATCAACAGTGTACTAGGGTTCCTTTTCTCCATAACCTCTCCAACACTTGTTATTTGTAGTCTTTTTGATAACAGCCATTCTGACAGCTGTGAGGTGATATCTATTGTGGCTTTGATTTACATTTCCTTCATAATTAGTGATATTGAGCATATTTTCACGTTTGTTGACCATCTGTATGTCTTATTCAGAAAAATATATATTCAAGTTCTCTGCTCATTTTTAATCAGATGGTTTTTTTGATGCTAAGATGTATGAGTTCTTTGCATATTTTAGATATGCTGACACAAATCACTGCATAGATTATGTATATGCAGCCACGATGCCCATGATACCACGACGGGTACTTGGTGGCATTTCTCCTTTCCATCAGAACAACAATTTGTTCCTGTGTATCTGTTATCTTATATGCATTAAAATTATAAACACAAAGGTATTTCACATGTTGATTAATAATTTACAGTTTTATTTGTTGATTTTCTAAAATAATGATACAATCATCTTTTTGCATTTTATTAAAGCAACTTCCTAAGATATTTCTTTCCATGATCCTAGAATAAAAATACTGTTTTGCCCCAGACTTCTGATAAGAAAGTATAAGAAACTGAGGATAAATTTAGCATACAAAAAAATCAACAAGGTGTTCACAAAGAGGTATTAAATAGGAACTGAATTATATTTTTGCCATGTTGATTTTAGAATTATTAGCAAACAAAGTAATGATAAAGACCCATGCATGGAAATTACAGGGAGACCAGTATTCATTCAATGCAAAGATGACAAAACATCTTGTCAAGGCTGCCCAAGATAGAATAGGCAGTGAAAGGGAAACCGGGAGGGAGGACAGTGAATAAGGTTACATAAGAATAAGCTGATCAGTTCATTAGCCATGATGTGATACACACTTTGACAGTGTTTGGTCTAATATAAATGCTTCATTTTTTCCCCAGTACTGAGATTGTGTGAGTCAGTGACTATAAAAATATCTCCTTTTTATAGACCTACATTTTTGGAATAATTATGTGTCAAATCATTTTCTAAAAGGCGAAACTTATTGTGTCACTGATTTACATTTTATATGGGTTGTTATATGGTACTGGTATAATTACTTCAAATACCATAAGTCAAGAAGTTTTAGTGAAGACAAATGATGGCAATAACATCTTATGAAG
The DNA here is from genome assembly GCF_059928025.1 of Delphinapterus leucas. Classification (NCBI taxonomy): domain Eukaryota; kingdom Metazoa; phylum Chordata; class Mammalia; order Artiodactyla; family Monodontidae; genus Delphinapterus; species Delphinapterus leucas. The sequence continues at coordinate 80,661,618 of NC_143142.1, forward strand.
TGCTGAACACCATTATAAATTAGCACTGTTATAAGTATTTAAAGCTGTATATCCTACATTAGTAATTTATTTTCTTTCTATTCACATATTCAAATAGAGTTTCTATATCATCATTTGTATACTGATTCAGAGAATATTCTTCCATATCTGGAAATTTTCCTGAGTCTATGTCCACCTCTCTGAGAACTGTGCTGCTTTTTCTGACTGTTTAACTTATATATAATTATACATGACTAACTTATACATAGTGTGAATTTAAACCTATTTATTTCAAAATGCTCCAGAATTAAGTAAAGTTTGAGTAGTTCTAAGAGGGAAGTTTATAGCAATACAATCCTACCTTAAGAAACAGGAAACATCTCGAATAAACAACCTAACCTTGCACCTAAAGCAATTAGAGAAAGAAGAATAAAAACCCTCAAAGTTAGCAGAAGGAAAGAAAGCATAAAGACCAGAACAGAAATAAATGAAAAAGAAATGAAGGAAATGATAGCAAAGATCAATAAAACTAAAAGCTGGTTCTTTGAGAAGATAAACAAAATTGATAAACCATTAGCCAGACTCATCAAGAAAAAAAGGGAGAAGGCTCAAATCAATAGAATTAGAAATGAAAAAGGAGAAGTAACTGACACTGCAGAAATACAAAGGATCATGAGAGATTACTACAAGCAACTCTATGCCAATAAAATGGACAACCTGGAAGAAATGGACAAATTCTTAGAAATGCACAACCTGCCAAGACTGAATCAGGAAGAAACAGAAAATATGAACAGACCAATCACAAGCACTGAAATTGAAACTGTGATTACAAATATTCCAACAAACAGAAGCCCAGGACCAGATGGCTTCACAGGCGAGTTCTATCAAACATTTAGAGAAGGGCTAACACATATCCTTTTCAAACTCTTCCAAAATATAGCAGGGGAGGAACATTCCCAAATTCATTCTACGAGGCCACTGTCACCCTGATACCAAAACCAGACAAAGGTGTCACAAAGAAAGAAAACTACATGCCAATATCACTGATGAACATAGATGCAAAAATCCTCAACAAAATACTAGCAAACAGAATCCAAAATTTGAAAGTTATTATTTAAAAAGTATTAATTATACATTGAAATTAGAAGTGTATTAAGAAGTTGAATGTTTTGTACTTAAAAATAGTAGGTCTTAATAACAGTCAAGTTAAAATATCCATTCTTTTTTCAAAAAATGTTATATCTAGTTTGTATCTGGTGATGCTGTAGAAGATTCCATGATTTATTCACACACATTCATACCCACACATAATATTGGAATTATTTTGCATGTATAATAATAGCACATTTAAGGCTAGCAAAATAAGTGGAAGACATTAAGATTTTACCATCTTGGAAATTATATGTTTCAGAATTATACAACATACATTCATAAACACTAATGTGCATGTGTATATAATATTCAATCCTTGTATCTTCCTTCCCACTTTCATAGCATTGCTATGACACGTGGCATGGCGGACACAACTCTGCTACTATAGGCTGACCTGATCACACATATTTGTAAACCCTCTAAGAACATGCAGTGTTAATTTTCTAAGAAAGTAGAGAGCTCTATTATCTTTTTATATATTTTAACAACATAATAATGATTTCTTATAAAGTTTCTGTGAGTTACAAATAACTCCTATTAGTTAGAAAAGCAAAAAAAACATGAACTGCATGAAAAGAACACATTTTTTTTTTTTTAAAAGAACACATTTTAAAGCAGAAAGGCTTTCTTGTGCACCCTGTGGGAAAATATCTTATTTTTCCGTGTCTCCATGGCTTTTTGATATTACCTAGATTGTAGCATGCTTATATTCCTGTAAGCATATATTTGTCTTCTTTCACTATTACATTATAAGGCTTTCAAGATGGGAAACAAAATATTGTTTTAAAAGTCTATACAGTGCCTAAAGAGTCTCTTGTGTATAATAGTTGCTCAATAAATATTAAGTGAATTACATTTTATTGTTCTTTTAATACATCCAACAATGTATAAAGTGTTTAAAAATTTTTTTCTTTGCATTTTAGATTGGCAAAACACATTAGGCAGGCTAAAAACATCTTTAATAAAGTAATTTTTAGTACACTTCTCTAACCCCAGAGAATCGTTTAATAAAGATATTAAAGTGTTGAATTTTTATTCCGTGCACTCAAGGGGACAATGTGTGACTCAGGAGACTAAGTGAAAGAAGCGTTTTATTGCAGTACATTGCGCGCTGGACGCTAATTACACCAGTTAGAATATTCTCTCAGCATTATCCATTCATGTGGAAGTCAAATACACAGGGGGCAGAATTTTAAATAACTTTTAAAATAAAAAAGAAAAGAGAACAAAATACTTAAGTGGAAACATATATTAGAAGTTAAGAATTTTCACTTAGTAATTTTTATCCATTAGAGTTATAGCATTATCAAGTTCTCCCCAAATTTTACATTATTGTAAAAACACACAAATATGTACATTTTCATATATACTACACATAGGTATTTGAAATCTTGAAAGTTATAGTAATTTGTTTATACAGTTCCCATAAAAGGAAGCATGTATTATTTTGCCACTCTGGATTATTTCTTTTCACTGTGAACAACTACAGTTGTGACAATTTTGCTTCCATATACTGCATGAATTCATGAAATTTGTCTCATTTTTAGGAGGTCATTTTATAGTGGCCACGAAAATTAGAATAGTTTCAAGTTAACAGACCTGAACGAATAGAACATATCAGTTAAAAATCAGGATTCATGCTTAAAATAAAAGTCACATGTAATGTTGAAAGGGCAACTGTGCTGATAGTCCTATTCTTTGCCTTTTAAATCAGTTGTTGATAGAGGTAATAAGCCAGCTTAGAGAGAATAAGCTTTCTGGAATAGAGGGATTTCTCTCACAGCTGACCAACACAGAGAAATTTAAAAATGGCCTGTGAGATCCCCATCACATATAGTTCTCTAGGTCATTTAGAACCTCCTCAGAGGTTAAATTATTTAATATTTTACTAATTTAGTAATATTTCTTTCTTGGGAACACATTCAGTGAATCAGAGAAAGACTTCATTATTTTGGTTTTCTTTAATTTTATTTTAAATGGTGGAAGAATGTAACAGAATAGAGAGAAAAAGAGCTATGTATTACTGATATTTGTTTTCCAAAATTTACATGTTCTAAGGGGAATAGAGAACTATAAAATGAATATCCAATGCTCTGGCGAAGAGAGAAGAGATGTGGAAGACATAGGTAGAGTGTAGAGAAATGGTCCAGGAGTTCAGTTCCCTGGTGCCTCTGACCTCTGATTCGAATCTACCTCTGTGTCAAAACCAGTGGCAGTGTAGGTTCTGATGGTACCTTAGCAGGACACTAGGGACCAAGGTGTTACATAGTGTGCCTAGAAACAATGCGTCAATACTAAGGATATGCTGACTGCTGATTAAATGCTTAGTAGATGGGATTTAGTTCCACTATCAGGCTTGCGATTGAATCAAATGAGTTATTTAATCCTTTTTGCTGGCCTATACATGATATCATTCCAGGCACACTTGAACTTAATAAACTTCCCACAAGAAGTACTGCTAACTCAATTATAAGGAAAGCAGTACAAAGCCATCCAGGTACCTAAAATAAATTTAAAAACTGGCTGAATGGATAGAGAAGATACGGTACATATATACAAAGGAATACTACTCAGCCATAAAAAAGGATGAAATACTGTCATTTGCAACATGGATGCAAATAGAGATTATCATACTAAGTGAAGTAAGTCAGAAAGAGAAAGACAAATACCATATGATATCACTTATATGTGGAATCTAAAATATGGCACAAATGAACCTGTCTACAAAACAGAAACAGACTCACAGACATAGAGAACAGACTTGTGGTTGCCGAGGGGGAGGGGGAAGGGAGAGGGATGCAGTGGGCATTTGGGGTTGGTAGATGCAAACTATTACATTTAGAATGGATAAACAAGGTCCTACTGTATAGCACAGGGAACTATGTTCAATATCCTGTGATAAACCATAGTGGGAAAGAATATAAAAAAAGAATATATGTGGATAACTGAGTCACTCTGCTGTACAGCAGAGATTGGCACAGCATTATAAATCAACTATATGTCAATAAAAAATTTTAAAAATATATAAAAATATAAAATATTAAAATTAATAACAATGATACAAATACAGATGATTTTATGCATCTAAGATAAGCTTAAGCATTTTTGTTAGCTTCTTTTTCTTGTTAAAATATATTACTAATATATTTTTGAAACTCCAGACTTTATGGCACATAGGACATTTCATAAGAAATAGGCATGTAGCCCTGGGTCTGGCTTATATTAAGTCAATAATTATTTGTTAAGTCATTACCTGACAATAAATTGTAATAATTGCGCTTGTATCTTGATTAGGCTCTTTCCTTTTATTTTGTAATCCACTCATTTTCCTATAGATAAGTGAAAAGCATTCTTTAAAACAAATTTAACTAATTAGTCCTTATTTAAACTCTGAGTACCATGGCACAAGCTTCTCTCAACACGGAAAGAGTATTAATGATATCTGTTTACATCAACTTTGAGACCCAATGAACAGAGAGGAAATCTTCTCCAGAACTCCATGTGACCCTTCATGAGTCTTACTCCAGGCAGGAGATGATTACCTAGCAGGGTACACTTAGTACCATGTGTAATGAAATCAGAGATTTCTAAGATTCAACCAATTTAGTTGTTTCATAGAACAGTTAACTTACTACTTTTTTAATGTACCATTTCTAGATAGGAAAATTACCTTCCAATATTAACCAAGTCTCTGAAACTCTAACAATTCAAAAACAATAGGGTCCAAGAGGTGCCATGTAAGGGTGAGCCCTTATTCTTTAGCAAAGATGCCCTCTTCCTTCCAGTGAAGTACAGAGAAAATAAGCTTCTATAAGATTTATTGTGAATGTCCATTTTAAAACTGCAAAGGTTATTCTTAGCTAATCCAGAATGAAAGCATAACAATTATTTGAATCACCTTAAATGATTTTTTTTAGCTATGGAACTAAAATTCATTCATTTCCAATAAATTTATTATGACATTTAATCATCTGGTACTTTTTCTCTGAAGGTTTAAACACTTAAAAATCTGTTATTATCAAACAGCTTGAAGATAACTGCTCTTTTTAAATCATCTCAAGCAAGGTTAAAATAAACAGAGTCAAAATAACTAGAACAAATCAATCTTCTACAAAAGCATCTTAATGCTAATATTTCTTATTTTAATTAGTTTTCCTCTCAAATGTTAGGCCATTACAAGTTCAATTATCTTTAATTGGACTTTTTAATCTTTAAATTTCAATCATTTTGATCCATAATAATCCACTTGGATTGAAAATTATTGTCTCTGGTTTACTTAATTTGGTAAATGCTGCATATGTCACTTGCAATATTTTATTTACTAATTGTAATTTAACACGTTTGTGGAGAATGACATATATATATCACTAGAATTGAAATAACTATGTAATTTAATTTTGAAATTCCATATATATAGTTCAATTAAATTTTCTAGAATAAAAGTGATAAAAGATGCCTTTTATCTGTAGTTTTTCAACCAATTAACATCCAGTTTTTGAAGAAATATTTGCTAATATAGAAATTTCTAATCTTAAATACCTATTTTTCTGACGAAATCAGATGGCTTCACATTCCTTTACTACAAAATACAGCACATAGAAAGATACATGGGTGGAGGAAAAGATGAGAAAGTAAAAATTAAAAATAGGGAAATTCCACAGAAAGAAAAGATACATTAGTGATTGTCTATGGTGATGACGGAATATTGGGACATCTCTGACAATTTATAATTCCTATACCTTAGGCTGGAATTAGACATTCAGGTTCCTTCCAAGATGATGGAATTAGTACTGACTGATGGTGCTTACTTCTTCCACATCATCAGTCTCAAGGACAAGGGAAGGTAAATATAAAGATAAAGAGAAAATTGTGTATAACTCTCAGGGAGACTAAGACATGTGAACTGGCATGTTGGTATGAATTCTGCTTTTCTCCAGCCTTTGTCAAAGCCATGTTGATTAGAATATTAGGGTGGGTGTCCTTAGTAGTAAAATCAAAGAAGTAGTGGCAGACATCCTATAGGATATGTTAAGGAAAATAAAGACCCCAGTCAGTCACTTTCCAACTGCTCCTGCAAATCCCAGGAATGGCAGATTATAATACGGGGAATATAGATCATGGATACACAGTAGAATCATCTGGAGGAGCCCTTATAAATATCAATATCCAAGGCATATTCCTAACCAATAAAATCAGAATTTCTTATTATTGGATTTTCTTGCCTTATTGCACTTGCTAGAATCTCCAATACAAAATTGAAAAAAAAAAGACATAAACACTTTTTTCTTGTCACTGAGTTTAGAAGAAAGACTTTCACACTTCATCTTTAAAGATTATATTTTTTGCTATGCATTAATTCTGTAGACACTGCTAAATAAACAAATCTTTATTGAGAATAAACATTTAATTCTATCAAATACGTTTTTTACATCTATTGTAATGCTCAAACTCTTCCTTCTATTCTGTCAATTTTATTAATTTTCAAATGTCATACTATTTTTGTAACACAAATTAACCATCAAGCTTTATCCATTTAATGTATTTACTGACTAGATAAGCTAATGATTTCTTTAAGATTTTTAAATGTTTTTATTAGTTTATTAGCTTATATATATATTTAACAACCTTATTGGACTATAACTGCTTTATAACTCGATATGTATGTTCCTATGGCCATTTTCTTAATTGTTTTGGGATTGTTTTTGTAGATCCTTTTCTTCTCTTGTGTTTCCCACTTAGAGAAGTTTCTGTAGCACTTGTTTTAGAGCTGGTTTTATGGTGCTGAATTCTCTCAGCTTTTGCTTGTCTGTAAAGCTTTTGATTTCTCCATCGAATCTGAATGAGAGCCTTGCCGGGTAGAGTAACCTTGTTTGTAGGTTCTTCCCTTTCATCACTTTAAGTATATCACGCCACTCCCTTCTGGCTTGTAGAGTTTCTGCTGAGAAATCAGCTGTTAACCTTATGGGAGTTCTTTTCCCTTTTCCCTTGCTGCTTTCAGTAATTTTTCTTTGTCTTTAATTTTTGCCAGTTTGATTACTATGTGTCTTGGTGTGTTTCTCCTTGGGTTTATCCTGTATGGGACTCTCTGCACTTCCTGAACATGGGTGGCTATTTCCTTTCCCATGTTAGGAAAGTTTTGGACTATAATCTCTTCAAATATTTTCTCTGGTCCTTTCTGTCTCTCTTCTCCTTCTGAGACCCCTATAATGCGAATGTTGTTGGGGTTAATGTTGTCCCAGAGGTCTCTTAGGCTGTCTGCATTTCTTTTCATTCTTTTCTCTTTATTCCATTCCACAGCAGTGAATTCCACCATTCTGTCTTCCAGGTCACTTATCCATTCTTCTGTCTCAGTTATTCTGTATTGATTCCTTCTAGTGTAGTTTTCATTTCAGTTATTGTATTGTTCATCTCTGTTTGTTTGTTCTTTAATTCTTCTAGGTGTTTGTTAAACATTTCTTGCATCTTCTTGATCTTTGCCTCCATTCTTTTTCTGAGGTCCTGGATCATCTTCATTATCATTATTCTGAATTCTTTTTCTGGAAGGTTGCCTATCTCCACTTCATTTAGTTGCTTTTCTGGGTTTTTTTCTTGTTCCTTCATCTGGTACATAGCCCTCTGCCTTTCCATCTTGTCTATCTTTCTGTGAATGTGGTTTTTGTTCCACAGGAACAGGATTGTAGTTCTTCTTGCTTCTCCTGTGTGCCCTCTGGTGGATGAGGCTATCTAAGAGGCTTGTGCAAGTTTCCTGATGGGAGGGACTGATGGTGGGTAAAAGAAAGCTGACTGTTGCTCAGTAAAACTTTAATCCGTTTTACTGCTAATGGGTGGGGCTGGGTTCCTTCCCTGTTTGTTGTTTGGCCTATGGCACCCCCAACACTGGAGCCTACCTGGGCTCTTTGGTGGGGCTACTGACAGACTCTGGGAGGGCTCACTCCAAGGAGTACTTCCCAGAACTTCTGCTGCCAGTGTCCTTGTTCCCACGGTGAGCCACAGCCACCCCCCACCTCTGCAGGAGACTCTCCAACACTAGCAGGTCGGTCTAGTTCAGTCTCCCCTGGGGTCACTGCTCCTTCCCCTGGGTCCTGATGCATGCACACTACTTTGTGTGTGCCCTCCAAGAGTGCAGTCTCTGTTTCCCCCAGTCCTGCAATCAATCTCACTAGCCTTCAAAGTCTGATTCTCTAGGAATTCCTCCTCCCGTTGCCGGACCCCCAGGTTGGGAAGCCTTACGTGGGGCTCAGAACCTTCACTCCAGTGGGTGGACTTCTGTGGTATGTGTTCTCCAGTCTGTGAGTCACCCACCCATCAGTTATGGGATTTGATTTTACTGTGATTGCATCCCTCCTACCGTCTCATTGTGGCTTCTCCTTTGTCTTTGGATGTGGGATATCTTTTTTGGTGAGTTCCAGTGTCTTCCTGTCGGTGATTGTCCAGCAGCTGGTTGTGATTCTGGTGGTTCGCAAGAGGGAGTGAGAGCACGTCCTTCTACTCCGCCATCTTTGTTCAGGGTCACTCCCCAGGACCGAGCTTATTAGCTTATATTGTTAATGTAAAATCTTGTCAGTTTTTCACAAAGAATATGATAGTCTCATAAACTGAATTAAGAATAATTCGCACTTTCTGTTTTCTCTGGACGAATTTTATGTAACACAGATGTAAAATCTTTCTTAAATAACTGACAGAAGTCAGCATTGACATGAAGATGACTTTCTGGGAATATTTTGAATTACAGATTCAATTTAATATTTTGTATTTAATAATTTTATGATTACTCAGAGTTTACTTTTGGGAGAGTGTGGTAGTTAGTGTCTTTCTATGAATTTGGCTGTTTCTTCTAATTTTTAAATTTATTGACATAAAACTATTTTATCGTTTTTTATGAGTGTTCGAGGGCTAATCTGCTTTCTCTTTTCTTTCTTTTTTTCTAAGATTTATTGAGGTATATTTGATATACAAAAAATTGCACATGCACACATTTAATGCATACATTTAGATGAGTCTGAACATATGCATATACCCATGTTAACATCACTACAATCAAGATACTAAACATATCCATCACCTCGAAAAATTCCTTGTGTTCTTTTGTGTGTGTATTTTATGTGTGTGTGTGTGTATAGTAAGAACACTTAACATGAGAACTATCTTCAACGAATTTTAAAGAGTATAGTACTCTATTGATACCTAAATGTACTATGTTGTACAGCAGATCTTTAGAACTTATTCATCTTGCATAACTGAAACTTTATACACATTGAGCAATAATTCCCTATTTTAAAAAATTTGTACATAGGATATGTGCTATAGACTTTTGTGTCCCGCCAAAAATTCATATGTTGAAACCTATTCCCCAATGTGATAGTATTTGGAGGGGTGGTGGTCATGAGGGCAGGAGTAGTGCTCTTATGAAAGAGACCACAGAGAGCCCCTTCTGCCATGAGAGAACACAGTGAGAAGATGGCCACCTATGAGCCAGGAAGCTGGCTCTCACCAGATATCAAATCTGTTGGCACTTTGATCTTGGACTTTCCAACCTCCAAAACAGTGAGAAATAAATTTCTCTTGTTTATAAGCCATCTAGTCTATGGTATTTTTTTTATAGCAGCCTACACAGACTAAAACATTCCGTATTGTCAACATTCTTGACATTTATTATTTGTGTACTTTGTCTTCTTTCTTGATCAATCTTTCCAGTATAATAGCAATTTTATGAAATTATCTTTCATAATTAATGCCAATTAAAATTTTCAAGCAACAAACTTTTAGATTTATTGTTCTTCTCTTTGTTTTGGTTACTATATCATTGATTTCTGTTCTCGTCTTCATTATTTCCTTACCGGTATTTTCTTTGGGTTTGTTTGCTTATGCATACTAATTTATGGGGATAGATCTAGCTACTTGATTTTTAGCATTTCTTCTTTTGCAGTATATGCATTTAATGCTATTAACTTACCTCTAAGCATGACTTTAATGCTTCTCATGAGTTGTGCTATGTTACGTTTTCAATGTTATTTAAAACAAAAGTTTTTCTAATTTTCATCATGACTTCTCCCTTAATCAGTGGATTACTTTGAAATAAGTTAATGCTTAATTTATGCATTTTGTTTTTCTGTTTTTTTTTTTCTGTCATTTGGTGAGTTACTTGAATTTTTTTTAGGATCCCATTTTGCTTTCATTAGTGTTTTGAGTGTCTCTATTTGTATAACTTTTCTTTCACTGATTTCTCTATTATATGTACGCAACTTAGGACAGTCTACTGATGTCACATTTTAGCAGTTGAATGAAGCCTAGAAAACTTAAGTCTCTTTATTTCCCTTACCCTATCTCCATTTATAATATAGTTGTCAGAAATACCTCCTCTATATACAATTAGAACCCTATCAAAATATGTTATAATTTTGCTTCAACCATCAAAATAAAATTTAGAAATCTCATTAGGAAAAGGAATGCCTTTTGTATTTATCCATATTTTTGGTTACCTAGTTCTTTCTCCCTTCTTACTATTCTAAAATTCCTTTTTTAAAATATATATGTAGTTTCCTTTCTGTTTTTGCCCATTCTTTTAGGGTTAAAGCTTCTGGTTACAAATTCTCTAGTTTTTCTTTATCTGAGAATATTTGATCTCCCCCTCATGAATGATATTTTTACTCTATGTAAGATTTGGGGTTGACATTTCTTTTATTGCCTCACTAAAAAAAATATTGTGCTACTTCCTCCCTTCCTCCATGAAAAATCCTCTGTCACTCACATTTTTTTTAACACTCCAATAGGCAAGGTGTCACTTTTCACTGGCTGCTTTCAAAGTTTTTTATTGGTCTTTAGTTTTCAAAAATTTTAATATGATATGACTTGACATGAATTTGTTTGGATTTGTCTTGGGGTACACTCAGCCTCTTGAATCTGTAGTTCTATGCCTCTTACCAGAGTTAGGGCTTTCTTTTCAGCCATTATTTCTTCAAGCAACTTTTCAGCCCTTCCCTATCTTTCTGGGACTGCAATGACATGAATACTAAAAGGTCTCAATCATTTAACTCTACCCTTTCTATATCAATTTGGTTTAGTTGTGTCTCTTGTATACTTCCTCAAGTTGTATATGTTTTCTCCCACAATGTATATTTTTATATACTTAGTCAAGTTTTAAATTTATTAGAATTTATTGTATTAAGGTCACATAATGATTAAGAGGTAGAGCCAGAATTTGAATATCTAAATGCAATTTTTAGGCCCTACAGTATCAGAAACAGAAATTTTGAGTATTATGCAATGCATAATTGTTCTGTAAACTTTATAATGTATATCTAAGCAGTTTGGAGTACCTAAAAGCTGATTTTCCAAAAATCAACTTCTTATTACCCGAATCCTATCCATGATTAGAATTTACCACTGATCATCAGTATTTGGTCTATGTTTCACTTAACAGGTTTGAGACTTATTTATACATGATATCAATTAGTTTTTAGCTTAAAAAAACCTTTAATATAATTTCACTTCAACATTTTTTGTGTACAATTAATTCAATGAAAGTGTCTTTCTTTCATATATCTTGATTTGGGTCCATAAATAATATGTATTGATTCCATGCCCTTAATAAATACAGAACATGTGATGAGATGATTAGAAAAAGAATAAATGCTAATTTAGAGACTAGAAATAACATCCCATCTTCACCTTTCACCACGATCTGCCATGGAATATGTAGATCAGCAATAAATACCTACTTTGGAGTCATGTATGAAATGGTGAAATAAATAGAGTGTCAACAAAAAGTCTATCTGTTAAAACTAAACCCATTAATGACTGAGTTACATATCACAAATTTTATCACAGTCAGGAATACAAGGTGCTTCTGTACAGTTGTAAACACTTAAAATTGGGAAGAAATTTTGACAATTTTTCAACTAAGGAACCATGTATTCACGATTGGTTACACTTAGCCTCTTGCCTGAAAGACACTCACAGTATAATTGTTGTGATTCTCAAAGTGAGTGTCAGCGTTGTTTCATAAAGGGAGCAGGAAAGGGCACAAAGGTCTGTGCATGAAAATAAGCAAAAACAAAGCTTCCTAGTCAATATTATGACAGTTTTTTTTTGCATCTGAGAAGTGAATAACATTCTGAATTGCTTTTACACTTGGAGCTACTATTTTATAATGAAAAGTGATATTCGCTATAAAAATACTTTCTTCCCGACTAAATTATAAGCTTCATAAGGAAGGGTACATATCTATTTTGTTTAGTCACAGTATAGCACAGTGCCTTATGCATAACATATGCCCAATAACTGCTCGTGTAATTGAATACACACACCAAAGATCAAAAAAGTCTTCTTAAGTAGTTAAGCATGGATTAAAACCATTGAGAAATAGAGCCCAAAGTGGGTCTGCATCTGTTCTGGATTCTTTTTCCTGCTTGATGGTGACAAGAAGCCTGAGTAAGGAGTTCAAATGAACAGAAAGGTGTGAGAAGCCTGGAATCATGTCACTGGACAGAGAGGGGTGGTTTGGAATCCAAAACCTTTAGGCTGACTGAAAAGCCTGGGGCATAGGCGATATTGGTCCTGCAGAGCCATAGAACAGGCAGCCAGTGTCAAGCTTGGTGCCCCTTCAGCAGAAGTAGTAAGGAGAACTGGGTGCAGCCTCTGCCCTGATATTTGCTATATTATAATCAAAGTAATATTAATAATAACATAGCTGTTAACCATTTGGAGTGATATTGTTTCAGGAATTTTCAAATTTAGAGGGTAAGTTATTTAACTTAACAACACACAGTCCCTGATCTGAAACATGTAAATATCACAGTGTCTTGATGGGTTATTATGAGGTTGAAGAGAGATCATAGATGAGAAGATTTAGGGGAATACTCACTGAGGCAGATTTCAGTAAATTATTGCCAAGCAACCAGTGACAAAACCAAAGTATAACCTTCAACTGTAGGCATTATTACAAATAGCTTCCCTGCTTTTAAAATATTACTCCAATAATTTCAGAATCTTAACCCAAGAACTCTATGGAGACAATCAACTAGGTAATATAATTGCACTGGTAAGAAAATAATGGATGAAATATAGAGGTATATTTTATTTTCTGCAGGACTGACAATCAGATTCTATTTGCATGATTGTATTAGCTAAGCTTGAAGAGTAGACCATTATTATCAGATAAATGCATTCATTCTCATTCCATTTTTTCTCGATTAATAACTTATTCATATTATTTTGCCACACCAGCTGCCCCTCCCTGTAGAAGTTAAGTGTTTATTGCTCTTGTATCATATTCATGTTTGATGTCAGAGTGTCAACCTACAAGCAACATATCTACATTGGACCTTTGCTTATTCTATTGTGAATCAGAAGGTTTCCAAACTGTCAATCAAGGTTTTCTGATTTTTCTGTTTTAGATGGCATCTACCTTGGTATACCTGAACCATCTAGATATACAAGATTGTGTTTTACCCAGGCATTTTCTATTTACCAAGAAATATAAAAATAATAAAAATAAGGTTATAATATGACTGAACTCCATTTTTCAATCCAGATAGTCTTAAAATATATAATCTTATCAATCTATTTTAGATAACTGAAATATAGAAAACATTATAGGCATAAGTTATATGAGGTTAACACTATGTGAAAACTGGTGGTAAATAAATGATAAAATACTAAGGCTGATAAATAATACTAAGAGTGAATACAATTACTCATTTTCAAGTTAAGCTGTCAAATTAGCAAACTATTGTTTTCTAGTGAAAAGTGCCCTGGTTTCTTTAATAGCCAAAAATAATCAAGATCTTGACATTTTTGTCTCATCAAAGTCTAGTTCCCCATTAAGAGAACTCTATAAGGACAGGAAAAGGGCAGTCTTTTGAACTGACACATCAGTAAAATGATAAATCCCTGGGGAGCTCCGATTTAGTTACTTACAACACCCAAATAGAACTAGCCAGCATCATTAGTTATAGAAGCAATAATATATTTACCAAATCCTATTCACAGGAAACAACAGAGAGCTAAATATATAAATATTATTATAATGTAAACACAAGTAAAGAAAAGATCAAAGAGGATGATCAACCAAGATGTACACACAATCTCACCATCAAAATTCAAACTTTATTTTACATAACAAAACATCATCTAAATGAGTTAATCAATGTCTACATTTTTCTATATCTATTTCTCAGTTTTTGGAGGAAGAATTGCCTTATTGTGTTAAGAATCATTCTATTCTTAAGGCTTTTTAAAATGATATTTTAAAATGTTTTGTTTTTATTCTTTCTCCACAGAGATGAAATTCATTTTATTTCAAACAAAAGAATAAAATCTTATTGCATAGTGTGTTCTTAGCGTCTGACATTTAGAGGCATGAATGATTGATAACTCCACTTTACTTAGCAGGGAGATTAATCTTTATGTAGATTCAAGAGTAGGAAGAAAAGAGACATTCACATTTCTTACTTTTATACCAGCACTGCTGTAAATTGGAAGTGTCAAAAAGTAATTTGTAGTTTATATGCATGGAAATAACTCTATTTTTGTTTAAATGTACTAACATTAAAGTTTCCTATATAAGGTAACCACTGCATATTTTTTAAATATCATAAATTTATAATTTATGTCTATGAAGTTATCTTCTATCCTTTTATTGGTGATTTGCTGAGTAATTTAGAATGCTATTCAGGAATCACTGGACATTAGCTTCAAAAATGAGTCATGGATAATGGAAATGCTATGCTTGCATCTACAAATTTTACATATGAAATTACACATTTATGGTGAATATTTATCATAAACTGAGTTCACCATATGGTTGAGGAATTTTTTTTAAAAGTTTTCTTTTCATATTCAGAGCAATATGATTATTAAAAATAGTTTAATTTAACAAATCTTTTGTCAAAATTTGAACTTAACTGTATCTGCATAATACCCATCATAAGCATATGTGTAAATATATACATATATATATTTCCCGAAATCTAATTTTACAATAAGTAATAAATTACCTCTTTGAAATTAAATGAATACAGGATTAATTAACAACAAGCTAAGTCTATATTTTAGTGAACATTGAACAGAAATGTTTAAAGGGCTTTAGTAAGTGGGAAGGAACAAGGTAAAGAAGAAAAAAGAAATTCTGGATATACGAATAAGGATTCCTGCATTAGGCGCAGATAGATTCTGAGCACCTATCACCTTTTCCATCTGGAATGACCCCTTTCAAGATCATAGGACTGTCTGGTATAATCAGTAGCAAATAATACGGGAGGAAAAAAAGGAAAAACTTTTGAAAAGTGGAAGATCTTATAGTGAGGATTGATAAAAAGGGAGAAGCAAGGAAAGTAGAATCAACAGAATGTGGTATCATAGAAGGGTAGTAAAGAAAATATTCCAAGAAACAGGGGTGATTAACTTCATCAACTTATAGTTGACATGGTCAAGAGAAGTTTTTTTGTTTTTAATTATTGCCTATTTATTTGTGTGTTTGGTTGGCTCACTGATTTTTTTTTTATGGTTTTGTGTTTATTTGTATTTGGGAGATATTAGAGCATGTTGAAAAGAATAATCCAACTTACAATATAATTTAAAGGAGCAGATATAGCCACATTTCAAATGAGAATTTTCCAACTATTTTTCAATGTGCCTACCTTTCCTAACCTTTAGAGAGTAAAAGGCATTGAGCATCAGGCAAGGTGCCATTTTAGAAAGTAGAGAGGGCAAGTACTGCCTCCTGCATACTTTGCCTGGTATGAAAACTCTACTTACTAGAATGGTGTAAGTTGCCTCTCCTGCTCTTGGACCAGGAGCTAAAGTCGACACAGCATGTACTCTCTCTAAACTCCTACATGGTCCTGTATTGCTTCTGCCCTGACCTGCTCCTGAAGGGCAAGTCAGAGCTGAAGAGTTTCTTGCCAAGAAGGGTCTTGACTCTCCTAGAAAATAGTTGGTCTTTGCTTTCCTGACTAGAGTCCTCTGTATGGAAACATTCTCTCTTGTACCAAGCTTTGGTAAAAGTGTACTGCTTGAAAGAAAGGAGGGTTGTTTCAATGAATTTGGAGGTCAGACAAATTAATCCTGAGCCTCGCTTCTAGTTCTCCTTAACAACAATTTTGGTTCTTACTATCTACAGGACCTTCACGCAAATGTTTCATTTTCTACCAGACACTGAGATTCTATAATCTTAGTGTTGCCACATGAGAGAAGAGCATGATGAGAAGATAAACAAATTGAATTTTGGAACAGTTCAGAGAGTAGAGAAATAGACCAATACATGAATAGAAAATTGATATATGAAGCAGGGGACCACTTAATATAGGATAGTGGAATAGCTAATTTCTCTATGAAAAAATAATTTTCATTTTGTTCCCACTTTATACCATACCTAAAAAATACTCTAGGTCAATAAATATGAAAGCAAAATTTTAAAACATTTAGAAATACATACAGGAGACTTAAAGTTCTCAACTTTGAATAGGGAGAGATTTCTTAAGACAGAAAACCAAAACTATAAAAGAAAAAATTAAAGAAATTATAGAATATAATATATATGTATAACTGAATCACTTGCTGTACACCTGAAGCTAACACAATATTGTAAATTAACTATACTTCCATAAAAATGGTTAAAATTAAATTAAAAATAAATTTAAATATATGAGCTTTTGTTCATCAAAGTTTACCATAAGATGATTAAAGGTAACCAGGTACTGAAATATGATATTTGCAGCACCTATAAGTAAGAATTAGTAACTAGAATACAGTAAAAAAAATTCAAAAATTCATAAGAAAATAATAAACAATCTAATAGAAATATAGTCAAAAGACATAATCAAACATTATTGATAAACAGGGAAGCACGGCATAAAACTGTAACACATTTAATTTTTATATGGAGGGGAAAAATTATAATATCAGACAATGAAAAGATTAGAATCAACAAAATTTCTTCTGATATGCTTATCTTCTTAAATACTTTTAGGAAAACTGACTACAATGTAGTATCACTTCATAAAGGCCATCCAGCTACTAGCCCATGTTTATTCTATATTTAACCTTAAATTAGAGTTACCTATTTCTTCTCCTATATTTTATTTTAAAATAAAGTCATATCATACCTTGAAGGTCAAGAATTCTTGTTATCCCAAAAATATTTATAGGGACAGAGAGTCTTAAAAATAATAAATGGTACCATAAATCACAGTTAAATTATTCACAGAGGTAGTCACTGCTGCTGCCCTACTAGATCCATTTTACCTGACGAGTGCATCATTCTCAACCTCTTGCCAGTGATGGCTGCTAATAGCTCTCAGCTTAAGCCTAAGCATCGTTAAAATGAAATACAAAATGGAGACTGGACTTGAGAATTTCCTGAGCAGACAAAACCGTTTAAGCCACATAAGCGAAACTAAATCTCTTATTTCATAAACATAAGTGAAACTTCACTTAGGTTACTTCTTGTAAATGCTTCTGACAATCATAATAGAAGCTTAAGTCAACTTCCAAAAGTAGGATGAGATAATCCCTTTTAACCAATCCCCTGCCATCTGGAAACCTCCACTGTAAGCAATTACTCTAAAGGGTTAATAAGTTCCTCATTTTCACGTTATAAGCCATCCAGTAACTTCATGCCCCAGAGCTTCATATCAGTCTGTGAATTTAAAGCCTCCCACTTTACGAATTGTTCTTATACGCACGATAGTCTCTTTCTAAATACTATTTATTGATTTGGTGGTTTTAATTTTGCTATTTCTAGATTTTTGACAGCATCATAGACATTGAAATTCTTACTGTTCTTGAACGTGACAAGCTTTTCTAAACCTCTTCACCCACATACTCGGTGCTCCATAATCTTTCACCAGATAAATTCTAACTCAACTTTCAAGGGTCACTTCAAAAACACCTCATCTTTGCATTTCCATTACAGAATGAGTTGTGTTCTGTAATTCATCTGTTTACATGTCCCACTTCCATTCCTCTCTCTTTTTACCTAGAAATTTGTTAATGCTTTGATGGCTTCTGCATTTCTGAGGACAGAGTCATTTATATTTATAAAAAATATGTATCTGCTTTTTTAGTATTATATAATTAGAAGTGATAGCATTTTGTACTGTTTCTTAGCAGCATTGTTCTTCCTGCAGCCTGATGATCTCCTTGCCTGGGAAACTTAAAAATCTATCCCTTTGACGCAAGAGGGAAGACATATGGGAACATATGTATATGTATAACTGATTCACTTTGTTATAAAGCAGAAACTAACACACCATTGTAAAGCAATTATACCCCAATAAAGATGTTAAAAAAAAACTATCCCTTTGTTGTTAGCTCTGATATAAAAGTATGAAATAGAAAGCGGGTAAGGTTTCTTATGTTTAAACTTTCAATGATAAATTCAATAAATAAAAAGTGTTTTTAAACTCAAGATAATGCTTTTATAATCACAAAAGCTAAAAACATTCTCCCAAATAAAGTTTTCAAGGATACTGATATGGGACACAACTGTTTACTAAGGCAGAAGGACTGATTCAACTATTGTGTACTAAGAAGTATATCATGTATTTTTCTCACTTCTAATATTTAATATTAAGGCTCCAGCTACAATCCTTTCTTACAAAGAATGTTTTATCTACCTCATTATAATGACTAAACTAATTTACATTAAGGATGACACAGCTTTGATCCCTAAAATGTATTTTCTGTAGTTTGGGGGGTTTTGTTTTGAATGCAAGAGTAAAGAGCAAAAAAAGATTGCCTGAAGAAAATTATATTTCCATCAACTAAAAATAGTTTATTGCTAATGTTTGTTATTCTATAAGAATAAATGTATAATAAAAGTAATAGAACAGGCATATGCTATGACACACAACTACATTTTGTGCAAATTCTAGCTAATTGCCTAAGTAGGATTATAATGTAGTGAGTATCAGGAAAGGAATGTTTACTTCATAATCTTCCCAAGTCTCCCATCTGGCTAAAGAAGCAAATGACTCTACTTGAAGGATGAAATCCTCTTGATTTGAGGGGAAAAGGGTGGGTAAGAGTGAAGTCAAGGAAAGAGTGTTGCAAAGTCAAAGATCATGGGATTTGAACTCTAATAAACATATAGGATAAACTAATTTTACAAATTATTTTTCCGGGTTAAATAAAAAGCTACTTTTGCAGCCTAAATTAACGTTATAGTTAAAAGCAATATTCTATATTTTTCAGGAAATACAGTCTTAAAAATAACAGTTACAATATAACTGTAAAAATATAATGACACTGAACTTTATTTTAAATGGTATGGCTTTGTAGTTCTATTATTCTTATAACCTTACTACTAAGATTTTCATGAGTGTTTAAGAGATATTCAATTAGGCACCAACTTAGCTATTTACCCCCAAATTTAATATGATATATGTAAGATGTAAGGTTTTGTTCTATTAAATCAAAATATGTGCACTGTAAACATGTGCAGCAGAGGCTGCTTCTAGGTACATAAGCCAACACGCTTAGCTACCGAAGAAATGTATTCTCTTATGAAGGGAAAAATATGCTTTCACAGAGAACTGGCAAATAGGAGCTTTGGATGGCAAAACATGTAGATGTTACCCATTGAGGTCTTTTCACGGTTTGAATTAATGTTAAGTTTTACAAACCTAGGGAGAAATACAACTGCCAGACTTATGTTTCAAATCCAGGAGTGCAGAACTTGGAATATTCCACAGAGATTAATTCACAGAGATTTGAAATCTATTCTTTCCAACACTGACCTCTATTATCAATGCCAACAGAGGATGTTCAACATATAAGAAAGGAGCTGTACATGATGGTATTATCACTGCAGGGCTCTCTTCCCCCCCCCCCCACACCAATAAAATGCTACCTGTTACACTTTTTTTTTTTTTTCTGAGACATAAGGTGAGTGGGGGGGATGATCGAAAAGAATTAAGTCTGACAGGGCAGAATTAAGTCTAGCAGGGCAGGCAGAGAGTGCCAGGAAGATCAGGAATATATACACATTATTTTCTGACCTTGAATTTGGCTTAACTCAATTACACAAGAGTACTGCAAGCACATCCTGAGGGCTATTACAGTCTATTAATTTATCGTCCTAAAATACCTTTCACCATAATTTATGAACCCAAAGCGGGACTTAAAAGTTAAAGATGGCAACTCCTTCTAGGTTCAGTGCTATGCAATGTGAAATAATGCATTTCTCTTGACAAAAACACATTTTCATTATATTTTAGGTGCACGTTATTATTGTTTGGATCCATGACTTTACTTGCATTTAAGATCAATTTTAAAACATAATGAAACAAGTGCAGTTATAAAAAGCAAGAGAAATGTTTCTTTGTTTTATTGGTTGTTTTTGTTTGTTTGTTTATCAGCTAAAATATCATGGGACCTACAAACCTTCACACTCAGGCTACAGTGAAATCGGGTAGAGTAGTTTGACAGGTTCACATCTGTTTAGTGTAAAAGGTTATGCATTTTAGTGGAACTAGCACTGAGTTTGGATTCCAGTTCTGGTTCTACCTCAACCTGCTATTTGTATTTGACTATGTCACTTAACTTCTTAGAGCTTCTTTTTCCCTATCTATTAAGTCTATCTATCTATCTATTAAATGAAGACTAGGCTTATCCTGGAGTATGACATTTAATTCCTCTAATCTCAGTTTATTTACCTCTAACATATTTATAATAATAATTTATAATAATTACAAGTTGTTTTGCAAGTTAAATGATTTAATATAATTTAGATAACTTATTAACTATAGTATATTACTTGCAATGCTTGTTTGCATCATTTTAGGAAAACAAATAAAATTATGAAGTTTTGTATAAATAACAGGAATGGAAGTGTAGGATTTTTTAAATGAGCCAATAAACTAAACATCACTTATAGAAGAATAATGATTTTATTTTATTATAAATATGTGAGAAAATCTGGGAATATCTGCTGTCTCCTCACATGGTGGAAGGGGTAAGGGAGTTCTCTGGGGTCACTTTCATAAGGACACCAATCCCATACATGAAGGCTCCACCCTCATGACTTAATCACCACCCAAAGGCCTCACCTCTAAATACTATCACCTTGGGGATTAGGTTTCAACATATGAATTTTGGAGGGACACAAATATTCAGTCTATAGTAGCATCTTTAAAAGTATTACAACATAAGCTAAGTAAAGTGATTTCTTTCCAAATTCTCATAGTCTATTTAGGAAGAATAAACAAGAAGTTTGGGAAAGTCTATAAAGCCATTTTGGAAGTAACAACTTACGGATGGAACGTTGTTAGAACTCATCCTTTGCCTCAAGTAAGGATCCCCACATGAGATTGTTTTATAAAAGAGATTGGTTTTCTTTTGTTACTTTTGGTTTTATATCCCATGGCTAAAAAGGCAGGAATATCTTAGATGATATAAAATGAACCAAACTAGAACATTATCTGAAGGCAAATATTGTAGGAACAAATGAAATTTAAAAATTATGGACACTGGGGAATAATGTCCATTATTTTAAAGGTCACTAGTTAAAGTATAAATGTTGAGAGTTACTGATGTTTGCATTTTATATTTATTAACCTAAGAAAGGAAACTTAATATGTAAGTGTAGGTTGAGTGCAATTTTTAGCATTGTGGTCAACAATTAAATCTAAATACTCTTCTACAAGACACACAAATGTGGGAGAAGATATAAAAACACGTCTTTTAAATGAACAGGGGACATTGCAATAAAAGTATGAGAAATTACTCAAGTCCAAAAACAATGAGAGTCAAAAACCATGTTATAGAGAATGTTTTCACTCTCTAGCTACTCCCTGGGAATTTCTTGATCTCCATAATTTACAATTGAGGTTTTAATGTCTGCCAGAAGACAGGAGATAAGGCTTTAGGTCCCCACAATACAATATAATCAATGCTCCAGGTAAGCCAGAAACCTTCGAGGGCTCTCTTTCCAGGGAAAGGATAGGCTAAGTATAATCAGCAAAAAGGAAATTACTCTGATGAGGTCTATGCTCTAATGTGAAGGAAAAAAATAAAGTCTAGGTCTGCCCTCAAGCACGTAGGTTTAAAAATAAAGACCACACACACACACACACACACACACACACACACACGAGGGTCTGGCCAAGAAACCCAAAGTTGAATATATATATTTATTCATATATACACTTATTTATTATCTATCTATTACATAGATTAATAGATAGATACTGTTTTGGAAGAATGCAACCTTAAAACAGGTCTCAGAATATTCCCACAAATAGTCAACTCAATTATTTTACAATCTAATAAAACCAGCATTCATAAAGTCAAAGTGAGATTCTGTGAGAATATGTAACTGAAGCACCACCTAAGATTTATCTTTAGAAAAGAGGGCAAAAGAGCACTAGGAAGAAAATGGATACAGGTACAATTATAATGAAGATGAAAACAGCAATAATATTGTGATCAAATTTATGTCAGCAACTGTGTATCCTATGACGGCATGAACGATTTCATAGGAAAATCTTGCTCAATAAAAATGACTCAAGAAGAAATAAATTAAATCAGAAGTTTAAAAACCTAGCAAGATTAAAGCAAACATGTACACGTATCAGGTCTGCATAATAAAAAAAGAAAATTGTAGGGCTTCCCTGGTGGTGCAGTAGTTGAGAGTCCACCTGCCGATGCAGGGGACACGGGTCCGTGCCCCGGTGTGGGAAGATCCCACATGCCGTGGAGCGGCTGGGCCCATGAGCCATGGCCGCTGAGCCTGCGCGTCCGGAGCCTGTGCTCCGCAACGGGAGAGGCCACAAAAGTGAGAGGCACACATACCGCAAAAAAAAATAAAAAAATAAAATAAAAAAATAAAATTGTACTAACCATCTGAGGAAGAGACAAATCCAAGCTATTATAGATTCTACAGTTGAATATAAAGAGGGAACACTTCCCAACTTACTCTCTCTGCCTCATAAAATACTAATATGAAAACCATATAAGGAGACTCTAATAAAAGAAAATTACAGGCTAATTCCAATCAATAACTCAGGGGCAATAATTCTAAATACAATGGTAGTAAACTGAATCTTATAATTTGCATTTTAAAAATCTATAGGGCTTTCCTGGTGGCGCAGTGGTTGAGAGTCCGCCTGCCGATGCAGGGGACACGGGTTCGTGCCCCGGTCCGGGAAGGTCCCACATGCCGCGGAGCGGCTGGGCCCGTGAGCCATGGCCACTGAGCCTGTGCGTCCGGAGCCTGTGCTCCGCAATGGGAGAGGCCACAACAGTGAGGGGCCCGCGGACTGCAAAAAAAAAAAAAAAAAAAAAAAAAAAAGAAAAAGAAAAAGAAAAATCTATAAAAATAAAAATGGAGAAAAATTACACAAAATAAAGGTGGTTCATTAATAGAAAATCTAGTAACATTATTCAGCACAGTAACAAGGTAAAGGAGGAAAATCCCTGTAACCATAGGAACAAATGCAGGGAAAGTAATTGAAAAACATTCCATTTCAACTCATGATGATAAAAAGGAAAGTAAAGCATTCTTAGCAAACTAGTCACATAAGGAAATTATTTAATTGTTACAGAGAACCTACCAAATCATATAAGAATGTTGTATTTAATTGCACTGTACTGTAGCTTGTTGTGTTGTGTTAGAAGCTGACCTAAAAGTCAGTAATCACTCCTGAATACCTAGTATCACAATTACTTTGCAAAAGTGCACTAATGTCACAAGGGAGCGCAGCGAGAATAAACAATAAATGTTAGATGTCAAGAGTAGAAAATTACAAACAAGTGACAATTAGTGACATAAAATATAATTGACAGGAAACAGAAGAGAATATACAAATATTTGAAAATATTAAGATAGTGCAGCAAAGATTCTGTATACATTCATAATCAAAAAACTATACAAATGAATATAAAAAGAAAATACAACTAATTAAAATTGATAAAGTTCATATGAAAAAATATAACAAAATGAGTCACAAGTGTACAGAAAAAGATATAAAGCTACTAAACACATTTTTTAAATTTAAATAAATGCAGAGGAAAGCTTAACACAAGCACAAAAACTTCATTAATTCTTGGTTAATAAAATTTCAATCAAAACCCCATTAGAGGGCTTCCCTGGTGGCGCAGTGGTTGAGAGTGCGCCTGCCGATGCAGGGGACACGTGCTCGTGCCCCGGTCCGGGAAGATCCCACATGCCGCAGAGCGGCTGGGCCCGTGAGCCATGGCCGCTGAGCCTGCGCGTTCGGAGCCTGTGCTCCGCAACGGGAGAGGCCACAACAGTGAGAGGCCCACGTACCGCAAAAAAAAAAAATAAAACAACAACAACAAAAAAACCCATTAGAGAGTTTTGTTTTGTTTAAGTGGAATTTGATAAACTGATTTTCAAATTCATATGGGAGAGCAAACATATAAAAATACCAAAGACATTTTTGAAGAGAATTTAATGCTAAGTGATATATCCTTTCAGATATCAAAACTAATTGTAAAACTATACTAATAAAAGCACTGGTTGGTGCAAGAATAAACAGATAGAAACAATAAAAAACCAAAATAGACCATCATATATATATATATGTATAGATATCTGAAATATGAGAAAAGAGTCATTGCAGATGGGTGAACAAATAATTCAGGGACAGTTTGCCAGCCATATGGAGAAACATTGGATTACCATCTCACTCTACACACAAAATCAATTTCAATTACATTCTTGTATGCTTGTCTTTACAGCAACAAGTCAGAGAAGAGCTTCTTAATGAGTACATGCAAAATAAAGAAAAAATTGTTAAATTTAACATCATTATATTAAAAGAAAACTTTGATTCAATTCACAACTTTAAAAAAAGGCAAATCATAGACTAGATGATAACTGAAATACTACAGAGTAAAATGTTTCTATTCAAAAATATGAAACTTCTCTAAGCTAATATACAAGATTTATAATTCAATATAGGATTAAGGACAACGTACAAATATGCAATGTGTAGAGGAAGAAATGATGCCTGTAAACATGAAAAAATACTCGACTTCACTGGTTATCAGGATAATGGGAATTAAAACCACAGAGATACATTTAAAACTCCTTAGATAGGCAAAAATGAGGAAGCTTTAAAGTAACACTTTTCTCAAGAGTGTGGAGAAACAGGAAATCTACTACATTTTTGATGAAGGTGTAAATTGGACTATCACTTTGGAGAACAACTCAGCAATATCAAGTAAGTGAAGATCCCATTGCTAACTGTATCCTAGAGAAACTCTTGGGAATGTGATTGAAGTGAACAAGAATGCTAATAGCACTGTTTTAAGTGTGGAAACTGGGAACAACCTCGATGTTCATTAAGATTTAGTTATGAAATTAGATAAGGTTTACTAAAGGCATCACACAGAACACTAAGCTGTAGTGAGAACAAATGGATCACAACTCCCAACAATCAATATGTATGAATCTTTGAAAATTTTGAGCAAAGAATAAAAGCAAATTGAAGTATACATTAAAGAATCTAAAAGCATGCAAAACAATATATGTAGTCTAGAGATAAAAAAAGGTCTTAAACTTTTAAGACTAGCATGGGAATCAAATATACCAAATTCAGAATAAAGCTTACTTTTTTCAGGGTTAAAGAAAGGTTGTGATTGCAGAGGGGTACACACATGCTTCTATTTATAGTTTTTTTTCCTTAAGTTGGGAGCTAAACGTATGGGTATTTATTATGCTATGCATCATACCTTTTATGTCTGAAATATTTCATAGTAAAAAGAATAGTTTAAAATTCTTAACCACAGCTTTTTAAAATCCTGTGTGGTTTCATAAATATTTAAGTGTTATTTTTCAAAATAGATTTTACAGTGCTTTATAACTCAAATATATCTATTTGGAAATAATCCTAGTACTTCGTCACTGCCATAACAGGGCAAAAAATGTACACATACATGAACACACACACATGCCTACAAACCTACAGTCTCTGTTGCAGTAAGGCACATGTAATTATAAAGTTCCAGTACCTGTCATGTAAAAGGAAACTGGTAGCATAGACTTACCATGAAAGCATTCAATACACATTATTACCACTTTAATTATATTTAGATGAATAATAAATTTTTTGAGCTTAAGGTGATTATAACACTTTCAAATCTTATATTAATGATGGCATTATCGTATCTGGCATGCATCCTCTATTTAGTTGTAAAAGAGCAAAAAAATACAGAAATTTATTATAAAGGAAATGTTTATGATTTCATTTGTTTGTTTAAAATTACTTTGTTTCTGAATCACAAAGTAATCCAAATGCACTGGTCATCTATCCATTCATTCAAGTATTTATTGAATTCTTACTGTATGATGAGCTCCCTTGTATGATTTTGGATGATTAGATTAGTCAGAAAAGATCAACGACCATACTTATTCTCCAATTGAAATAGGTAGCCAATAAACATATAAATAAGATTACTTTTAGTCATGATAAACTCTATGAAGAAAAATAAAATGGGGTCAAAGGAAAGAGGATTAAAGGTCATATGAGTGAAATTCATTTCTATGTGTTAGGGAAGGCATCATGAGAAGGTATCATTTGGTTTGTGACTTGAATAATGAAAATGAGCCATATATGAGAGCTGTGGTAAAAGAATTCCCAAGGGTGGGATCAGTCTTTGCAAGGCTCTGAGAATTGGAACAGCATGGCTTGTGTAAGGGAGAGAAAGAATCCCGTTAGAGAAGACAACAGAAAGGTGAGCACGAACCAACTCATCTATCATGATATAAATAATTGCAATAGGAAGTCACTTGAAGACTTTAAGATGGTAATACTGTGATCTGATAGATATCACAAAGGTGTTACCTTATATCTAGAGACAGTGAGAGCTGGTCAGAGGGATGCTAGAATTCCCTGTGTAGGAGATGGGGTGGGGATCTAGTACAGTGTGAGGAAAGGTAGAAGGATATGTAAAGTTTTCAGGACTTGCCACTGGATTAAAAACTGTGATTACTGGTAAAACATGAAGGAATTTAAGGTTTTATTTTGGTTCTACTGAGTTTAAGAATGTGGAATTGAAGTGATATGTTAAGTGGTCATGAACAAGTAGTGGCAGGCAGTTAAGAAGGTTGATAGTATAACATAAGGTGATACACAGGAAAAGACTTTGAATAGGGAGAGATACTTTCAAGTTAGAGTTAAAAAACTATTCAGAAGTATGTATAATCTTTTTTAATTACTTCAGTGGCATTCCTAGTTAAGAGTCAGTTGTAGTGAGAATTGCTTATAGAATAAAATGGAAGGGAGTAAACCACCATAAGCTCTTGTATTACATTCTGTAAAAGTATGCAGTTAGAAACAACATTAGCTTAAGCTATATAATAAGTCAATAAAGGCTATGAACTTAGTTTCTTTTTGTACAACTGCAGACAAATTCTAAATGTTCTGCAGCTACTAAAAATGCCCTGAAACAATTAACTAACTCTTCTCACATATACAGATGAGGCAGAAGAAGATAAATGAATAATGAAGACCAATAAAAAAAAGAGAATATGGATATTATCAGGACAGAAATAATACTACAGCTACATATAGTCAACTATGTCATTACTTCCTTAGGGAGATGCTACTGGAGATATCAAGTGTGTTATCCTATACGTCATTTGTAGCTCACTGTTTTCCATTCATGCACAAATTAAATTCCCAAAATAATTTGATTTATTTACTATCCAATAAACCTCACTGAGTTGGGTTCATAGCTACTTAATCAATAGACATTAGGTGTATTAATAGGTTTTGGGAGACTTGCAAGTGTTTCAAGCACAGCTAGTATACATTTTATGATTCCCTTCAGGTTTCTATGCTACAGATATTAATCACATTTCTGAAATAAGACAACAAAGTATGTTGCTGAAATGCATCCTCTTTGTCATCTTGTAAGTCCCAGCTTTACTTGTATAAATTTACATATAATTTAAAAGTTGCTTAGCACAACATAAATATTTAGGTCTTATTTTTATAAATAAAATTAATTGTGTTTGTAAGTAAAATTAATCAATTTTCATTGTTGTTTATAATCACCTAATCTGTGAGTTTTGATAAACTGTTAGTGTAAAATGGAGGTGAAATTGAACAGATGATAAAAAACACCTCCACATATCCTAGGGTTCCTCCATCATTAAACTGCCTCAAAGTTTCCATATGTCACCCTCCTTTATAGGAAGTCCTATGTGGTAATCAACTGTGGAGAAGTTGGTGAGGTCCTCAACAGGGCTGTGGAGGAAGGGCACCTTGAAAGCTTGGAGCAGTGACCAAATTGTCTGAAAATATATCAGCATTTTACCAATGTTGATACTGGTTTGATTGGCACAAACTTGAAATTTCTTATCAGTACTTGCCACTTTTCAACCCTGGTTGTTATTTAGTTTCGAGTCTTACCTTCCACATACTAGACTATTCTTACTCTGTGCATTTATTTTTATATTATTTGATTAAACTTGCAAATACGTTCAGAATCCAATGTAGTCTGAAACCAAATTTTGTGCTAAGCTCTGGTCACTGATGTGGTTATTGATTATTAATATTTAGCAATAAAAATGTAAATCAATCAATCAACCAAATGTAATAAGATTTTGACAGGGATGGCAAGTGAATACGAATGATGTAATATTAAAACTATGCAGAAAAGTATGTTCAGAATGAACTGAATTTGTGTTAGTGGCCATGTCCT
Organism: Delphinapterus leucas; assembly: GCF_059928025.1. Lineage (NCBI taxonomy): Eukaryota > Metazoa > Chordata > Mammalia > Artiodactyla > Monodontidae > Delphinapterus > Delphinapterus leucas. Next base: position 80,690,427 of record NC_143142.1, read on the forward strand.
GTATGTATACTATATAACAGTATATTGGTGTGGACACCTTCATATGAGTACCTCTATTTTCTTTCATAAAAGAAGCATTTCAAAACAACTTAATTAGCAGTTTTTGTACACTCAAATATGTAATTTGCTAAGGATTGATGTTTTTCACAACTTTATAATCTCATTATGACCTGCACTACTGTAACTCACACCTACCATCATCCAGTTCAAAGGTCTTTGGAATAACACGTGCTTTCACTATTCAGATACTGAAGGAGCAGTGGGGTAAGGTTAAAGTTAAATTGAGACAAATGAGAAGGTTAGAGCACTTGTAAGATATATACGTGTCCATAAAAGATTTCCAGGTGTTATTCTTCTGGGGACTTTGTTTATAATACATTTTATATGATGCTGATGAGTGCTACTTTCTCAAGAGCTCCTCTCTATCCTTTTGAAAGAGGCTGCACAAGCAGGATGAGAAAAGCATTACCAATTGGGGTACCATATGAATTTAAGCCTTGTTAGTCTCTGATATTCCTACAACTGAGAAAAATCATTTACACTTCAAAGAGAAAAATAAATTTAGTGATTAAACGTCACTGGGAAAGTCATCTTAATCTACTGAATACTGATATAAGTATCTACGGAGAAAAGATTTTTAGGAGGTGAAGAGAAGAGTGTATAGTGTGGTTGGGTTATGGAAAACAGAACAATTTCAGAAAGAGCCTTACTGGTCCAATAGTGAAGAGCCGACTCAGAACCAGCAAGGAGGGAACTTATTGCAACGTTCTGATCAGGCATAACAATACACATGAATTTCACTCCTCTGGCTAGAATTTGCAAAATGCAATTGCCTTCTTTGCATCTTAATTGTATTCTACGTTGTGCCTAGGTAAAAATTTATTTTTATTTATCTTGCTAAAGGGTGTGTAGATTTTTGTAAATATGTAAATTGGTATCTTTCATGCATTTTAGTGAATTATTAGTTTTTATCTTTTCAAATAATACTTTTCTTCTTCCTCTCCTTTCTGTCTGAAAATCCAATTACACATATGTTAGACCTTCTTAGTAGTAGCTCTCACCTGTTATCACCAAACCAAAATTTTCCTCTTGAGTAGGAGACCCACACAGCAACATAAGCAAACAGACCTTTACTAAAAGAAATACTAAAAGGTTTTCTTCAGCATAAAGAAAATCACCTCAGGTGGAAGCTGGAAGATAAGAGAGGAATGAATAGCAATGGGATGAGGGGAATTCTGTGGGTAAATGCAAATAAATATTGATGCCCATTGTCCTAGAAAAACCATTGGTGGAGTTTGTTTCAGACTTGGAATAAAGGTGCCTTGATACAGAGAGGATTTTGATTTGGTGCTTCCAGTTGCTGAAGGCTCTAACAATATGGCACCATTTTAAAATAAGTTCATAACTTGAGATTGAGTCAATTTTCTATTGCTAATTTGTTAAAATTCTCAAGATATGAAATAGTCTTGTTTTGCTTCCATAGCTGTTCTTTTTCAAATTAACACACTATCCAAGTTCAACAGTAAAATAGATTTTAACCCAGTTTTTCAAACTACTGACTTCCAATAGACAGTGGTGTCTTCTTGCCTAGCTACCAGTTAACTCCAATATTATAAAATTAAGAAGAGAAATAAAAATATTCTCAATATTTTAACTATATATGGCATTTTCTCACAAAGGGAATACTTAACAATATTTGTTATGATATAAAAGCCATTCTACCCTTCTTACTTGGATACAAGGTTTCATATTCTATAAAAGTTATTGTCAATCATAAATGAACACATTTTTAAGAAAATCATGAAGTATAATTATAGAAAGTCCTGAGCACAAGAGTAGCACAGTTGTGATTCTATGTAATATGTGTAATTTTCACAATTATTTAAAAGACAAAAATAAAATTTAAATCAATATAGATTGTGACTATACAATTAATATCCATTGACTTGAGATTTTTAAATAAGAGTATCACTTATCACAAGGAGAAAAAACATCACACAATATACAAAGCTTTCAACAAGCATAGAGATTTTAAAGGAGCTGCTCGCAGGGAAGAAATGAAGCTTAGGAAAATAACAAAAATGTATAACTTTATAATTTAAGAGAAGCTCATCTTAAGGGTCTTTTATATTCTGTCAAATATTTCATTTTCCAAACATCTGTGTCATACTATGTACATGATATTGGCTGCTGTAAAATATCATGTGCCCTGTGCAGAATTAATCTGCTTTTCTCCCCTCCTCTTGACTGTAAACACTGATCCCTTCCATTTGAAAGCTATAATTTATCATGTTGCTAAGCCATTCCTATTTAAGGCCATCAACATATATTATAGAATAGAAAGCTAAGCCCTTTTAGTTTGAGGGTTTCATGCTGGTACAGAGGATACCTAATTTGAATTATTTTCTACTTACTATTAAGTCTATATTTAAATCCTTGTCAAATCCACATAACTCAATCTCAGCCTTAATTTTTAATCAATATTCCATTTGCTTGATTGGAGATACCTATACATATTGCTAAAACCTGCCCACCTAGTTCTAAAGAAACACTCTCCCTGATGATTTGGTAAGGTGCCTTTTATCTTTGACTATTTTTGTCACAATTAACAGACACCTTAGATACATTTAATGCTCCCCCATCTGATTTTGAGTATTATCATTTTTCAGAGATTTCTACAAAACCCCAACTACTGAATCTGAAGTTATTGGATCATGACACTGGTCTAGATAAAAGCTAGTGTCCATTCAGATACTCTGACTTAGACCAAGGGTTACCAATTTATCTGGGGAACCAAGCCTATAGCTGGACTGGTGACTTTAGTTCTGATTTATTTCCTCTACCCTCCACCAAGGTCCAAAACCATATGCATTATGACATGTGGTAAGTGATGGCATCAACCACACACGTTACAGGTTTTGACAATCAGTGAAATCGTGTATTTGAGTGGGCTGTATAAGCTGGGGTAACACAATAAAAATGTCCATTATTTATAAGATTACTCCAAAGGGTATTTATTTTTGTGTCAAAGGGATATAACTCTTATTTCTTTAAGTCTGTTGTTTTTATTGACATTTCTGAGTTGAAAATGTGTAAAACAAGAAAGAATACCACAGGAAAGCTGTCAAAAACACTAGTGAGTTCCAAGACATTGAAATTGCCAGAGTGGGGAGACTCGGCCCACACACCCACGATGAAACAGTAGACCACACCTCCCCAGCCACCATGCACAGGGCTTCTCTCCAAGCGGAGTGGGCAAGACCAGGTGGTGAGTCAACAGAACTGTAGTATTTCTTCCCCCGATTGGAATGCAGTTTAATAGAGCTTCTTTTATTATATAAAAGAGATCATTTACTTCGATTGACTCCCATTTATTATTTTTTTGGAAAAAGTTAACTGCTTACGGGTTTTGATGATTTTAAACAGCTTACAAGGTGGTGTGAAAAGACTCAAAATATCCATGAATATGTATCACTTAGGCATTCACTCCGTTGAAAGAGCCTCCCGCCTCTAGGCAAGCGTGTGCCATCTGGAGACGTATAATTGCCAAAAACTCAGAATTGCAAGGGAAATATTCCAAAGAGTCAAGCCACCACCACAAAACTGTACTCAAAGCCTTCCAATAAAGGTTCTGCAAGAGTTCCTAAGTCATTGTGAAACCTGAGGGTGATGATCAAAAAACTACTTTGCTATGGCTTTCTAAATGTTCTAATTAGAAATCCGGAGCGTGTGTTTCTCTCTTGAGGACCATCCAGCCTTGACTGTGGCTAAAGTTCCAGATGTGGGCTAGAAGAACACTGCTCCTTCAGCACAGATACAGCTACATTTACAACTCTCCCACAGGACTTTTAAATTCTATATTCTGTTAACTTAAATACATCGTGTATATTTTTACCTTAAGAAATTAGGTTCCTGAAAGAAGCTGAATTTAGTAAACATTGGCTACGATAAAAGTAGCTTTTTTTTATAAATTATGATGTGAAAAATAGCCCGAAAGATGAATAAATCCTCATCCAACTCTGACAACAACAGTAGCTCTTTGACATTTGTGACATTTTGAACGTCAGAAAAGTCCGCTCAGAAGGAACATTCCTCCATTACAGTATCCTTCTTGCCAACCTCTTCACCCTTTTGTTTTCTCACCTCGGTGCTCCCCAATTCTCACATCATTCCAAACATGATTAACATTTCTTTCCTTTCTGAGGGAGGAGATCTTATTACCCACCAGTGGTTCAGAAACTTGGTTAGCAGGGGTTGCCATATGGCATTTTCAAAATTGTTTTTTATCTGCATAATGCCATTGGATCTTTTCATTAAACACCAAACTGCAAGAAAAATTAGAGATGGCTTGGCATGCCTGCTGAGTCTTACTGGATTTAAGCTGTGCTCACAGGAGTTAAGAAAATCAGAAATCAAATTCAAATCTTATGGACACACACACACACACACACATTCAAATAATAAACTTGCAAGAAATGAGAGAAATTTTGATGAGTGTGAAATTACCTGTTCTTTAGAGACAAGAGTAAAACCATAACTGGAGAAATTTTTAGTATTTCTATAAAGAAATGAGCAGATCTATTTACTTTCTCAGAATTTTCACACTCAGACACTAGTTAATGCGAAATTGGGGCGTAAAGTACAACTTACTATATACTTGATCAGTGGGAGTAGCTAAAATAATGCCCCCCCATCTATTTTTCCCTTAATGTACCATATGTGTTTTTTCTGTCCTTGATGGGTTTATTTTTCATTTTCAGTCAAGGAAACCAAATAAATGATATCTGTACAGCAGCCCCTCCCAGCCTGCTACCCGCCCCCCCAATTTCCCAGGCTTAATCAACAGTGGCTGACACCACTGGTTCTCACAGCACCATTTCCTGCTGAATGTATCATGAAGTCCTTCCCAGCACGTCCTCCAGAACAATTAGCTACTTTCATCAACATGAGCTGGCACAAGAGACAAGACTTATTTTGTACCTTCATTAAATCACCCAGATTATCTCTCACATGTAAGGTGCTACTCCTCCCCCACCATCTTTATCCTTTTAGGAAATCAGATTCCAAATCACAGGAATTGCTTCTTAATTTGTCCCTGTACATTTTATATAATTGAGTCATATTCTACTAAACTTGGAAGAAAATTAACTGTTCCTCTGATGCAATATTAATTTTATAGAAGGGGAAATGAAGGCCTAGAATTAACTAACTTGCACATTTTTTCATGACAACTTAGCTGTGATTTCCATGGTGAAACACAGACATCTGAATGCTAAATCTGGGCATAATTCTACTGTAGTATACTAGAGTCCCACATCGTTTTAAAGAACAGATAAAAGTTTTCTATTTTTAGTGTTTAGAAAATCCTATCAGAGATAACCTATTATTTGCTCACTATTAATGCATTTTATTCAAAAGTTTTAATGAGAGTAGTAATTCAACATTTGTTGAATACTTATTATAATCGAAGTACTTTGTTCATCACTTTATGTGTAACGAATATTTACAATGTTTGATGACAGCTGCCCATTCATACCCAGGTCTATCTAATTCAAGGTGACCTTCCCACTAAACATTGGCTCTCTTCTATTTTATTTTTTAGGTTTTATTTTAATTGAGGTAAAATTCACATAACATAAAATCAGCCATTTGAAAATGTACGACTCAGTGGCATTCAGTGCATTCACAATATGGTGCAATCATCACATCTATGTAGTTCCAAAACATTTTCATCACCCCAAAAGGAAACACCATATCCTTCAAGCAGTCACTTTCCATTCCTCCCTCTTCCCAGCCCCTGGCAACCACTAATTTGATTTCTGTCTCTGTGGATTTACCTATTCTGAACACTTCATATAAAGAGGATCATAAAACAGGTGATCTTTGGTGTCTGGCATTTTGCACTTAGCATAATGTTTCATGTCCACCCACGTTGAAGCATGTGTTAGTCCTTCATGCTAGATTCTCAATCTATTCCATTGATCTGTATGTTGATATAAGCCATGATCTATATGTTTTATACACTTTAAAGTGACTTTGGTTCAAACACACACACACATACACATGCACACAACACACCCTTGCAATGAAGCACAGTAAAAAGGAAGAAAGGAAGCTTCCTTTCACACGTATTATCTCAGACTTCACATCCACCACAGGGAAAGAATGCCTTCGTAGTCTCCTTAACTTCTGCATAATCAGGGGCATTTTCAGGATCTTGAAACTCTTCTAGTTAGGTGAGAAGCCTAACACAGGCCTCAGCCCAGTACATTCTCTTTTATAGGGGAAGTGTGTTTCATGCCAGGTTTTATTATCACTGAGATGTGTGCTAAGTAAAAATTCCCTCCTTCCTTCCTCCTTTCCCAGTACATACAGTGTTAGTTTCTCTACCTAACTTGGTAAAAATAGAGGAATGGGAGAAATCACATCTGAGTTCCTTCATAGAATATTTTGTAGGTCTCCCTCACAGGTATTTACAAGTATACTCCAAGAAGTACCTCTCAGACCACAGGTTTTCCACTAAAATCATATAAATCTACTCAAAGTGATTTTTCAGAACTACTACCCTGGACTGGGTTAATTGCATTTATCCCTGGTTTAGTATTCACCCAGAAGATACCCCAAACTTATAAACACATTTATTGACTGCTTGCTGGCCAGGTCCTGTAATCAATATTTCTGTTGAGGAAATCATTAACAAACTTTTCATGTCTAAAAGGATGTTGATCTCCGAAGAGGTAACGTGGTTAATTCTATGAAAAAATCCAAAGTAAAAGTTTTAGTTCCAAAATAAAATGTTAAATTCTGGATATCCAAATTTCTTGAAAATAATTTATGGGTCACTCCACTAACCCTGATAATTTGGGTGAATATAAGGACATAACACTCTCCACTTTTGATGTGGGTATAGGGCTGCTCTTGGGACTGTGTATCAATGGTATGGCTGTTAGGGATAGTAAAGTGTTTTGGAGTCTTTTTGTTAAATTCTGCAATGCAAATGAATCTCTTTATGAAGGATGTAAGCTTTACGAAGTATGTAAGCTAGCCAGAGTTACTAATAACCTCACACTCAGTTTAACATGGGGGAAATAGGGGCCTAAGGAAAGATTCTGAGTGGGATGCACACTTGGTAAAGAAGGATGCAACTCCTTAAGACCTGTGTCTCATAGATACTAAAATGTTCAACCCATTGGGACCAATTTCACTGGCAAAGCTTAAATGGAAGGAGTTTCGTGAATGAAGTGAGCTTTATGAATATATGCATATCTAAAAGGCAGAGAACTTGAAATTTCTCTCCTAAGAGTTCCTTCTTTAAAGTGGTCTGAAAGTGGTGAAATATGTACATTTTGACGAGCATCACTCCCTGTAACGAACGCTGTTTGCATCCCACTTTCTATCTCCTGAGTACCCACCTTTTATCTCACTGGACAACTTTTACTCAAGTATCTGCAACTGTCTACATGAAGGCATTCTCTGGCCATGACAGTGTGCTCCATCCAGTGTGGAAGGAAAGTAGGAAGTACTAGGTGAACAGCCCTAATGGAACAGTGGAATTGGTAGGTAAGGCTCATGAATCTTGTGCCCTCGGTCAGGACACCTCTAAGGCATACTCTACGTGGCAGTGCACAGGCCCCCGTGAGAGAGCTCCAGGTGACCAGTGTTAACCTGCTCATTGGGACATAGTGCTTTCCTAGATTCCTTTCCAGTCTCTCTTTCCTGCTGCGATAGCTTCGCTTTCTGGGATCCCCTCTGCTATGATCATCCCAGGAGGTAGGTGGACCCCTATCCAAAGTTTTGTTCAGGGGTCAATGCAAATGATGTCTCACCGAAAAGATTAATATTTACATAATTGAGGTCCGTGGGGGAGAGCAGAGCAGGCCTCTCAAGCAGGTCTGAGATTGCTTGAGAAAACAAGGAAAGGAAAGTAGCCTGGATTTGTATTGTGTTTAAGGGCGGGGCCAAGGTGAGCAATCCCACCCAACAGAGGCTTGCAACACTCGCGTGGTTTGAACCTCCCTGCAGTGCCAAAAGGGGAGCACGGGGTCTTTCTCATCACCTCCCACATATATGAGGCTGAAAGAGAGAGGGATGAGGCATAGAAGTTGTCAGCATTCAGACCTCAAAAATGGGGTCAGACTCTTTATTACAATTCACACCAATGTTTGACTGATGACTGAAATGTAATAATTTTTATTTAATTGCATTTGAGCTTACTGGTGTGCATCATTGTGGTGCTCTGTGACTGAGGCCTGAGGCCAGGAAGGGAGGTGAAAGCTCTCTTGCGTGCGTGCCTTGACACTGTATGGGTACTGAGATGGTCAGTAGCTGTTTCTTGTTAGTGTCAGGGATGAAGCAGCTTTCAACTGACAGAAATATTTTCAGGAATTTAACTGAATTGGTGGGAGGTGTGCTTGCACTATGTGTGGGGCAATTGTTTATCCCTTTTTGTAGGCTCTTTTGTGAGTATCTGTATGTCCTTAATTAGTGTGTCAAATGAATCTCCTTAGAGGACGACATCATCAGTGTCATGTCCTATCTGTACTCCTGGAGAAAGATTGAAGCAAAATCTTTCCTGCAGAGTTTGTGTATGATGGCAAGGCTATGGAGGTACCCCAGTGGTAGTCTAGGAAATGTGTATTTTGTCCCTTTGGAGATGAAGGCGACTGCAGCTAAGAGGCTATTGAAATAGGCACGGAGAGAATACATTGGCCAGATATATAACCAGCAAAAATATTCACTGGTTGCTAATTGGAAGGAGTCGATAATTTCAATAATATTGGGTGTGGCAACCATAATGGAATCCATAAGGTTAAAGTTGCGATACTGCACTTCGACGTACCATTTATTTTTTTCAGGGTTTAAAAAATAGGCTAAGTTGGGCTGCAAAGAAGCAGTGGAGATATTTACACCTTCACTAATTAGGTCTTGCATAATAAGTTTCAAACCTTGAAGGACCTGTTTAATTTATATTAGACCATATTAGCTATTTTAACTGGGAGGTAAGGTCCATGGCATTACATTTTATCAAGCCAATTTGTAAGTGCCAGAGACGTAATTTAATTTTAAAATATTATTCATTAGGTCAGAGCATCCATGCCCTCTATAAGCTATTTTAGGGGAATGGATACTAGGACTATGGGCAATTTAAGCAAGGCAATAGTTCTGAAGAGGCATACCTGTGTGTACTCTATTTTATACCCAGTAACTCCTCTAAGTTAATAGGGGCACCATGTTTAAATTTAGTGGAATCTCCTCATCCAAATTTAAGTCCCAGTATTAAGGGCCAGAAAGTTTTCAGTTGGTTTATTTTCTGTAGATGTTAAAGTTAATTCAAAACCTGTATTGCAGAGGTACAGAAGCCATTCAACACTCTTTTATCTTTATATTGTATCATTTTTAAAATTTTGGATTTCCAATTAGATCAAATTGTGGACCTTCATTTCAGTTTTGTTGCTGCTTTCATGTCTCCTTCTCCTGTATCCAGGTCTCTTTCTGTTTTTCATTCATTTCTATCTTTCGATGTTTTTATAAATCACTAGATATATTTCAGGGTGAGCCTCCTTACCCTGTTTGCCTTCATAATTTTTTTCTTCCAAGAAGCCACCAATCAGTATTGTCAGGTTTAGGGGCCTCCCTCACGGCAATGGGTGCTTTATCGGGTTTAAAGCCCCCAGGCCTAAGTAGGTTTGAATCGGCCTGGTGTGCCAAGTATGTATTTCTGCATAACCCAGAGGGTGAGGATCTTTTTCATGACAGAATTATAGACAGCAACAGCAGCAGCAACAGCAGCAGAAATATTTAAGAGTCCTGGTGAACCATCCATGATTAAGAGTATGGGTCTCTCTCTCTTTCTCCACCCTAAACACTGCTCCTTGGGCTTCCCTGGTGTCACAGTGGTTGAGAGTCCGCCTGCCGATGCAGGGGACACGGGTTTGTGCCCCGGTCCAGGAAGATCCCATATGCCGCGGAGCGGCTGCACCCATGAGCCATGGCCGCTGAGCCTGCGCATCCGGAGCCTGTGCTCCGCAACAGGAGAGGCCACAACAGTGAGAGGCCCGTGTACCGCAAAAAACAAAACAAACAAACAAAAAAACTGCTCCTTGTGAATGATCACCCAATGGGCCCACATCTCCCACAGGGCATTTTTCCCTCTGAACAATCTACAGATCAGGGGCCAACACCAGATGGAATTGCATAACCAATCTGTCACAGGGTACAGTTTCCCCTTGAGCCTAGCATCAGCCACAGCTTTATTCTAAAACACAGGAGGTAGGTTTTGGCTGACGCATACGACCCAGGGAGGGTCACTTTAAGGAAGTCTCCAATCCCATACTCCCATACCTAAATGCCAAGTAATTATCAGACTTAGTCTGGCTAAATCTATAACAGGCTTGGTAGGACTCAACAATGCAACACAAAGTGGACAGCAGTGCAAAGTGCATGCTTGCTATCAAGCAGATTAGCAAAGCAAACCAGAGAAGAAAGACCCGTGGTGATGGTGGTCATTGTCTTGACATCCTAATCACAAAGCCAATTTGTTATGGCCCATCTGCCTTTGCAGGTGAAAACACCTTCCCAAATAAATGACATAATGCTTGATGGATCCAACTTAAGACAGAACACTTTTATCCTGGTAACCAAACTGCCCACCTCATTTGAGCAACTATTCTTCACTTATTCCATGCCTGGTTGCTAATCACACTTCTCCCATTCTCTTTGGCCACAGGAATGGGTGCTCAGGCCATGGCTAACCAAGCTGAGGATCCTAGGTAACTGACCAAAATGATTGTTCAAGGATTGGTATGTAACTCAATCTAGGTCAACAGCAAGACTTGCCCTAGAATTTTGTTTTGGATCTATTTAGTGGAAGAAATAAACTCTCTTTACTGAGGCCTAAGATAACATCAACCTGCAATCACAGTGTTGACAGCTGGAGAAGGTCTATCTGCAGAAAGAGAAGATAAAACCATTTTGCAGAAAGAAACAGGGACAGATTCTGGTTTGGGGTTGGAGAGCAAGACTGAGAGCCAAAGAGAGAGCCAGAGCACGAGAGAGAAAGAGAAAAGAATACAATGAACATTACAATAGGAGTTCATGGATCCCGCAAGGTCTTTATCAGTTATTTAAACATACACACACACACAATTTGTTTCAGCTAGTTTGAGCTGGGTTTTCTGATGTGCCAAATATCCCAGATATTATGTATTCATATGAAAAGTGGGACAGATTTAGTGTGGAAGGAGAAGAGATTTTTTTTTCCTAATAGCATATCAACAAGAATGAGTTTGTCTAGTTTATACAATGACCTATTGCCTTGAAAGAAGTAGTCTAGCAATCAGAGACATGATGGATAAGTTTAGAAAGGGGTTTCTTCTATTTCTGGTCCTTATCCCTTTATTATATTTATTGTTGCACATTTTCTTTCTTATGAGACATAAGCAAGGTAAACATAGAACCTACCACTGACATGCTCCTACTACCAATTCCATACTCAATAAATATGTATTGAGTGAATGGATATAAGGGTAGAGCTGAGATAACCTTTAAAATATAAAAAAGTAATGTGAACTTAGATTCTCTGAAATATCAGTTGTCTAACCCCACTTCTGAAAGCTCTCACAAGATGAACTATTTGATCCATTCAGAATATTTCAAAGAGTAACCATCTCACATGGCATAAAAATAAAGATCTTAAGCTCCAAACCTAAAACTTCAAAGGAAAAGGAATGCCAAATATAAACCTTGTGTTTTTTTTAAATTTCTCTATAAATCATTGACTTTGTCTTTCCTGTATTTCTTTTTAGACACTAGCCTTATGGGAAAAAATTAATGTAAAATTTGAACCATAAATCTGAGATATAATGCAACCAGTGATGAAAGAAGAATAAATATAAATGTGTATATTCTGGACATCTGACTGCCTTAAGTAATTTTATTATTCAGCCAAATAAAAATTCTAATTTTACTGATTTACTGGTACCATTCTTCAATATCCCTCTTTATTTTTACCTAATTTATATTATTTCGTTACAAATAGATTTACATATATATATGGTGTTTAGAATGATCAAAATATTGGAGATTCAATTTTTAAATTCTGATGGAAAGTTATGAAACATCTATTTAGATTCTCTAAATAACTTATACCTATATTTTCTATTTTATGTTTTCTAAAAGATTGAAGCTGAAGCATAATGATATTGCTACTGTTCCAGTCTACATTCCTTTATTGTCTATATTCTGCAATGTTTATTCATCACTTTGAATATGGCTTTAAAGTCATGCATAGAAATACATGGTATTAAAGGGGGTTTTGTTACAGTAAAAGCCATTTTAATCTGAGCTGAACATAAAAAAAATCATTTAGCTCTAGCTCTTGACATATGTTTTTAAATGAATTCTTTGTTTTCTGAAAAGCAATTACAGGTGCAAGTAGTACTTTTCTGCCTCTCAGATCTCAGGGTATGGATCCACAGAATACAAGGAAGGAACTTAGCACCATAATGTACTACATTGGGATCAAAGTTAAAGTACTTTCCTTAAATTGGCTCTTTGCAAAAAGCTTTCTGACACAGAGATTGATGTTGGCAGTTAATTCCATAATTTTTATAAATACACAGCACAGTAATGTTGGCTCTTATAGGTCTTTCTGTAATACAATGAGGACTCTTGGAGTACTTGAGAAAAAAGAGACTTACTGAATTTCCAAGATTTCCCCTCCCGCTGTTTTATGAGTCATTTCTGTCTTCGTTGCTAAATTCTAAACAGTTCAAAGCAAGAATTTCACCTTCTTCTTTATATTCCTCATGAAACCTTGGAAAATGTTTTGCACACAGGAGTCCCTAAAAGCTCTGATGTGTTATGGACACAACTGAAAAAGCTCTGGAATCTGCCAGTGATTCAGAAAGAAATTTCATGTATAGAACGATCAGTGAAAGCAGCAAGCAACCAAGTTATAAAACAAATAATTTTCAATTTGTTTGGTCCAATTTTGTTCCTGCATTTGATTTTTACATTTGTTTTTATACTCTTAGGAGACATCTATGATTTTTACCAAAAAAATAAAAAATCAATGCCTTGTTAAAAAAAAAAAAAAAAAAAAGAAATCACCACCTCAAGGCACACATTAAAAAGTGAAACTCCTCAGCCGAACGTCCCAGGTTGGGATTCTCTGGTGCTCTGAACATCTCCATATGCCTCTTATAAATTTTAACTGCTCTATATTCCATGTTCGGTGATCCAAAGTGTACACTTCAACCAAAACTAGTTTTATCCAATCAAGCACAGGGAAAGAGGGAAAAAAGAGGGGAGGAAGGAAGGAGGGGAGGGAGGGAGGGAGGCAGGAAGGAAAGGCTTTTCCACCTGACTTCTGCCCAATTAAATAAGACATTTTACTACTTGATGAGGTTCATGTAGAATATTCTACCAAGGACTAAATTAAGCCTGAGAAACGAGTTATTTTTAGGAAAGATCTGTTCACCCATAGTGACTTAATTTGTGTATATCCACCGCAAAATGAGGAGAGTATTGGTAATTTTCCAGTCAATTTTATCATCAAACATAAGGAGTTTGGATGTTTTGCTCCATAATGATACTTTCTTTAGTATCTTGCAATCTGAGTTGTGTTTTCTTCCTACATAAACCTTTTTATTCCTGTCTCCATACTCTGTACATTTTGAATCCCTCCCACATCTAGTTATTGTCATTTCATACTGTTTGCAATCTGTGCCCACTTCCAAAACTGTGTCTTTACAAATCTTTAAGAAATTAAGGCTCAAAGCATGTTTTCCTTTTGTTTCTATTTTCCTAGAGGTGTTTGAGTCCGGCAAAATAAAAGTAAAGGTTATTATTGATCTTATATCACTCTTTAAAATCTACCATATATATATATATATATATATATATATATATATATCCAAAAAAAAGAGAAGAGCTGTGTAAATTTTGGGCAAATCTGATTCAAATTTCAAGCAGATTCTTATATGATAATCCTCCTACGGAGTTTACTCTCTTTCACTCTCTGTCTCTGTCTCTGCCTCTGTCTATCTCTATCTCTGCCTCTGTCTGTCTCTGTCTCTGCCTCTGTCTGTCTCTGTCTCTGCCTCTATCTGTCTCTGCCTCTGTCTATCTCTATCTCTGCCTCTGTCTATCTCTATCTCTGCCTCTGTCTATCTCTGTCTCTGCCTCTATCTCTATCTCTGTCTCTGTCTATCTCTGCCTCTGTCTGTCTCTATCTCTGCCTCTGTCTATCTCTGTCTCTGCCTCTGTCTATCTCTATCTCTGCCTCGGTCTGTCTCTGTCTCTGCCTGTCTATCTCTGTCTCTGCCTCTGTCTATCTCTATCTCTGCCTCTGTCTATCTCTATCTCTGCCTCCGTCTATCTCTGTCTCTGCCTCTGTCTATCTCTGTCTCTGTCTATCTGTCTGTCTCTGTCTGTCTCTGTCTCTGTCTCTGTCTCTATCTCTATCTCTGCCTCTATCTCTGCCTCTGTCTATCTCTGTCTCTGTCTCTGTCTATCTCTGTCTCTGTCTCTGTCTCTCTTTCTTCCCCTTGCAGTTCTCCTGTTCCCAGCTGGAGAAGGTGGGTTCTTTTTAAGTTGATACCTGGCTATGCTGGCTTCCACAATAGAATACTCCCTGCTTTGTATATATTCTTAAACCAGGCTCTGTTTAAAATATTGTTGTTAGCAAAACCTACTATGCAATTGTCAAATTACAGTCAAAGTTAACAGGTACTTCCCGAGTGAGACCTCTCCTGGTATACTCTTGGTTTCTAAACAAATGATTAATGTGTACCTATCAGGCACATAATTATACATGTCAACAGATATAAATCAATAAAAAATACATTTAGTTTTTGTTAATGTGGGGAAACATTTCACCACTTACAACTAATAAAATTAATAGAAAACATCTCACTGGAAGTATTATTTTTAGAGTATATGCTGCTTATTCTATTCCATAGACATTCATTTAGAACTTAATGTGTCAGGCTCTGGGCTCCGGTCAGAAGATGGTTCCTCATTTGTTTTTAGAGGAAAAAAAACCACAACAGGTCAATATGTGTGCGATTGTGTTTCACCATGATTAATTCCAGGAAAACTTTTGAGATTTGAAGCTAGGTGAGCATCAGCTGGAAACCTGTGTGACCCCAGAAAAAGAGTACAGACACTTCAAATTATGCTAGTTTTAAAGTCTGAAATTTTCTTATAAAAACAAAAGAATAGGAAATTTCAGACAGCAATTTATTGGTATCTATGATTTCCTATTGTTGAGGATAATGCGTATTACTTAAGAAAACTTTTACATGTAAATCACTTATTTTGCCATCAGAGAAGAATTGTTTGTTCAAAAAGAATCAATGAAGACTATAACAGAATCACTTGGTGATGAATTTTAACAAGATTTATAATTATAGAGATTCATGTGTTAAGACATTTTGAACTGATCTACAATAAAAATGTGCATAGATACCTAAAGATATTAAATTACACAAGTCCCATTTCATCTAAATGCCAACTCTTTAAAAAACACATTAGCATTCATATGCATATCTGCTTTATAATTTACTATCAAAAATCTGATTTTTAATTTACATTAAACAATAACTGATTTACAAATTAAAATTATCTTTGAAAGCCACATTCATAATGTTTACAGCTATGAGAAAACTCCTAGAGTTATTCACATCACCCACATCCACAGGAAGTTCTGTGGAAGCTTCCTACTTACTAAAGAAATCTTTTGAATACACCTTATCATCATTTCATAAGCAATAATTAGTTATAAGTAGCCAATCTATCAAGAAGTAACTATACATAAAGTCCTCTCTTCAATTAGTCTTGGCTTGGGTTAGTAACAGTGGGATGCCTAGAATATAGGAGAAAAATAAGGAAAAAACAGTAATGACTAATTTCTGAACATGAGAATCTTTGAGAAAAGATAGGAAGACTGAATCAGAGAGGTGATTGTTTTCACAGAATTTCCCTTCCTGATGTTGTAGGCACTAAAAAATTATCTTGATTGACACAATTCTCAAAGGGTTGAGTCATCTCACTATTTGTAATAATAATATTACAATAATTACTATTTTTATTATTGTTTCATGTCTGTAGTTAGTTAAGATGATAAATGTCACTTGCCTATTAACATATATCAAAACCCCAAGTTGGATTTATGCATGTTTTACAAACTGGTTCAAGAGAAAAATGATTCATCAGAAACCTTGTATCATGCACTAATAAACTGTGCGCTGCAGCCAAGAGAAGCCATTTGGAGAGTCAGATGTGGAGAGGGGGGTTTATGAAAGTCAACATTCAGAATTGAAAAGAATCAGACTTACCTCTATAAACATTTAGATTCTGACATAGAGATGCATATTTAGCACCTGGCAAGAAAAATGGCAGAGATAATGTTGTTTCTACTGAGTTTGATTAACTTTTCTGTTAAAACCACAACCTTTGGTATTTACTTTATAGATTCTCAAGAAGAGATTGCCTGCCTGTGACAAATTCAATTAGAAAAAGGCTGATAGCCTGAAA
Source organism: Delphinapterus leucas (assembly GCF_059928025.1). NCBI lineage: Eukaryota > Metazoa > Chordata > Mammalia > Artiodactyla > Monodontidae > Delphinapterus > Delphinapterus leucas. Next base: position 80,706,966 of record NC_143142.1, read on the forward strand.
CTTAGTTAAGTTTAGTGATAAGGAATGTCATCAACACCTGGCATGGAGAGTGTGACTTCATTCTGAAGTTGAAAAGTGTTTTCAATGCACAGAATGCTTGTGTTACTATAGTAGCAACTGAATAAAGGGCTGATGATATGTCTTATAAAGAGTTAAACAGGAAGCAAGAGTACAGGAGTGACAAAACAGTCAAAGAGAGAAGTAACAGATGAATTCTCAGAAGAAAAAAAAATAATGCACCTTAGGAAATTTAGAGCCAAGTTAAAACCATATAGTAGAAGGAAAAATATTTGTGGAGTGAGGAATGACCAGAAAATATTATTGCTTAGCTAACAGATATTTAGAGTAGCCTAAAGAACCTAAATCAGAAGATATAAGTGGAAATGGAAATAATTAAACAGCAAACTCTAAAGAGCAAAATTATATAGACCTCTAAAGGGAAAGCAGGTGTTCTGAAAGTCCACAGTGCAGCCAAACCTCCAAAATAAGAAGGGAGTTTAGTATTGGAAAGTTCCAGAAAGAAAGGAATTTCCCAAATCCAACAGAATCAGGAAGTTAGTTTCAGGGAGGTCTGAAAGTGGAATATGGTCATGGGAGGTAGAACCCAGAGACTGAATGCCAGTCCCGTCCCTGTCATAAGGAAGAAAAACATAATCCCAGTCCTGAAGTAACAAGGACAAAAAAGAGAGTCAGACATAAACCTATTCAGACCAAGATACATTTTCTAAAACTGTTACAAAGCAAGTGTTTGGGCATAGGGAATTATGGCAAGAACCAAATCACTAAATTAGGAAAATAGAGTGGGGCTCATTTGCAGTCACTGCTGCGTAGACCTGTGTTGTTCCCCATTGTTGGCATCATAGGCTGGAATCATAACTGTGATGTGGGAATGAATAAAGACCACCCAAATGAGAACAGAGACTATTTATTAGGAGCTTGCTCTGGCAAGGGGGTCAGCCACAATCATTTGTGTTTGACAAAGTCCCAAAGGCAGCAGGAAAGTAGGAAAGTTTTAAAGTTAAAAAAAAAAAAAAAAGGAAAGTGTCAGTTCTACCCTAATTGGACTGAAAAATTCCAATTTCCTAATTGGGGAAACTGAAAATGGATTACATAGAAATGGACATCTTATGAGACTGTTTAGGGGTACATATTTTATATTCTCTGCTTAATCGTAAATTGAAAGTGGGGGCAAAATTTAGGGCAGCCAGCAGTTTCTAATCAGGTCCTGCTAATTTGGGATGGATTGCTACAGAAGTTGTGATTTGGCTTCCCGGGGTAGTTGCTCAGAGGTTGTGGGTCAGAATTCAGTTGTAATACAGGTTCTGGCCACTGTCTGTTTCTATAGTCTGTCTCTTAGTGAGTTAATGGCTTTAAATATAAGATGGGCAAAAGAAAGGAGAAAAGATATAACAAATGGGTTATACCTCTGTCACAGGGAAAAGTCTTGGCACACAGTGAATGGCAATCTGGGAGTTCCTAAACAATAACCAAGCACTCTCATTCCTAGGAGCAATGATAAGGAACAGAACACAATGCCCAGAGGTTATGGAGCCCAGAGAAAGGACCGTGGGAAGAAGAAATGGAACTAGTCCCCCCAAAAATGTGAAGAAACAACTATATTTCTTCACTTTTTATTGAGTTTTAATTGACATATAGCATTGTGTAAATGTGTGTACAATGAGTTGATGTGATAAATTTATATGTTGCAATATGATTACCACCCTAGCTTTAAAACCTTGATCCTGTCACATAATTACCATTTAATTTTTGTGGTAAGAACATTTAAGATCTAGTTTTAAGAACAGAGTGTGAGCTCTCAAGATTATATTCTTGCTAAAGCACTGACCTATGGAAGCCTAAAAATCAAAAGATTGGAGATAGACCCTAACTTGTATAATACGACAAAGTTTGCAAAAAAGATTGACCTAAACCTGGTGGCAGGGACCAGAGGGCTTCAGACCCAGAGAAGATCTCCGAAGACACATATTTATACCTCAGCAGATACTTACAGACATTGCAAGATTGTTCAGCTTGGAATCAATTCAGAGAAGGGAATGGTGTGGAGAAAATCCTAATTGATTGAATTAAACTTTTGGTAACTTTAAAAAAAGAAAAAAAGGATGAAGCAGGAATTGACTGGATTTTACCCTGAAGTCTCTAGATTCATTTTCTACTCTCTGGGACAAATGAGTCCTTTGAAATAAGTAAGATCTATTAAATACATTTTAAAACTTATATTATGTATAGTTGAGTTCATAGATTGTGGAAATAAGTTCACAGCTATTATATATCTTTTAAATGCCAGTTTCTCCTTCTGGTAGAAGGAGGGCTATCACTTAGGAATGCATTGCCAGACTCAGGTTTAGTGTAAAGAATCAAGTTCTCCAAAGGGGAAAGAAAAAACAATCCAACAAAAAACATCAAAAAGTAAAAGATTCCCTTAGAGCATTTTTTTTTGGTTCTTAGAGTAAATTTACTTTTTATGATTATAAAATTAATGCAAACTCTTCACAGGAAATTTAGAAAGCACAATAATGAAGAAAGAATGAAAATAGAGCTATTAAAAGTTTACCTCAAAATAGAAGAAGCTTTCTAAGGGATCATATTTTTTAGACTTCAGCAAATAGGTAAATATTGGCTTTAGAAGGATTACTCCAGGAAGATTCTTCTCACAGGGTGATTTGGTGAACACCTACTCCTGACCTACTTCTCTCAGAAAAGAGCTATTCTTCTAAGATGTCTGGAAATGTCACAGTACACAGTCTTTTCCTTTTGTACAGTAATAGATCAAAGGCTCTCAAAAACCCTGTAGTAAGGAAACGAAGTTAATTTACTAAAACCACCAGTCAATTTAACTGTCCTCAATGAAGGGGAGAACATAGCAGAGGCTGAAAAGAGAAAGGGTGGTACATGTAGACAAAAGCATATGTATTCTGGACTTATTATTTGTTGAGCGAGTGACTTTACTCTTCTGAGTTCTCCACTGCTTTTGGAGAACAGCCCCCACTCAGGATGTATTAACATGGATAAGCAGAGCCACAGGCATAGGAGTTACTTCCGGCACTTCTCCTGCTCAGCTTTGTGAATTTCGCCATGTGGCTGAGAGGGTCCTGGTCCTCCGACCTGTGTCAGGCCTGAGCATCTGAGGTGGGAGAGCTGAATTCAGGACATGGACCACCAGAGACCTCCCGGCCCCACATAATATCAATTGGCGAGAGCTCTTTCAGGGATATCCATCGCAATGCTAAGATCCAGCTCCACCCAATGGCCAGCAAGCTCAACTGCTGGACACCTCATTCCAAACAACTAGCAAGACAGGAACATATTAGCAGAGAGGCTGCCTAAAATTATACTAGGCAGGAAACACAAGAGAAGGAAAAGACCTACAAAAACAAACCCAAAACAATTGATAAAATGGTAATAGGAACATATATATTGATAATTACATTAAATGTAAATGGATTGAATGCTCCAACCAAAAGACACAGACTAGCTGAATGGATATAAAAACAAGACTGTGTATATGTTGTATACAAGAGACCCACGTCAGACCTAGGGACACACAGGGGACTGAAAGTGAGGGGATGGAAAAAAATATTCCATGAAAATGGACATCAAAAGAAAGCTGGAGTAGCAATTCTCATATGAGACAAAATAGACTTTAAAATAAAGACGATTACAAGAGACAAAGAAGGGCACTACATAATGATCAAGGGATCAATCCAAGAAGAAGATATAACAATGGTAAATATTTATGCCCCCAACACAGGAACACCTCAATACTTAAGGCAAATGCTAACAGCCATAAAAGGGGAAATCAACAGTAACACAATAATAGTTGGGGACTTTAACATTCCACTTTCACCAATGGCCAGATCATCCAAAATGAAAATAAATTGGAAAACACAAGCTTTAAATGACACATTAGACAAGATGGACTTAACTGATATTTACAGAACATTCCATTCCGAAACAACAGAATACACTTTCTTCTCAAGTGTTCATGGAACATTCTCCAGGATAGATCATATCTTCGGTCACAAATCAAGCCTTGGTGAATTTAAGAAAATTGAAATCGTATCAAACATCTTTTTAGACCACAATGCTATGAGGCTAGATATCAATTACAGGAAAAAATTTGTAAAACATACAAACATATGGAGGCTAAACAATACACTATTAAATAACCAAGAGATCACAGAGGGAATCAAAGAGGAAATCAAAAACTACCCAGAAACAAATGACAATGAAAACACTATGACACAAAACCTATGGGATGCAGCAAAAGCAGTTCTAAGAGGGAAGTTTATAGCAATATTATCCTACCTAAGGAACCAAGAAAAATCTCAAATAAAAAACCTAACGTTACACCTAAAGCAATTCGAGAAAGAAGAACAAAAAAAACCCCAAAGTAGCAAAAGGAAAGAAACCATAATGATCAGATCAGAAATAAATGAAAAATAAATGAAGGGAACAATGGCAAAGATCAATAAAACTAAAAGTTGGTATTTCAGAAGATAAACAAAATTGATAAACCATTAGCCAGACTGATCAAGAAAAACAGGGAGAAGACTCAAATCAACAGAATTAGAAATGAAAAAGGAGAAGTAGCAAATGACAGTGCAGAAATACAAAGGATCATAAGAGATTACTACAAGCAACTCTATGCCAATAAAATGGACAAAATGGAAGAAATGGACAAATTCTTAGAACAGCACAACCTTCTGAGACTGAACCAGGAAGAAACAGAAAATATAAACAGACCAATCACAAGCACTGAAATTGAGACTGTGACTAAAAATCTTCCAACAAACAAAAGCCCAGAACCAGATGCCTTCACAGGCGAATTCTATCAAACATTTAGAGAAGAGCTAACACCTATCCTTCTCAAACTCTTCCAAAGTATAGCAGAGGGAGGAGCACTTCCAGACTCATTCTACAAGGCCACCATCACCCTGATACCAAAACCAGACAAAGATGTCACAAAGAAAGAAAACTACAGGCCAATAACACTGATGAACATAGATGCAAAAATCCTCAACAAAATACTAGTAAACAGAATCCAACAGCATATTAAAAGGATCATACACCATGATCAAGTGGGATTTATTCCATGAATACAAGGATTCTTCAATATATGCAAATCAATCAATGTGATACACCATATTAACATACTGAATGATAAAAACCATATGATCATCCCAATAGATGCAGAAAAACTTTCCACAAAATTCAACACCCATTTATGACAAAAACAAAAGTAGGCATAGAAGGAACCTACCTCAACATAATAAAGGCCATATATAGCAAACCCACAGCCAACATCGTTCTCATTGGTGAAAAACTGAAACCATTTCCTCTAAGATCAGGAACAAGACAAGGTGCCCACTCTCGCAACTATTATTCAACATAGTTTTGGAAGTTTTAGCCACAGCAATCAGAGAAGAAAAAAAAAATTAAAAGGAATCCAAATCAGAAAACAAGAGGTAAAACTGTCACTGTTTGCAGATGACATGATAGCATACATTGAGAATCCTAAAGATGCTACCAGAATACTACTAGAGAGAATCAATGAATCTGGTAAAGTAGCAGGATACAAACTTAATGCACAGAAATCTCTTGCATTCCTATACACCAATGATGAAAAATCTGAAAGAGAAATTAAGGAAACACTTGCACTTACCACTGCAACAAAAAAAATAAAATACCTAGGAACAAACCTACCTAAGGAGACAAAAGACATGTATGCAGAAAACTATAAGACACTGAAGAAAGGAATTAAAGATGATACAAACAGATGGAGAGATATACCATACTCTTGAATTGGAAGAATCAACATTGTGAAAATGACTATACTACCCAAAGCACTCTACAGATTCAATGCAATCCCTATAAAACTACCAATGGCATTTTTCACAGAACTAGAACAAAAAATTTCACAATTTGTATGGAAACACTAAAGACCCCAAATAGCCAAAGCAATCTTGAGATAGATAAATGGAGCTGGAGGAATCAGGCTCCCTGACTTTAGACTATAATACAAAGCTACAGTAATCAAGACAGTATGGTACTGGCACAGAACAGAAATACAGATCAATGGAACAGGACAGAAAGCCCAGAGATAAACCCACGCACATACGGTCACCTTATCTTTGATAAAAGATGCAAGGATATACAGTGGAGAAAAGACAGCCTCTTAAATAAGTGGTGCTGGGAAGACTGGACAGCTACATGTAAAAGAATGAAATTAGAACACTCCGTAACACCATACACAAAAGTAAATTCAAAATGGATTAAAGACCTAAATGTAAGGCCAGACACTATCAAACTCTTAGAGGAAAACTTAGGTAGAACACTCTATGACATAAATCACAGCAAGATCCTTTTTGATACACCTCCTAGAGAAATGGAAATAAAAAGAAAAATAAACAAATGGGACCTAATGAAACTTAAAAGCTTTTGCACAGCAAAGGAAACCATAAACAAGAAGAAAAGACAACACTTAGAATGGGAGAAAATATTTGCAAATGGAGCAACTCACAAAGGATTAGTGTCCAAAATTTACAAGCAGCTCATGCAACTCAATATCACAAAAACAAACAACCCAATCCAAAAATGGCAGAAAACCTAAATAGACATTTCTCCAAAGAAGATATACAGATTGCCAAGAAACACATGAAAGAATGCTAAACATCATTAATCATTAGAGAAATACAAACCAAAAGTACAATGAGATATCATCTCTTACTGGTCAGAATGTCCATCATAAAAAAATCTACAAACAATAAATGCTGGAGAGGGTGTGGAGAAAAAGGAACCCTCTTGCACTGTTGGTGGGAATGTAAATTGATACAGCCACTATGGAGAACACTATGGAGGTTCCTTAAAAAACTAAAAATAGAACTATCATATGACCCAGCAATCCCACTACTAGGCATATACCCTGAGAAAACCGCAATTCAAAAAGAGTCACATACCACAATGTTCACTGCAACTGTATTTACAACAGCCAGGACATGGAAGCAATCTAAGTGTCCATCAACAGATGGACGGATTAAGAAGATGTGGCACATATATACAATGGAATATTACTCAGCCATAAAAATAAACGAAATTGAGTTATTTGTCGTGAGGTGGATGGACCTAGAGTCTGTCATACAGAGTGAAGTAAGTCAGAAAGAGAAAAACAAATACTGTATGCTAATAAATATACATGGAATCTAAAAAAAAAAAAAAAAAAAAGATGTCATGAAGAACCTAGGGGCAAGACAGGAATAAAGACACAGACTTACTAGAGAATGGACTTGAGGATATGGGGAGGGGGAAGGGTAAGCTGGGACAAAGTGAGAGAATGGCATGGACATATATACACTACCAAATGTAAAATAGATAGCTAGTGGGAAGCAGCCGCATAGCACAGGGAGATCAGCTTGGTGCTTTGTGACCACCTGGAGGGGTGGGATAGGGAGGATGGGAGACACAAGAGGGAAGAGATATGGGGATATATGTATATGTATAACTGATTCACTTTGCTATAAAGCAAAAACTAACACACCATTGTAAAGCAAGTATACTCTAATAAAGATGTTTAAAAAAAAAAAACTAAAATATATTCCATAAAACTAAAAAAAAAAAAAATTCCATAAATAGACACACACTTTTAAACTTGTAGTTAGAAAAAATCATTCTGATTTATGTATCATTTTCAATACACGGTTGAATGTTTTTTAAAAAGGTTTTAAACCAAGTCAATTACTCATTAAGTATTCTTTCAATGATTTTCTCATGTAATGTCATTTACCGAAAATGGAAAAGTATTAATTTTCCAAAATAAAAATTAGTAATATTTCTTAACTGGCTGTACATTCATTCTAGGTCAAACTTCTATGTCAATAAGAAAATATCATGAAAATTAACACACATTTTAGAAATTTGAGTTGCTTTATAAATATGAGAATGGTTTTCCTGACTAAGAATAATAAAAACAAAAGTTATCAACCCCATAATGCTAATAACTATTTAACATTATATATGCAAATCTCTATCATTATAAGTTTTGATTTAAAAATTCAAATTTATTTCAATTAAAAATAATACATTTTAATAAACCTATACTTTTAAACTTTTTTCATTATAAAAATACAGGAAAGTACAGAAAAATAATGTTATAGGTTTGTGTCCGCAAGAAGATATGTTGAAGTCTTAACCCCCAATATCTGGGAAAGTAACCTCATTAAAAAACAGGTTCTTTCCAGGGTTATTTGTGTATTTTTATTGTGAGCATTTGTTTCATAGATAGATAGATAAAATCAAACAAAATACAATTACATAAAAATACATTGGTTTAGATATGATTTTCGCTGAAAAATGTTCAAAGTATCTTTGGGTGTCTCAAGATCAATTGGAGAAAATATAAACTGCCTTGCCATATCAGGGGGGCAAAAGATGTCATATAACTTCAAGTATTAAAGGTATTCTCTCTTCATGTTTGATGAAGTATTGCATATTTATATTTTCCACATGTTATATGGGAAAATCAAGCAGAAGTGTAGAATTGTTTGAAAAAAATCAAGATATGTTGATACATAATTTTTATTTGTCTCAGTGAGAAACATCTTTGGTGGCCATACATTCCTAATGTTTAAAGCATGGCAACATTCTTGAGGAAGAGTAAAGCTAAATGTCCTAGAACTAATTCTAAAGCCAAAAAGAGACAAATGTATTATTCTCCTTAAGATATATTTCTACAAACATTTTTTGTTTTTGGTAATACGATCCAAGTTAGAGTGCCCCATCTAATTAAATTTAAATCATCCATTGCTTTCAATATCCATGGTCTTTCCTAAGGTGTCTGCAGCTATCAAAATAAGTAGTAGAACAGCTTAGTAGGTAGAATTTTGTTAATGTAATTACAAATGAATTCATAAATAATAGTTTCTGTTTCATTTTTACATAATAATTTCCATCCAGTTGAAACCATTACTTTTTCTTCTGACAGAAAGTTTAGGGTGACAGGAAACAGTGTGGACAGTATGGCCATCCAGTATCTGAGTCCCCACCTGTGAGCAGACCATCTCCAGACTCATGGGGCTCATTCAGTCTTTCATTTATAAGCATAAGTACTACATATTCTTTTTCCTAGTCACCCCCCAACCTGGCCCAGACTTTGAAAGAGGAGCCAGTGACTCAGAGAAGCAAGGATTTAAGGACTTCACTTAAACAGATAGCACTTATATTACATGGAGAGCAGGTGAGTTTAACAAAGAGAAGGAAGTGGGACCCGTGTGGAGTCATGATTTATAGAATGGACCTGCCTGCGATGGAATCAAGTAATGGATTTAGAGTTTCCGAAGGACTCTTACAATTTAACTCATAGCCTGCCAGTGACTAGAGAAGGGGCAGGGAATGCTCCAGCACCTGAGAAAAAGTTCTTTTGTAAATCATGTAGGTTTTGAAGACCTCAGTCAAAAAGGTTCAAGTCTACTTTATGGCTTCAGTCCTAACAAGAAATTGGCATGCACATGTATTTTAAAAGGTGTGGTTTGGCATCATAAACCAGAAACAAATTAAGAAAGATTTGAAAATTTCAAGTGCCCTTTTATTGTCAGCAAACCTGTGAACTACAGAATCATGAAAAGTGCATACTTTCTTTGTCAATAATATTTTGAGCTTCAAGTTTGATTTGAGCATCATGTTAGTGTTAGAGATTCAGAAATAAGTCTGCCTATTCCCTGATGGGCACTGCGGTATAATGTGTGATGTATATGCCCAGATGTATTAATGTATAAGATCTGATAGATAACATTCTAGAACTAATCACAGAGGAATGGTTCCTAACACACAATAGAGTATTATGAGTTTAAGAAGCTTATTTTACAAATGAGAAAACTGATTTCTGAGGACATTAGTTTGCTACGATAAAGCTCACAAAACCACTTAGAAATACTTAAACCTCAAATTTATACATTCTTTCTACAATATTCCCTTGACACTCCTATTAAACTTGCACTGTATATGAAGTAACGACAACATGCTATGTCTCAGCAATGGAAAACACTTTCTTTTTAAGTGTATTACATCCAACATGAGAGAAATTTGCAAATAAAAAATGTAAAACCATTGTACTTCATATTTGAATTACATAGCTGTATTCTGTATGATAATATTCTAAAATTACCAGAATAATTAGAAGTAAAGGATATAGCTAGGAAGAGTTAGCAAAACGTATCTAGAAGTGAAGAGTTGTTAACATAGCTATGAAAAAATAAAATGATAAGGTTGGTGGAAAAGGAAAAGGGGGATATTCCTAATGAAGAAGAAACAAAGTGTGAAAGAGTCTTATCATACTATGCATATTCATGTTCCATCTAATGGCCTGGCTGCTCTTCACCTTCAGACATCAGAAGCTCTTCCTCACAATCACTCCACCAATACAGCACAGGCAAGGACACTTGGATCAGTTTTCACCTATTTAGCATATGAAGATGGGTAGCAGTAATTAAATTCTGCCAAGACACCTACTTTAAAACTGCTGCACCTTCACTGTAATTACCTCATTGATCATCACCTCCCTGTTTCCATACACCATGTCAGCAATGAATGGACAGTTGTTAAAGCCATTAGGCAAAACTTACTTGAAAAATTGGCCTTATTTAATGTTTTAAAGAACATTATGTACAAATTCTATTAAAGTGTACAAAGTGCCTAAGATAAAGGTCCTCTCTGGGTAAATGTTCAAAATAAATTAAAACGACAAACGTCATGTCCTCAGCCTTGCTGGGAATGTTGTAAGTGTAACAGGAAATGTTGAACACTTCTCAGTGGACAACTGATAAGTCCGCAAAGTATCATGGATCTAACCACCGTTTGCTAGAAATCTTGTACCCATTTCAAGTCAAGGACAGATGTGGCCACTCCAAGTTTAAAAAGTCCAGAACAATAGACAAGATTTTTTCCAATATGGGAGAGATGGAGGGCTCTGCACTTACACCACCAAGATCCACAAATATTTAGCCAAGCATTCAGTAAGTTTCCGTTAGGTACTAAGGCTATTAATATTTTATACAGAGAATCTCAAAACTTTCTTCATGATAGTAATAATACCTGAATATATGTACATATAGATATGCAGGCCATGGCTCACTCTATCTCAAAGCAATTATATTGGATTTTCAGCTAGTAGGATCTGCGTATGAGTAATTACTGAAGTTCCAGGTGACTTTACTGTGCACCAAGGACACAATACTTCTTTTTTTTTTTTTTCACTGTATTTTTTTTTAACATCTTTATTGGGGTATAATTGCTTTACAATAGTGTGTTAGTTTCTGCTTTATAACAAAGTGAATCAGTTATACATATACATATGTTCCCATATCTCTTCCCTCTTGCGTCTCTCTCCCTCCCACACTCCCTATCCCACCCCTCCAGGCAGTCACAAAGCACCGAGTTGATATCCCTGTGACATGCGGCTGCTTCCCACTAGCTATCTACCTTACGTTTGGTAGTGTATATATGTCCATGCCTCTCTCTCGCCCTGTCACAGCTCACCCTTCCCCCTCCCCATATCCTCAAGTCCATTCTCCAGTAGGTCTGTGTCTTTATTCCTGTCTTACCCCTAGGTTCTTCATGACATTTTTTTTTCTTAAATTCCATATATATGTGTTAGCATACGGTATTTGTCTTTCTCTTTCTGACTTACTTCACTCTGTATGACAGACTCTAGGCCTATCCACCTCATTACAAATAGCTCAATTTCGTTTCTTTTTATGGCTGAGCAATATTCCATTGTATATATGTGCCACATCTTCTTTACAGAATACTTCTTTAGATTGACTAAAACTATTCTTAACAACCTTTGGCTAAAATCAGAGGCCCCAATACATTTCTTAATAGAAGTCAGAATAAATACCCCATTGACATTACAACCATTTACTTTCTATTCATTGAGTATTTAGTGTTACAGCATAGTAATACATTATCAGGATTAACCCAGAATCTCTGTACTAGAGAGTGAGCTTTATTTCATTTTCCAGCCAGTTGAACAGGTTGAGAAATTAGGGGTTTCAATACAGGTGAAAGAAAATGAAGGGGCAGTAGATTTAGCATCGAAAATGCAACTCAGTAATATCTGGTCTCCTCTCCTCTGCATAGACTAAGTACATACTAATCAAAGTCCTAGGGAACCCTCTTGCACTGTTGGTGGGAATGTAAATTGATACAGCCACTATGGAGAACACTATGGAGGTTCCTTAAAAAACTAAAAATAGAACTATCGTATGACCCAGCAATCCCACTACTGGGCATATACCCTGAGAAAACCATAATTCAAAAAGAGTCATGTACCACAATGTTCATTGCAGCACTATTTACAATAGCCAGGACATGGAAGCAACCTAAGTGTCCATCTACAGGTGAATGGATAAAGAAGATGTGGCACATATATACAATGGAATATTACTCAACCATAAAAAGAAACAAAATTGAGTTATTTGTAGTGAGGTGGATGGACCTAGAGTCTGTCATACAGAGTGAAGTAAGTCAGAAAGAGAAAAACAAATGCCATATGCTAACACATATATACGGAATCTAAAACCAAACAAACAAAAAGGTCATGAAGAACCTAGGGGCAGGACAGAAATAAAGATGCAGATCTACTAGAGAATGGACTTGAGGATATGGGGAGGGGGAAGGGTAAGCTGGGATGAAGTGACAGAGTGGCATGGACATATATACACTACCAAATGTAAGGTAGATAGCTAGTGGGAAGCAGCCGCATAGCACAGGGAGATCAGCTCAGTGCTTTGTGGCCACCTAGAGGGGTGGGATAGGAAGGGTGGGAGGGAGACACAAGAGTGAGGAGATATGGGGATATATGTATACGTATAGCTGATTCACTTTGTTATAAAGCAGAAACTAACACACCATTGTAAAGCAATTATACTCCAATAAAGATGTTAAAAAAAAAATCCTATGAACAGCTGCCTCAACACAGCCAGTGTAGAATATTAGTTTCTGAAGGTGAATGTTCAGATTCTGCCAGATACGGGCAGAGTGACTGAATAGAGGAATGGGAATGGGATCATTTCCCTTTTAATTTAAGGGAGTCTATGTCCTTCGTTTTAATGAAGAGGAATTTACCCAAATTTTAGTTAAAGTGGCCGACCTATTCATGGCTTTTTTGGCTGTCACTTACATTTCATTTCTGAAGAAGTCAATTAAAGTAATTTGATAAAATCAAAGTCACAATCTGTTCAGTGTTTAGCGTTTCAAAAAAATTCTCTTTTTGTTTGACATACTTTAACACTAAGCAATGTTTTCTAAAAACCCTATGAACATTTTCCAATTTTCAGCAACATAATAATAAAACGTAAATTACAACAAAAGCACAATGTTAATTTCAAGCTCCATTAGAAACACAGGGTGGGGAAAAGCTACTGTATTCCAATTGAAAAGGATAAAATTAGTAGGGAACCAAATCCCATTTAAAGTCTTAAAAGGGGACTGCAAACAAAAGGCAGGACAAAAAATTATGCTATGAAAAACTATTCGACAGTATTATGTTAAGGCACATTGTCTCACTTAATGGAAATAGCACTTATTTAATTTCATCAGTTTCTGTAAAATGAGGTAATGTGCTGTAAAAGTTAAGCACTAAGGGGGAAAAATTGCAATTTAAAGTTTGATGCTAACTGTTAAAACCCTTTATAATATCTTTGGCGCATATTGCTGTATTCAATGCTATGTTCCATGCTAAACCTGCCTGAAATAATCAAGAGGTAAGGTTTTATTAAAATTAGTTTAATTGCTCTATTCAATATACATCCAAAATATTTCTTTAGGTTCCTCAAACAATTTACTGGATATAGTGATGATAAAATTCAATATGAAATGAAAAATTAACATGAATACCTATATTGTAATGGAATAGTAATTTGTTTTCAACTTATATTAACTTAATGTCCATGAATATTTGGTGTAATTTCTATCATATACCTCAATGTGCATTTCAAAAGTGCACATCCTCTGTGTTCAAAGGCTCTCTCAATATACTGTTCTATTTTAAATAAAATAAAATTAATAATACTTCAGAGACTAACAATGTTAAACAGAATGGTGTTGGGAAATCTTATGCTTCCTGAACTGACTAGGGAACCATCTAAGTGACCTTTATAATCAGCATAATTGGCATAGTCTCTTTGACAGTGTAAATATATTACTGTATATCAATGTCTTTGTACTAGGAAAACTCTGCTTTCCCCTGCAGACTCCAAATATAACCTTTGCTCAAGACAGTATGCTAATTCAAAATGCTTACAACTAAAAATGCTTCAAAAAAAAAAAAAAAGATTACTGTGTTTTATCCCAAATGAAATAAAAATATTCCGTTAAAAAAATCCCAGCTTGGGCTTCCCTGGTGGCGCAGTGGTTGAGAGTCCGCCTGCCGATGCATGGGACACGGGTTCGTGCCCCGGTCCGGGAGGATCCCACATGCCGCAGAGCGGCTAGGCCCGTGAGCCATGGCCGATGAGCCTGCTTGTCCGGAGCCTGTGCTCCGCAACGGGAGAGGCCACAACCGAACAACAACAACAACAAAATCCCAGCTTGGAACATAAAGAATGTAGCATTGGCTATTAGGTAGCATTGGCTTTCTTTACAGGTTAATTTATTAAAAGGAAGTGAGGTTGAAGTAAATTTTATACCATTTCCCTGCTACCCAAGCCTCATGAAAACAGAGTTTATTTCATGCTTGTTACCTATTCTTTTGATCGATGCGAGCTTCAAGCATTGGTAAGAAAAGCGCTCTCAAGATTACCTCCATAGGAAAAAAAATGCATAATAGTTAAGACTTAACTTTCTTTCAAAGGTCAAAATATTTTCATAGTATTTTCAATTGTGTTAAGAACTCATAAATCCTTTATTTCCTGAGGATTTCATCTTCATCTTTTATTCTCTAGTGATCTGATTTCCTTGTTAATCTCAATATCACTAGAAAGTGAGGAAAGAAAAGGAAAAAATAATTCATTCCAACCAGTTGGTCTCAGTCACAGCCAATATTTTTAACAGTGTCTGAAGTGATCTCATTGTTGGAAACGCTTGCATCCTTTCACACTTTTTCAGGGTTCCCTGTGGCTGAGTGTCTGTCTTCAGGGTGGTGTTGCAGTACATGGTCTGACCTCATGGTGAAGGGAGAATGGATCCTCAGCTCACCTTTATCACCAGCTCTTCACTAGCCAGCTCCATGGCCTGGCAACCACAAGGTCTGGCTGGTTATAGCTGGCTTTGGGGGGCAAGGAAACACTATCTGATGACATTTCTCTGCTAGAGTCTATGATCTCATCTTTTGCTACTGATCTTGAAGAGTCCAAACAGTATAGAGCCTTCCCTCCAACTCCATGACTCTACCAGAAGGCCAGCCCTCTCAGCATCAAATGCTTCAGTGCACAGACTTGTTACATTTTATACAAGTATTGGCTACAGGGAACCAGGCAATGCCACAAAGTTTATTCTATTCAGTTTCTGCCAACAACTCAGTAACATCATTTCCACAGATTTTGGAAAGGGGACCTCATTTTTGTTTTTCCTGGTATGTTAAGGGGAGCATGGCACTCTACTACATTTTCTACAGCTCCTCCATACCTGATGTTTCTAAAGCCCCTCCTCCCACCTGCGGGCCAAGTGTTGGGGGTAGTTAGAGGTTATAGCAAGAATAGGGATTTTCTTGCCTGATTTTCTGCATTCGCCTCAGTGTGCTTAAGTTACCTTCAACTGGGAAGGTAAAAAAGCAGGTCCTCTGGAAGAGTATATAAGAAGACTGCCATTCCTTTAATGACCAGTATAGCTCAAGGCCACAACTATAAAGTGTTTTCTAGTTACATGATTTTGAATCCATGGAGAAAAAGCCTGACTGGATTATAATTGCCTTCTATTGAGTCTATTTTTCATTAGCTGAATTTTGCAAAATTGACATCCAAACAATATTGAACCTTCTGATCTATGAGCATGGTAAATTTCTATCAGAGATATTTTGAAGTTTTCAGTCTATGGATACTGTGCAAGCTATTTTCCCAAGCAAAATTAAAATCCAGTTTGGTCATTTCTTATAAATTTAAACATAAACTTATACTATGATCCAACAATCCAATTATTAAGTACTAGTCAAAGGCTTATATGAAAATGTTTACAGCATCATTATCCATAATAGAACACCCTCAAAAGACAAAATACAATCTAAGTGCCTTACATTATACACTGATTTTTAGAAATGAATCTGCTGTTTCAGTAAAATGATATTTATTTGTATTTCTGATATTGAAAGTAAGATTAAATTGAACTACATACAAAATAACAGTTATTTTTTTAAATATAGCCTTCATTTGGCATTATAACATTAGATCCCTGAAATTTATAAATTTGTCAGTTAAATATTTTCCTAAATTCTCAAAGCATTTAAATTGGACTCCCCCATGCCTATCTATAATCATATTTAATCATTTATAAGATAATTTTTTCACATTGTATATTTCTAAAAATTTTGATGCCTTTTACAGTTAATGGTATCTTAGAGACAGTGAAATGTGAATTGCTTCTAAAGTGTTCATTTTAAGGCCAGGTATGGACTGAGAGGCTGAGCAAAGGACTGAGGTCTTGGCTGTTAAGAGTGAAACTAGAAGAGAGTAATTGGAGTTAACGATCAGTGTTCCATCTATTATTAAACACTGTCCTGCTGTGCTCAGAGTAATTCTTTTCTTAAGTACATTGGACATATATCAAAATATTTTTCTCTCAATCATTTAAAATTTACCCTAATGATGACATCAATTTATTGCAAAAACAATGAAAAGAATGGAAAGTGACAATTTTCAGATGAACTGCATTAGTTAGATATTGCTATTCAACAAATTATCCCCAAATTTAGCAGATTAAAAAGACAAACATTTATTATTTCACAGTTTTGAGGAGTTGGGAATCTCAGTTTGATTTATGTAAAATGGACAAATTCCTTAGAAGACATAAAATACAAAAGCTTATCAAGTAGAAACAAATATCCTGCATAACATTATAGATAATATGAAAATTAAATTTGTAGTTAGAAGCATTTGTAAAAGAAAAAAACCCAAACAAAAACCTAAGCCCAGATGGCTTCAGTGGTGCATTTTATAAAATATTTAAAGAAGAAATAATAATAATTCTACATAAACTCTAAACTTTTGATGGATACAACATGGATGAAAATCAAAATAGTTATGATGGATGGGAGAAGCCAGACAAAAGGTAGTGCATACCTTATGATTTCATTTATATAAACTCTAGTAAATACAAGCCAATCTTCAGAGACACAAATCAGTTAGTGGTTGCCTGGGGATACAGATAGGGATGTAGGAGAGGAAGTGATTACAGAGGGATTACAAACATGTTGGGCAGATGGGTACCCTCATCATCATTAATTGGTGATGGTTTCATGGGTAATTACATATTTAACAATTGTAATTGTTAAATATGTACACTTTCTTGTATGTCAATTACACCCCAAAAGCTGTTTAAAAATAGATATGCATATCCAACTAACATAAAGTCAAGTCATGTTACATCTTGTAAATTACAAAATCCTTAGGTTTATAACCCATAGCTCTTGCCTCAGACGGGACATCTTATTTGTACACAAGAAGCTTATTAGAGAATCTCCAATCCAGTGTGACACAGATTTCTTCTGAATCCATGGAAAGCAGTAGATCTGATAGGGCCCTTTGGAGGTGCCCTGTATTGCGGCACAGAGGTCAGGCCTTTGTACCCTCACAGCAACCAGTCATGAGATGTGAGTTGTTACATTGAACTTAACACTTGGGCAAAGCATGTTCCTTTTGCTCAAGGCCATTCGCAGATAAGAAATTGTTTGTGAGGTGTCAGCAGCCTATATTCCCAGCTGCTGGGGAAATGAGTGCTTGGTTCTTAGAAAACCAAGAAAATCTCAGTGGTGAGATTTCTTTAAACTTTGAAATTCTTCATTATTATTGTTCTTGAGATATTTGATTATATATTAATCATCGTTTATATCCCATTTAGCACTCAGGAGTGCCCAAATGTGCCTTGATGATACTTACCTTATATTTGTTGACTAAATTATTTAAAACGTACTTTGGGAAATCATCATTAGTAATAGGATGTGTTAGAAAGCCAGGCTGCGTAAATGTCAACAGTTGTCCTGAATTATCGTTAAAAAAAACTCACAGCTGAGCATATCTAATAAGATTTAAAAAGAGGGTATTTCAAGCTTGAAGAAACTCTTAGGAGCTCTCAGTCAGTTTTTGTAGGAGACTTGTCCTGTCAAAGGTCAGGAAGTGGAGGGAAGGAGCAAAATGTCAGTCAAGGAGAGTAAAATGTTGAGTATTCGTAGGGCACAGATCTTGGGAGACAAAATTCTATGAGAAAATAAGGTCAAGAGGCAAGTTTTCCTAACAGGAAGCAGAAGGCTGGAGACGTATCAGCAGCTCTCCAAGCACAGAGTGCAAGGAACATAAAGACATCAGGACTGTGATAAGGAAATGAGGAGTCACAGTGTTTCCCTCTGACTGGCTTCTTGGAAGTGCAATGTCCAAGTCAAAGCTGGAAAACACCCAGAAACCTGGAAAATCCTGCCAGGTTAAGGGACCAGTTTCTCCCACAGTTTATAAGGTTAATGTACAGACAGAATGGGGGCAGGGGGGGCGTCATTCATTGTAGTTTACTCTTTTAGATAGAAAAACCTCAGTTTTGAACAGATGAGGAGAAAAGATGTTGAGTGAATGTTTAAGTTGAAAAGCCATGGAGCTAACCCTGAGCTAGGAATTTGGTTTTCTAGTTGTTAAAATTTTCCGTAGAAAAATAGGAAAGCTAAATTTTGGTCAAACTGCTATTAAAAGCAGGAGATGAGCCAGCTAAACCTAACACCTTCTATATGTAAATTAAGTTTTAATGTATCTTTTATATTTATAGATCTTGCCAAATTCTGCTGAGTTTACCTCAGCAGCATGTATCATTCTACCTGCATATCTCAATTCCAGGTTCTTACAAAACTAATTTATTTTCCAAAATGTTGTCAGATTAATTTTCCAAAGAATAGTATTTTTTAAATCACTTTTTCCACTGAAATATATTTGTGGCTCTTCAGTGACTGATATTTAAGGTCCTCCATGACCTGTCCCTATCTAATTTATCACAGATTCCTCTTTTATTCATTTTTTCAGACTTTATACTCAAGTCAATGCAAATTACTAAGCCTTCTCTTATTAATTTTAGCTTTTTCAACTCATGCTAAACTCTCACTGTTCTCACTGATCATTTTATTATGTCCAATTCCCACTTACCCTTCAAGTGCCATCTGAAAACCACATTCTCCATAAAATATACAATGATTTATGGAAGTAACATTTTTATGGCATTCACTAATTTGTGGTCAAGTCTTACTAACTTTAAGGAAATTGTATCATGTTTTCTTAAATCTGAGATATCTTTGAGAGCTTTATATTTTGCATCTGCCATACAGCTCATCACAGAATCTTGCAAATACTATATCAGTTTGTAAAATTATGGCAAATAAATTTATAATAAATAAATGTTCAAATGATATGACTTTTAATTTGTATAACTCTCTGTCTATATCCTGCTTGATATATTCATTCTGTTAATAATAAAGAGCCATATATTTCAAAACACCTTTTCTTGGATTATCAGTTAATGAATCTCATAAAACACTGTTGAGTACTTTGAGATCAAAGGGTAAGATTTATAGAGGGTGAATCCCCAGAATCTATCTCAGTCTATCCCATTATGGCCAACAATGTAAGCACTCAGTAAACAGAGTTGGATGACTGCAGGAATAAATCTACTGTCCACCATGTCTAACAAACAACAATACCATCTCATAGTATCTAACCCAAATTATAGCCAGAAGGCTCAGAGTGCAACTCTAATACCTGGCTACATAATTAAATATTTTAAAAGTTGATTTTCAAATTCTTCTCTTGTGGAACACTAGCTCTATAACATTTATATAATGGTGTTCCACTTCTAACCTAGTACAATGGTAATCATTTTTACACTTTCAAAATATGATCTTAATTATCTTACACAACTTAACTTTTGGAAACTATTCACGTGTCTGATAGTGCTAGCCTATGACAAAACAAATCAACATATAGTATATAATAAATATAATGGAAAAGTTAGAAAATAAAAATTAATTTAAGTTGGAAAATTACTTTCCCTACTCTCATTACTTAAAAATTGTTCATTCTGGGCTTCCCTGGTGGCACAGTGGTTGAGAGTCCGCCTGCCGAGGCAGGGGACACGGGTTCGTGCCCCGGTCCAGGAGGATCCCACATGCCATGGAGCGGCTGGGCCCGTGAGCCATGGCCGCTGAGCCTGTGCGTCTGGAGCCTGTGCTCCACAACGGGAGAGGCCACAACAGTGAGAGGTCTGCATACCGCAAAAAAAAAAAGAAAAAAAAATTGTTCATTCTGTTGATTTATTGCATAAAAATAATAGTCATTTTTCAAACATAATCATGTTAGAAAATGTTCAAAATACTGGCATTTTTATGTTCTATCTCTTTTCCCCTCTTCTCTTTTTTAAAAATTCATCAAAACTCATAGAATTGTCCCAACTCCTTAATATCACCAACTTAATACCTTTATCAGTTTATACATAATTTACTATAAAAATCATTTCTCATTTATTTTTCTTCGGTTTGTTCTTGGTAATTCTGTAGCTCTAAAATTGTTGAAAGTACAAATAAAATTCAAGAATATACAATAGTAACTTTTCCCTACCCATTAATTGTACTCCACATATATATGACGTCATATCTGCCTTCAGGTTCATATGAGCAGCTTTCTCTCACTCTCTCCCTTACCTTACTGGTAAGGCTAGCTGCAATTGATAGGAAATCCAAAATATCGGTTGTTTGAATAAAAGAGAAGTGCAATTATTTCTCATATGGAAGTCTAAACATGGGAAGCCAAAGCTAGTGTGGTACTCCATTGTATCATGGATCCAAGCATCCTATATTGTGTTTTTCTGTGTTATTTGCCTATCTTCCTAAGACAGACTCATTGTCCAAGATGTCCAGTTGAGTGGAGGTATTATGTCCACATTTCAGCCAGCAGGGAGATAAAAAATGGATTAAGAAATGCACCAATGATCTTTTTAAGAATATTTCCAAGAAGTTGCAAAATCTCTTTCTATTTAGAGAACGTTGTCCATGACTGAGTCACTTGGTCACATCAAGTGTAAAGAAAAGCTGGGGGAAAGGTCCAGCTAAATATAAGATCAATTATTAAAGAAGAGGGTCATTTTGATGTTGGGGTCAATTAGAAATCTCAGCAGTGTAAGGGAGGAAAAACTCATCTTTACCCTTTTAGAGTCTCTGGTTGGGCCTAAGAATCAAAACTAACATAAAACAGATTGAGGGGAGAAAAGCACACAATGCTTATTAAAATTTTTACATGCCTTCACAAGAGAATGAAGATGTGGAGAAGTGACTAGAGAAGAAAGCTTTTATACATTTTAGAAAAAGAAACAATAAATTTATGAAGGATTGATAACATAGAGTGGTTTGAGCTACGAGTAGTAAATTGTGCAGAAGGGACTAGGAAGATAAGGGTTACTTTAACAAGGTTTGTACAGCCTTTTCTCAGGCTCTGTTCCCCACCTCTCATGATAAAAATGTCTTCCTTCTTCCTGGTACATGCAAGGCACTTTTCGCAAGGGGTGTTTTATCTCCTGCTTTTGAGAATAAAAAAAGAAGGTCAGAGTGCTCTTCTTGCACCTACTGTTTCTGAAATGCCTTTCACTAAAAATAATCAATATACCCTAAAGGGTAACATGTTCTGAATTCCTTCAGCAACATACTTCTATTTCCTCATAAAACTGAAAGTTCCATAACTCCATGATAGGTACAAATGAATACAGGAGTCAGCCATGGAATTGAGTTAAATAAATGCCAGAAATTTGTTAAAATGCTTTGGCTTGAATTACTTTATTATAAAAATGAGGTTATTTGGATGGACTTAGAGATGATCACACTAAGTGAAGTAAGTCAGAGAAAGACAAATATCATATGACATCGTTTATATGTGGAATCTAAAAAAAAATGATACAAATGAACTTACATAGGAAACAGAAACAGACTCACAGATTTAGAAAACAACAAGCTTCTGGTTACCAAAGGGGAAAGGAAGGGAGGGACAAATTAGGAGTTTGGGATTAGCAGATGCACACCACTATATATAAAATAGATAACCAACAAGGTCCTACTGTATAGCACAAGGAACAATAAAAATAATGAGATCATTTGGCTAGATAATCCTAAAATAACCAGCTCTAAAGTACTATGATTCTTCAACAGTGTCACTTTTGATATTTCAACCCAGACTTAACTGTTTATTTCTGAGTTTTTAAATACACGTATCCTTATATATATCATTTACCTGGTAATTATATAATGTTTAAAGTTCCCACATTATTTAATATATAACCACCTGTTTTTATGAAAAGTAAATGTGCTAAATCAGGGAATTCTACTTTTTATAACTTCTAAATTGTCTATTAAACTAAATAATAGCATTTGTTCTTTCACAAACACATACTGACCCTTCAATATGTTCTAGTCACTTTCTAAAAGTACAGAAGTAAACATAAACTAGTGCTGGTCTCCACAGAAATTATACTTTAGTTTTGGGAGGTGACACTAGATAGCTATGAGGGAGAGCAGGTGATAGAGAGATTCCATAACTGCTAAGGATAAAGATGCTGTGAGAAGGTATAGTTTTGCACATAGACTGAATTAACCAAGGAGATTATTGAAATCAACATTTGAAGGAAGACCCATCCATCTAAGCTGAGGGAACAGCAGATATAAAGGCTCTGAGGCAAGAGTGGGCCTTGTGAGATGGTGAGGGTCGTGAGCTTGTAAAGTCTTTTAGTTTTAATTAACTGAGATGGACAAGGAGTTATTGCAAATTTTTGAGGAGAGGAGCAAAACATTTGAAATCAGGCCTATATCAGGGTTTCTCTACCTTGGCATTACTTACATTTTAGGCAGATAATTTGTGTTGTGGGCAGCTGTCCTCGGTCTTGTCAGATGTTCAGCAGCATCTCTGGCCTGTACCCACTAGAAGCCTGCGGCACTCTCTGTTCCCAATGTAACAGCCAAAACTTGTCTCTAGACAAGGACAAATGTCCCCTGCCTCTCTTCCCCTACCCCCACACCTGGTTGAGAACCATTGGACTAGATCATGTGGAGGAAATAAAATGTGGAGATCAAATAAAGAAGTAGGGAAGCCAATTAGGAGACCGTATCATAATTTTAGGTGAGGAATGATGGTGTTTTAGATAAAGTAGCATGGTAGAAGTTGTGAGAAAGTGTAAGCTTATGGATATTTTAAAAAAAGGCCAACAAGAGTTGTGAATCATTTGGCTGTGAAATGTTAGAAAATTAGAGAAGCCATACAATAGGAAGGAGAGAAGGAAAATAATATTAAATTGGCAGCCAGCGGCAAGAAAAACATTATTCTCACCTGCAGGTATTTGAATCTGAGTTGTGGGAAAGAAAACAGTGTCACCAGAGATATTTATGGGGATACCCTTGTCGTTGAGGATAGTCAGGTAGTAGCTAGGAAAGGAAGAGAAGAAAGCAAAGGAGTGTTTGAGTTTCCTGCAGACTCTCTGGATTGTTTGTGAATTTAGGGTTTGTTTGTGAAGGTGGCTCATACTGGATGGGGCACAGAGATATATGGGGATGAATGTCTGTCGGGATTAGGGATTACTTGGGAGTCTAGGGTTTCTTGGATTCTAGGGAATATGAGGATAAGTTAGAAGGATCTTGTGGCCAAATTATGATGGTGAAGCTAAAACTGTGGGGTGGGGTGATCTGGTAGAGAGAGGGAAGAATCTTACCAGTAATTCATAAAGCTTGAAGAATCTTCCCTGGGGTCATACTACTAGTTTTAAGATCCTGGTGTTGAGTCACTGGGAAGCATGTAGGGCTCCTTGGGTGCCACTGGCAGTTCCTATCATGAAAGATTTTCTTCCCAGTTTACGTTAAACCAATTAGCTAACTGTGACTCATCAATAGGAAACATATTTTAATACAATTATTTCTAGATTCTTAAGTAAAATAAAGTTACATCAATAATTTAAGAGAGATAGCTTGAGAACCAAGACAGTGGGGTAGAAGGATGTGCTCTCACTCCCTCTTGCGAGAACACCAGAATCACAACTAGCTGCTGGACAATCATCGACAGGAAGACACTGGAACTCACCAAAAAAGATACCCACATCCAAACACAAAGGAGAAGCCACAATGAGACAGCAGGAGGGGTGCAATCACAGTAAAATCAAATCCCATAACTGCTGGGTGGGTGACTCACACACTGGAGAACACTTATACCACAGAAGTCCACCCACTGCAGTGAAGGTTCTGAGCCCCACGTCAGGCTTCCCAACCTGGGGGTCCGGCAAAGGGAGGAGGAATTCCTAGAGAATCAGACTTTGAAGGGTACTGGAATTTGACTGCAGGACTTCAACAGGACTAGGGGAAACAGAGACTGCAATCTTGGAGGGCACACACAAAGTAGTGTGTGCATCAGGACATAGGGGAAGGAGCAGTGACCCCAGGGGAGATTGGACCAGACCGACCTGCTAGTGTTGGAGGGTCTCCTGCAGAGGTGGGGGGCAGGATGTGGCTCACCGTGGGGACAAGGACACTGGCAGCAAGGTTCTGGGAAGTACTCCTTGGCGTGAACCCTCCCAGAGTCTGCCATTAGCCCCACCAAAGAGCCCAGGTAGGCTCCAGTGCTGGGTTGCTTCAAGCAAAACAACCAACAGGGAGGGAACCCAGCCCTAACCCTCAGCAGTCAAACAGATTAAAGTTTTACTGAGCTCTGCCCACCAGAGCAACAGTCAGCACTACCCACCACCAGTCCCTCCCATCAGGAAACTTGCACAAGCCTCTTAGATAGCCTCATCCACCAGAGGGAAGAAAGCACAAGCAAGAAGAACTACAATCCTGTAGCCCGTGGAACAAAAACCGCATTCACAGAAAGATAGACAAGATGAAAAGGCGGAGGGCTATGTACCAGACGAAGGAACAAGATAAAACCACAGAAAAACAACTAAATGAAGTGGAGATAGGCAATCTTCCAGAAAAAGAATTCAGAATAATGATAGTGAAGATGATACAGGACCTCGGAAAAAGAATGGAGGCAAAGATCGAGAAAATACAAGAAATGTTTAACAAACACCTAGAAGAATTAAAGAACAAAGAAACAGAGATGAACAATACAATAACTGAAATGAAAACTACACTAAAAGGAATCAATAGCAGGATAACTGAGACAGAAGAATGGATAAGTGACCTGGAAGACAGAATGGTGGAATTCACTGCTGTGGAACAGAATAAAGAAAAAGGAATGAAAAGAAATGCAGACAGCATAAGAGACCACTGGGCCCACATTAAACCCAACAACATTCACATTATAGGGGTCTCAGAAGGAGAAGAGAGAGAGAAAGGACCAGAGAAAACCTTTGAAGAGATTATAGTCGAAAAATTCCCTAACATGGGAAAGGAAATAGCCACCCAAGTCCAGGAAGCACAGCGAGTCCCATACGGGATAAACCCAAGGAGAAACACACCGAGACACATAGTAATCAAATTGGCAAAAATTAAAGACAAAGAAAAATTACTGAAAGCAGCAAGGGAAAAATGACAAATAATACACGAGGGAACTCCCATAAGGTTAACAGCTGATTTCTCAGCAGAAACTCTACAGCCAGAAGGGAGTGGCATGATATACTTAAAGTGATGAAAGGGAAGAAACTACAACCAAGATTACTCTACCCTGCAAGGATCTCATTCAGATTCAATGGAGAAATCAAAAGCTTTACAGACAAGCAAAAGCTAAGAGAATTCAGCACCACCAAACCAGCTCTACAACAAATGCTAAAGGAAATTCTCTAAGTGGGAAACACAAGACAAGAAAAGAACTACAAAAGCAAACCAAAACAATTAAGAAAATGGTAATAGGCACATACATATCGATAATTACCTTAAATATGAATGGCCTAAATGCTCCAGCCAAAGACACAGGCTTGCTGAATGGATACAAAAACAAAACCCATATATAGGTTGTCTACAAGAGACCCACTTCAGACCTAGAGACACATACAGACTGAAAGTGAGGGAATGGAAAAAGATATTCCAGGCAAATGGAAATCAAAAGAAAGCTAGAATAGCAATACTCATATCAGATAAAATAGACTTTAAAATACAGAATGTTACAAGAGACAAGGAAGGACACTACATAATGATCAAGGGATCAATCCAAGAAGAAGATACAACAATTATAAATATATATGCACCCAACATAGGAGCACCTCAATACATAAGGCAACTGCTAACAGCTATACAAGAGGGAATTGACAGTAACACAATAATAGTGGGGGACTTTAACACCTCACTTACACCAATGGACAGATCATCCAAACAGAAAATATATAAGGAAACAGAAGCTTTAAATGACACAACAGACCAGATAGATTTAATTGATATTTATGTGACATTCCATCCAAAAACAGCAGATTACACTTTCTTCTCAAGTGCGCACAGAACATTCTCCAGGATAGATCACATCTTGGGTCACAAATCAAGCTTCAGTAAATTTAAGAAAATTGAAATCATATCAAACATCTTTTCTGACCACAACGCTATGAGATTAGAACCAATTACAAGGAAAAAATACATAAAAAACACAAACACATGGAGGCTAAACAATGTTACTAAATAACCAAGAGGTCACTGAAGAAATCAAAGAGGAAATCAAAAAATACCTAGAGACAAATGACAATGAAAGCACGATGATCCAAAATCTATGGGATGCAGCCAAACCAGTTCTAACAGGGAAGTTTATAGCTATACAGGCCTACCTCAGGAAACAAGAAAATTCTCAAATAAACAATCTAACCTTACACCCAAAGGAACTAGAGAAAGAAGATCAAACAAAACCCAAAGTTAGCAGAAGGAAAGAAATCATAAAGATCAGAGCAGAAATAAATGAAATAGAAACTAACAAAACAATAGCAAAAATCAATAAAACTAAAAGCTGGTTCTTTGAGAAGATAAACAAAATTCATAAAACCTTAGCCAGACTCATCAATAAAAAGAGGGACAGGACTCAAATCAATTAAATTAGAAATGAAAAAGGAGAAGTTACAACAGACACCGCAGAAATACAAAGGATCCTAAGAGACTACTACAAGCAACTCTATGCCAATAAAATGGAAAACCTGGAAGAAATGGACAAATTCTTAGAAAGGTATAACATTCCAAGACTGAACCAGGAAGAAATAGAAAATATGAACAGACCAATCACAAGTAATAAAATTGAAAATGTGATTAAAAATCTTCCAAGAAACAAAAGTCCAGGACCACATGGCTTCACAGGTGAATTCTATCAAACATTTAGAGAAGATCTAACAACCATCCTTCTCAAACTCTTCCAAAAAACTGCAGTGGAAGGAACACTCCCAAACTCATTCTATGAGGCCACCATCATCCTGATACCAAAACCAGACAAAGATACTACAAAAAAAGAAAGTTACAGACCAATATTACTGATGAATATAGATGCAAAAATCCTCAACAAAGTACTAGCAAACAGAATCCAACAACACATTAAAAGGATCATACACTTGATCATTCATGATCAAGTGGGATTTATCCCAAGGATGCAAGGATTCTTCAATATACACAAATTAATCAATGTGATACACCATATTAACAAACTGAAGAAGAACACCATATGATCATCTCAATAGATGCAGAAAAAGCTTTTCACAAAATTCAACACCCATTTATGATAAAAACTCTCCAGAAAGTGGGCATAGAGGCAACCTATCTCAACATAATAAAGGCCACATATGACAAACCCACAGCAAACATCATTCTGAATGGAGAAAAACTGAAAGCATTTCCTCTAAGATCAGGAACAAAACAAGGATGTCCACTCTCACCACTATTATTCAACTTAGTTTTGGAAGTCCTAGCCATGGCAATCAGAGAAGAAAAAGAAATAAAAGGAATACAAATTGGAAAAGAAGTAGTAAAACTGTCACTGTTTGCAGATGTCATGATACTATACATAGAGAATCCTAAAGACGCCACCAGAAAACTACTAGAGCTAATCAATGAATTTGGTAAAGTTGCAGGATACAAAATTAATGCACAGAAATCTCTTGCATTCCTATACATTAATGATGCAAAATCTGAAAGAGAAATTAAGGAAATACTCCCATTTTCCTCTGCAGCAAAAAGAATAAAATACCTAGGAATAAACCTACCTAGGGAGACAAAAGACCTGTATGCAGAAAATTATAAGACACTGAAGAAAGAAATTAAAGATGATACCAACAGATGGAGAGATATACCATGTTCTTGGATTGGAAGAATCAATATTGTGAAAATGACTATACTACCCAAAGCAATCTACAGATTCAATATAATTCCTATCAAATTACCAATGGCAGTTTTTATAGAACTAGAAAAAAAAATTTTTTAATTTGTATGGAGACACAAAAGACCCTGAATAGCCAAAGCAGTCTTGAGGGAAAATATGGAGCTGGAGGAATCAGATTCGCTGACTTCAGACTATACTACAAAGCTACAGTAATCAAGACAATATGGTACTGGCACAAAAACAGAAACATAGATTAATGGAACAAGATAGAATGCCCAAAGATAAACCCATACACCTCTGGTCAACTAATCTATGACAAAGGAGGCAAGGCTATACAATGGCAAAAGACAGTCTTTTCAATAAGTGGTGCTGGGAAAACTGGACAGCTACATGTAAAAGAATGAAATTAGAACACTCCATAACACCATACACAAAAATAAACTCAAAATGGATTAGAGATCTAAATGTAAGACCGGACACTATAAAACTGTTAGAGGAAAACACAGGAAGAACACTCTTTGACATAAATCACAGTAGGATCTTTTTTGATCCACCTCCTAGAGTTATGGAAATAAAAACAAAAATAAACAAATGGGACCTAATGAAACTTCTAAGCCTTTCACAGCAAAGGAAACCATAAACAAGAAGAAAAGGCGACCTTCAGATTGGGAGAGAACATTTGCAAATGAATCAACGGACAAAGGATTAATCTCCAAAATATATAAACAGCTCATGAAGATCAATATTAAAAAAACAACCCAATCCAAAAATGGGCAGAAGACATAAATAGACATTTCTCTGAAGACAACATACAGATGGCCAAGAAGCACATGAAAAGCTGCTCAACATCACTAATTATTAGAGAAATGAAAATCAAAACTACAATGAGGTATCACCTCACACAAGTTAGAGTGGGCATCATCAGAAAATCTACAAACATCAAATGCTGGAGAGGGTGTGGAGAAAAGGGAACCCTCTTGTGCTGTTGGTGGGAATGTGAACTGATAGAGCCACTATGGAGAACAGTACAGAGGTTCCTTAAAAAACTGAAAATAGAATTACCATATGACTCAGCAATCCCACTACTGGGCATATACCCAGAGAAAACCACAACTCAAAAAGACAAATGCACCCCAATGTTCATTGCAGCACTATTTACAATAGCCAGGTCATGGAAGCAACTTAAATGCCCATCGACAGATGAATGAATAAAGAAGTTGTGGTACATATATACAATGGAATATCACTCAGCCATAAAAATGAATGAAATTGGGTAATTTGTTGAGACGTGGATGGATCTAGAGGCTGTCATGCAGAGTGAAGTAAGTCAGAAAGAGAAAAAAAAATATCGTGTGTTAACGCATATATGTGGAACATAGAAAAATGGTACAGATGAACCAGTTTGCAGGGCAGAAATTGAGACACAGATGTAGAGAACAAATGTAAGGACACCAAAGGGAGAAAGCCGTGGTGGAGGGGGGGCGTGGTGGTGGTGTGATGAATTGGGAGATTGGGATTGACATGTATACACTGATGTGTATAAAACTGATGACTAATAAGAACCTGCTGTATAAAAAAAAAAAAAAAGATTTGTTCATATGGTGGTATAAGTAATCCCTCTCTTGTATGTATGCTGTAATTATCTTTTCTCAATTTGTCTTTTCTATTTTGCCTGGCATTTTACTGTTTCTATAATCATACGTATCATTTGTTTTAAAAAAAAAGTAGCATAACTCAGCTATAAAGATATATGACACCACAAAGAAAAGGATAAAACATTACTATAAACCAACTTGACTTATCAATGCATATGTAAAACCTAGCAATAAAACATTACCAGTTGAATCCCACAGTATATTAGAAGAATTACACACCATGAACAAATAGGGTTTTTCCCAGGATAGCTCAACATTAGAATACTATTATCTTGATAGATGTATTTGATAAAGCTCAACAATCATTTCTGATGTAAACTTATAGTAAACTAGAAATAAAAATCTGCCTCCTTAATTTATAAAAGAGCATTAGCAGAAACCAATATCACATATCAAAATTAAAGGAAAAAACAAGAAGTTTCTCATGAAAGTCAGTAACAAAATGAGGATGCCAACTCTCACCACTAATCCTCAGCAAAGCCATGGAATCCTAGCCAGTCCTAGAAATAGGTATAAATGTTGGTGAGGAATACTTATCAACCTAGAAAATTGTAAAGAATCAAACAAAAAACTATTATAACTAAGAAAGTTTAGAAAGATGGCCAGATAGAATATCTTTCTTATATATCCCAGTAATAATCAACTGGAAAATTCAGTGGGAGGAACATATCTTTAAAAGAAAAAAAATCAATTAAACATGTGAAAATAAACTAAATGAGGCATGTGTGAGACCTAAATAAAGAAAATGTTACAAAGATGATCTAAATAATTTAAGAGATATACAATGCTTCTGGAACTAAGGATCAATATTGTAAAGATGTCAATCCTTCCCAATTTATCTATAAATCCATTGTAATTTGAGTTAAAGCTGTGAGTAATAATGCAGGAACAAACAAATGGCATGATGGAACAAAATAGAATCCAAAAAGAGACTCGGGTACATAAGGAGATTTAGTATTTGATAAAGGTGGAAAAATGATGATTTGTATTATTGAACGAATGCCATTCAATCAAATTACTATACACTTTGTGGAAAAAAGTTAGACATTTAACTCTCATCATAAAACAAAAATAAATTCCACATTGATAAAGATCTAAACATATAAACAAGAGTTCTGTAAACCATAAAGAAAAAGATTGACATATTTAATAATATCAAATTTTTAAAAACCTTTATGTGGCTAAAGAGAACTTAAATTGCGAAAAAATATTTGCATTATATTACAGAAAAAAGTTTAATATCCATTAAAAAAAGAACTCCTAGTCAATATATAAGAAACACAGCCCAAAGGACATGAATAGAAGAAAATTCACAAAAGAAATAAAATTAAATACTAACCCTCACTAATTAAAGAAATGCAAATTTAAAAGCTCTGTTTTACATTCTCTCTAACACAGTAATTCTACTTCTAGGGCTTTTATCCTAAAGAAATAATCCCGTGGACATGTAAAGATATAAGAATGTTCATTTCATCAGCGTCTCTAAAAGAAAAATATGCTGAAATTGATTAAATACATTGAGGACAAGACATATAAAATCCTACATATACATAATATAGAATACATAGAAGGAGAACCACAATTACTGTTATATTAAGTTAAAAATAAAAATGTGCTATAGACAATATGCTATGATCCAATTTTTGTAAATATAAATAAGAGCAAAAAAAAACTTAAGAGAAAGGGTACAGTATTTTTAAAAACCTTCCATTAACCATGAAAATTTGATTAATTATAACCAATTATAAGTGCATTCAGCACTGTGAGCCACAACAGTTCACATTATTAATATTTAACATGACAACTACAAAGTTATCAAATACAATGAGGGATTTCTTTTTTTTTTTGGTCTTTGGTTCTATAAGCAAAGGAGGTCAAGGTTTAAATGAGCAGAATAAATTGATTTTAAGCTCCAGCTCTTCCAATAAAAGTGCAACCTAATTAAGTATAACAGCTACAGCTTTAGACAAATGTAAAACATTCAGTAGAAATTTTGACAAAAAATGTATTTGCCACAAACTGGTTGTAGCTATGATGTGTGGAATTGGAAAGAAATGTAATGAGCTGTTAACAGACATTTTTAACCAAGGAAAAATGAATTGAATTTGGCCACATTTTCCATCTGTTACAATGACTTATATAAGAGCTGATAAAGCAGATGAAGTACCGCTGTCCAACAGGAAGTTAACATTAAATTACGTGTACCAATGAGAAAAGCTACTCTTAAACTCTAGTGAACTGATTCAAAGATTATTTCTTTTCTTTCTGCGTACAAAAGGGAAATGGTTTTCTAGAGCCAAAGTTAAAAAAAAAAAGATCATCTCAGACTGAGGCAGGCAATTGGCATCATAGACTGATTTGGAAAGCACAGAGTAGGAAAAGAAAGAGCAATGGACATGAAACATTTACACCTTGGTGGTTTATCCTGCATTTAGTGTGTTTCCTCCTATCAAAAGCAAACCCGATTAACCTAGGCTTTTTTTAGATTTAATTTAGGTAATGATCGTGCTCCAAGTGAACAGTAGGAGAAATCTTTCAAAACCAATTTTAAGTTCGATAGAGATTTCAGCTTTGTTTTTAGAAATTTATTAATATCTACTTATAGAGCTGTATAAGTTAATTTAACTTTTTATTTTGAAATTTTAGACATGGCAGACCTGCAAAAATACTACAGAGGTTTTCTATATACCACCCACTCTCCTTCCTGTAAGGTTTGCCACTTGTAAAACCATGGTACGATGCTCAAAACTCTAAAGAATAAACACTGGTACAGTACTGTTAACTAAATGACAGACTTCAGTAGGATTTTTGCAGTTTTTCTACTTTTTTGCCTTTTCTGTTCTAGGATCCAAGCCAAGATCCCACATTGCATTTAGTTATCACTTCTCCTCAATCTCCTCCAGTCCCCTCCAACCTTCATTCTTCCCATGTCTTTCATGACCTTGGCATCTCTAAAGAATGCTGGGCAGATGTTTTGTTTATCTCTCTCAGCTTGAGTTTGTCTGATATGTTCTCATTATTCGATTGAGGTAGGAATTTGGGAGAAGACTACCACAGAGTTAGTATGCCTTGCTCAGCACACCCTATCTGGTGGTACATGATGCCAATCTGCCATTATTACTGATGCTCATCTTGATCATTTGCTTACAGTGGTGTCTGCGTAGTGTCTCCACTGTAAAGTAACTATTTTCCCTTAGTAATTAATAAATATTTCAAAGTTATGTAAATATCTTGTTCCTCAAACTTTTGAAGTGGTTCACAGAAGAAAAATTAGGTAACAGTCTGTTACGGAATGGAATTCATTGGTGTAAAATCACACGTTAAGGATATATTTTGAACTATATAAATACAAATCAATTCATCTAATGTTGACTCTATGTAAGTGAGAGTTAATTATCCACTTTAAAAGCAGTATTAGGTATTTTACTGCTTTTTATTTTTATTTAGAAGTTTTTGTGAAAATTGAGGAAACAACTCAATTAGCCTTGAAAAATTTATTGCAAAAAGTGATAGAATTCATACAGTTCTTTCCTGCAATTCAGTTAGAGTATACCAAAATATCTTAATTTATTTTTCTTTGTCACACTTGATTTATCTCAAATCAAGAGTTGTAAACATTATAAATCTAAATATGTACTTATTAAAATTATACTTTTACAAATAATTCCATGTTTAACATGAAATTATCAAGACTTTTTCACTCTACAGAATGATTTTTATTTTTTAATTAAGTGAATTAGCATTTGATGTAGATATCTGTTAGATTTACAAACTATTTCTCATCAAAATCCAGATTTTGAGTTTAATTTGAAAAGACAGAGATCTGATAATCCTGATCTTACCTCAATATTCCAGTAATTCGCCATTGTTGAGATCTGGCTATCATTCTACATTTTGCCACAAATCTTACCAATTTCTACTGCATTTATAAACTGACTCATGTATTTACGATACCTTTTTGAAATCTCTGGACATTCACATTTCCGATCCTTGATGCAGAGTGTGCAATAGAAAGTAACTATTAAAACATCATTAAGGACACCATTAAATGCAGCCACTTGGCTTTTTTGTTTGGTTTTATTTTGCTTTGTTTTTTAATACTACCCCGTGAAAAAAGAAAGATAGAAGCTATTTTTAACTATCAAATATCACAGTCATGATAATTGGAACATTTCATTACACTAATTTCTGGTAAAATTCTGTTTAAAATAGTTGCTATTTATTTTTAAGCAATTTATAAAATTGAATTGCGACAGAAAAAAAACACCTGGGGATTCAATTAAAATGGAAACAGCAACTGAGTAAAAATTAAGAGAAATCCCTCTATTAGCCAACACTAATGAGGCTCTGCCCCTTACAAAAAGCTGTTTTAAAGATCAAAGACACTTGATCGAGGACCTCTAATTAAAAAGAAGTATTGTGTTACAGAAGACAATTTTAACTTTTCAAAGTAATCTATTTAAAACTTAAGTTGTAATTAATGGGCTAAATGCTCAACATCCCAAGGTTTATCACCTGATGGTTTTAAAGATGGCACCATCCCAAAAGCTTTATAAAAGCACAGGAAGAGATCTTGAGAAACATATAAAAAATAAGCTCTTCGAAAAGCTCTTTATGTAATAATAAACATTATATAAATGGCAACAGAAGCAAATCAAGATACACTTTTAAACCAAAGAGCCCTTACAGAAAATCATTTTTATACTCACATTTTATGCTACTGGACCTCAATGACACTTCACTCATTTTCTCACTGATGAAATGGAGAAACTAAGAGTGTTTTGAGAATGGATGAGCTAATATTCTAAAGTATTTTAAGCAATATTACTATTAATATAAGGGCTAGACAAATACGTAACTGAATTCAACCAACGTTAATGGAACATTTATCTAGGCACTGGAGTTACAACAGTGAATAAAACAAAGTCAGAGAGACAGTAAATTAATAAACTATGATAGTAGATGCATGGATATAGATATTAAATAAAAAGCAATGAAGTTATGGCCAAGGACAGAGGTACTGTGAGGTCGGGCACTGTTATTTTATCCGGGGTAGCCAGGGAACGCATAACCCATAGTGTAGGACTTGAAAAGTGACAGGAGGCACCTAGGAGTCATGCAAGTATCTGTTAGATGAGCTTTCCAGGGAGAGGGCATAGCTCAAGCACAGACAGGGAAGCTGGAGCTTGGCTAAAGGCACCATGGGATAGCAAGGAGGCCAGCCTGGCTGGAAAATAGCAAGATGGGGTAGAGTGGAGAGAGATGAGACTAAAGACTGGCTACATCATGTGGGGACTTTTATAGAGACTCTGGTTTGTCAACCGAGTAAGAAAGGAAGACCATCTTTCTGGCTGTAACAAAAGTATCATGCAAAAGTGAGAAGTATCAGTTATCTTCTCATGGAAATTTTGACATTTAATATTTAGTTTAAATGGAATAACCCACTGTAGGCAACTTTCTGTTGTCTAGGATCAAACATGATTATACTCTAGTAACTATTTAAAAATAAAGAATGGAGGAAACTGATCTTGAGCCCTTCCCTTTAGCCTCAGGGACACCTGAAGATTAGCCCTTGGTTGTATTTTCCTACTTTGCAATAATGATAAGGACTCTTTACCACATACAGCAACTGTTCAATTCATGAATTAGCTCAGATGAATCAACACAAAAATAATTTAGAGGAATTTCTCAACAAGAGCCAGTAAATAAGAAATGAATTGCTATACATAATAGACTCATAAATATTTATTACCAGCTATTCAAAAAACTGCTCTTTCTCTGATCTTATTAGATCAAACCAATCTTTGATTAAAAACTGAGCAATCAATATGCTTTGAATACACAGTTGTTAATTATATAGCACCCTAACTAACCATCACAGGTATGACTGAAGGAGTAACAACCAATTAAAGATGTCCACATCCAAATTCCTGGAATCTTTGCCAAACAGGTTACCTTCTACGGCAAAAGGGACTGTATAGATAAAAGTTAAGTATCTTGAGATGTGGAGAATATCGTGGATTATCCTGACGAGTCCAATCAAATCACAAGAGTCATTATAATTGGAGGCAGGAGGTTCAGAGTCAGAGAGAGGGATGGAAGATGCTATCCTTCTGGCTGTGAATATGACATTTTGGGCTACAAGCTAAGGAAATGTGGGCCATTTCTAGAAGCTAGAAAAGACAAGGAAATGGACTCTTCCCAATAGCTTGAAGAAGGAACACAGTCCTGCAGAAATCTTGACTTTAGGATTTCTGACTTTCAAAACTATAAGAAAATAATGCTGTTTAAAGCCACTGTGTTTTTGGTAATTTGTTGCAGCAGTAATAGAAAGCTAATATAGCAGGTAAAATAAAACTGAATGATTAGATTTTCTCTGTTTAAAGTTTTTTGGGTTTTTTTTGTCCCTACTTAAATCTAATGAGAGAAGTAAGATTGATTGCATGGAAAACTAAAAACAGAACAAGAAAACCTTAATCCACTTTTGTTATCTGTAAATAATGAGGGTCGAATAGTTATTTCTACCAACTCTGGAATTATTATCACATTTCCCTTTTATTAATAATCCAAAGAAGTGTGACTAATCTGCCTCTTCTAATTTCGCACCAACTCTCCAAATTTACAATACAATAATAAGGATTTTAATAAATTATTTTACTTTTTTAAATAATTATTTTACTTTTAGTTATTCTGACATATTAACTTCTCAGAAAATATAGTCATCCGGTAAGTATTTCTTGAATAGATCAACACATTAAAATGTACCAACCCATCAAAGCCAACATACCCAAAATTAAACGAATCTTTTGCTCAAACTAATTTGTTTCAATCTGTCTTCCTTAGATTCTCTTAATGAAACTTTCAGTGTCCTAGTTTTCAAGAAATTATTTATTACCAAGCACTTATTTTCCATAGACAAATTATTTTTTCACGTCAAACAATACAAGGCTATATTTAATTAAGATTACCATATATCTATACTTTAAATTCAGCAGCAAATTAACCTACCTAAGTGAAATGAAAAAAGTAAAATTAATTAAATTCTCATAGAGTAATGTGATCTTCTCTTTAAGCTCTAGTTTCACAATAACTTAGGGAAAATGTCAGTAAGATGCATACACTGTTTAATAATTATAACTTTTGTAGAAGATAATTTGGCCAAACAGTACTTGGGCACGAAATTAAAAAGGTGGATAGAGAAATTTTAGGCAGAACACATAAAATATATGATAAGAATTAAAGTATTTTTTAATGTATCTTTTATGAATGAGGACATATCTAACATTTTTGAACCAGACTACATATAATATCATCAAATTGGCTTCAAAATTTATGCAATATATTTTATATTATAATATATAGTATATCATAATTTATCTTAATATACTATATTTATGAAAAATTAGAAGCCAATTTATATATCTATATTTTTGTAAATAGGAAACATTTGACCTGGAGAAGACTCTGAGCGAATAAAATATTGTTATCACCCAAATTGTAGAACTGTTTGAGGAATGAGGATTTGGAATTGTCTTTATTTCTCCCCAAAATCAAGCTAGGTCATGAGCAAAAGTTTCCAGTAGCCTACCTAACTGGCTCCAGAAAATAATTATCTGTAGTGGAGGCTTCCTAAAAGTGTTTTGTTTGTTTCTTTGTTTTTTTTAAATTTCTTTTTTCTTTTTTTTTGTTTTATTTATTTTTGGCTGGGTTGGGTCTTCGTTGCTGCACACGGGCTTTCTCTAGTTGCGGCGAGTGGGGGCTACTCTTTGTTGCAGTGCACGGGCTTCTCATTGTTGTGGCTACTCATGTGGAACAACCAGCTCTAGGAGTGCGGGCTTCAGTAGTTGTGGCGCGCGGGCTTATTTGCTCCGCGGCATGTGGGATCTTCTTTGACAGGGCAACAATACAACTTTGACAGGGCCCGAACCCCTGTCCCCTGCATTGGCAGGCAGATTCTTAACCACTGCACCACCAGGGAAGCCCCAAAAAGTGGTTTTATTTGAGCACAGACCACATAAGTTTGATTCAGATTACAGAGTGTTCTGCAATATAGTTACTCCTTTCTCCAAAAGATTACTGTGTTAAAATAAGTTTGAGGACTTGCTTGATTATTCACAAAGTACTAGTAGATTTAAAACTCTAAAAAGTCACATATGAAAGAAACCTGTATATCTTTTCTAAATCTTTTGTATCCACTAGGAGTATTATGTACTATCCATAGAAATTCTTGAAATTTTCCAGGACCTTCAGATATAGATGAGTCCTGAAAAAAAAGTTATTGTCTTTATAATTTAATAAAAGCCTTCAAAAATAATACCAATAAATACTTTAAATGTCTACAAGATATATTGGGTGCTGTTCAGGCACTGCTTATTAATCTGTTAAATATGTTTAAGCAAGAATAAAGTGAGTTTGTTCTTAATGGAAAATTATCATTATCAACATAGAATATTTTTTTCATTATTTTATAGACAAATTTATGTATTGAATGAAGGATGCCAGATAATAATCACTTTCTGCAGTAGAGAGGAAAACCTTTCAAAGTAAGCAATCCTATGGCCTTCCAAGTTCCTAAAACTGTCTCTTCTTGATTAATCTGCATCATTTAGTGCCTCCAGGACCTTTTGATTATGGAAATTATTTTTCAAAGAATTCCTATTACCATCACTCAGAAAGCTCTGTTCTTCAGAATGAAGACGGGAATAAAGATAGTACTGTTTTCCCTGTATTTACACACCTTACTATACAGATGTACATATGTGTGGGGATGTGTCTGCTTTACTACAAGCAGGAGAATTACCTAGATTTTACTTAATCCCCAGTCCCTGACATAGAACCTAAGGCTTATTGGACACTCACAAACTTATTAAAATGAGTTACAAGTGGGTTTTTAATTCAGGTGACCTGGGGTTTAATCTCAGTTCAACCTAGTTTTATGACTATAATTAATTAAAATTAATTACTAGTATTAAAACAAAGTTATTTTTGTCATATAACAATTAAAACATGTATCAATCTGTTGTCAGTTCAATGATTTACAAATAATCCAATAGGATTATGGAATATAAGAAATGTAAGAGATAAATGAGAACTTGGCACATATTTATTATAACACCTCCTTTTTAGGTATTTGAACTGCTGCCTTGAGATCATGTGGATTCTTTCCATTTCCTGAGGGGCTATCTTGGGATAAGTGGAATATGAAATTTATTCTGAAACATAATTTAATAAATGGTCATACTGCATTTTATAGTGTATGCTATTACTATTGCTGATTAACCTGAGAAATGTTAATTTGTTTTTCAGAACTGAAAGTAAATCGAAAATTATAAGCAGAAATACAAGAACTTGATGAATTAATGAATTACTAATTCATTCATTAATGAAGATATAAGTTTTGCAATATTTACACATTAAGGTAATCTCCAGAAAATTACTAGAATTCATCAGTAATAAAGATATTGTATTTTAAAAATAAATATTTTCACCTAGTTTTGCTTATTAAAAGTCATTGTAAATAAATGTTTTGTTTTGCTCACAAAAGAAAATAGAAATACAAATATTTGGGGATTAGTAGTAAAATCTGTGGCTCAGGAAATTATTCTGGCTTTAGAATAAGAAAGAATATGAGATGTTTTTATACTGACTTTAGTTTCAGGTTAGTGAAATTTATGAGGCTAATAGGGGTATATTTTAAAACAAATTCTCTTTATGTTTTCTGAAGTGACATATGCATTATTGGTAGGATTAAATAGACTGAAGAAACAGAATCAGATAAATATGAGAGACAATAATGCTAAAATTGTTTTACTTGGATGAGACACATTGTGAATACAGTAGTGAAAAGATTCTTGAAAATTTAAACATTTGTTTACAGATATACAACTTTGATGATGAAAAACTACTGGTAGGAATTTATATTCTCCTATGATTTATTCAAATTAAGTATGCACATAGCCATGATCCAGCAATTACACTCATATATATCTCAAAGAAAATTCTCACAGGTCCATAAAGCAATATGAATAACATTATTTATTGCAGCACAACCTTTTGTTGTGATTGGTGAGAGGCTAACTATTCATCTATCTGGAAGATTGGATAAGTTTTATATGGAAAATTATTTAGCAAGAAATAATAATGGATATTGAATATACACATAGCGACAAGGTTGGATCTGATATAGTATAGTACTCAGCAAAACAAAGGAACAGATGATGAATGTGTACATACATACATACATATACGTGTACATGTGTGAATGATTTACCTAAAAAATAATATTTCTGAAAGAATAGTGCAAAGAAAAGATACATATTAAACTATACGTATTGATTAGATTGATTATAAATGTGTAGAGGCAAGAGGAAAACAGGAGAGGGGCATGGGGTAAAAAGCAAATAAATTATTAAATAAAAATAGAAAGAGACTTTCTGGTGGTTGATAAAAATGTACCACAAATTTGGGAATGTATTTAACTCAATCTCTTACTGCAGAGCTTTTTATTAAGTTTTTTTCGTTTATACAGGTGACAGTGATTCATTTTTTAAATCTATGTTTATTAAGTTCTCAGCAACTGTTGTATCTCATTTTAGATGCTAGCAATGCAGCAGTGAATGACAGACAAAAATACTTTCCCCAGGACTTCCCTGGTGGCGCAGTGGTTGAGAGTCCGCCTGCCGATGCAGGAGACACGGGTTCGTGCCCCGGTCCGGGAAGATCCCACATGCCGTGGAGCGGCTGGGCCCGTGAGCCATGGCCGCTGAGCCTGCGTGTCCGGAGCCTGTGCTCTACAACGGGAGAGGCCACAGCAGTGAGAGGTCCGCGTACAGCAAGAAAAAAAAATACTTTCCCTGATAGAACTTACATACTGTTTTAATATAATAATATTTGAAAGTTATATTTTATATAAAAATTATTGGAACATTCAAATAGAATTTTTTTTTTTTTTTTTTTTTAGCGGTACGTGGGCCTCTCACTGTTGTGGCCTCTCCCGTTGCGGAGCACAGGCTCCGGACGCTCAGGCTCAGCGGCCATGGCTCATGGGCCTAGCCGCTCCACGGCATGTGGGATCTTCCCGGACCGGGGCACGAACCCGTGTCCCCTGCATCGGCAGGCAGACTCTCAACCACTGCGCCACCAGGGAAGCCCAAATAGAAAAATTTTTAAGATCTTTCCTTGTTTACAAAATTATTTAGAAAAATCAGATCACTGCTACTGGCCAGCAGAAAATATTAAGGTAGACCTAGAATACAAGCCCTTAGAGATAGCCAATCAATAAATATTTTTTGAATGTTTGAATAATGTATCCACTCCACTTTCAATTATAAATGCAAAATACACATATGGAAAGACCAAACTGGTAAATCTATGATAAACTTTAAAGATTTCAATTCACTAAATTGAATTGTTAAAACTCAGAGAAGCAAATTTAATTTTATGTGTAGAATATAGAAGTTTAACTCCATGAAAAAAAAAAAAAAGTCAGTCCAAGATACTCAAAAGCTAAAGTCAATTCAAAGAGGATTATTTCCCATTAAGGGTTCTGAGCTATTGAACTATAGCTTCAGAGAGAAGAAAGTGGGAATTTATGGTGGATAGTAAAAGCAATTAAAATGTAGAATTAAGTATATCACTTGGAAATACTCTTTGCTTTTTAACTAGACTTTTAATCTTCAGAAATATTACACCAAATGAAATTTTTCATGGATTCTTTATAATATGAATAATATGAAAAGGTAAAGTTCAGAAGTAGCTTTCTGCTTTGCTATAAAGGTTTGCTGAGCTCATAGTTAGGTATTGACTCAATAATGCTAAGGTTAATATTTACCCTCATTTCAGTGCATCTTGTAATTGACAAAAAGCACTGATCAATTCAATCATAATTAAAATGGGATGAGTCTGAATACCATGTAAGACTGCATTCCAGTAAATCTCTTCAGGTAAACTAGAGCTTAATTGAACTGAGTGATGACTACTGACTTGAGGCATGATTGGTTGGAGATTATGTAAGGAAAATATTATTTTCTAAAAACTGAATTTTTTGTTGTGATTTTTATTTATGTGAAGGATGCAATTTTGTGTGTTTTAAATATGAATCACTATTATGTTTTATTTTATTATTTTGGGTTCTGTCTCAGTTCAGGCTGCTATAACAAATATACTATAGACTGGGTGGCTTAAGCAACAAACATTTATTTCTCTCAGTTCTGGAGGCTAGAAAGTCCAAGATCAAGGTGCCAGTGGAGGGGGTGTCAGGTAAGAGCATGCTTCCTTGTTTGCAGATGACTGTCTTTTTGTATTCCTCACAAGATGGAGAGCAGAGGGACAGTAAGCAAGTTCTCAGGTGCTTTCTTATCAGAACACTAATCCCATACATGCGGGCTCCACGTTCATGGCCTAATCACCTCCCAAAGACTCAAGCTCCTAATACCATAACACTGGGAGTTTCAACATGTGGATTTTGAAGGGACACACTCAATCTGTAGCAGTTTCTGCCATATAAAAAGATACTAAAGCAAGGACATTAATATGGGTAGTTTGTTCGGAAGGTGACCCTAAGAGGCCAGAGTGAAGACGTGAGGACAAGGTTTCAGGAAAGCAGAGAGAGCCAACAAAGTGGACTTGACCAAGCTGCCACAGCATGGTTGTGCCAGTGATTAAGCCATTGTCTCTCAGCTCCAAATCCACCCTTGTACACGTATCAGCTCCAAATGCACCCTTGTACACGTAACCCGGGCAATCCCCATTTCTGTTTTTCCAGCTTGCTTACGGTTAGGCTCTGCTAGTAAGACAGCCAAAGGGCGACTATAGGCCTGGAGGGGAAAGAAGCCACTAGCTCCTTTCTCTCTGCTTCCAGGTGGCATCTGATTTGCCTGCCATTCCCGTAGGCTCCCCCCTAACAGGCTCTGGTTACACCAGGCAGCAGTTCTTCTGGTAACAATTGTTCAACTAAAGTTTCTCTACGACTTTCAGAACTAAAACGAATTAAGTTCCCCTCAGAAGCCAGCACCAGAACGTGTCCTTTCTGGGACATCCAGACTACTTGCCACTTCCTGTTACAGCAGGGACAATTAGCTGAATTTCACGATTCTCTTCAAAATTTCAAGACAACCAGGGTTCCCGTGGACTATACTGTGACTAAGAGCAGAGGAGTTTAAATAGCCTCAGTAATTTTCCCACGTAAAAGCTATTTATTAACTCGTTTCTCCATTTTCTAAAAGGCTTTGTAAAGAACACATTTGCCACATTAACTTGCTGATCCGATTTAGAAAAGACATACCTGGCACCACAGCTGCAGCTGGAGCAACCTCTTGGTTAAGATTATTGCAGTCCCCACTCTTATGCAAACATCTATTTGGTAGTTGCAGGGGCTGCAGAATAGATATGGCAGGACAATGTCTTTGATAGTATCACTAACTACAGTTCCACTGCTATGAGGAATCACTATGCTTTATCATCATGGTTAGGGTTGGGAGGGCAGTTTCTGGGACCTCCAACTGGCTTTTTCTATTGTGGCAGCTCTTACTCTGCAGGAAAGGAAATTAATTTAAGGGCTCTGCCAGCTGCTAAGTAGATTCATTCCAATTA
This sequence comes from Delphinapterus leucas, assembly GCF_059928025.1. Lineage (NCBI taxonomy): Eukaryota > Metazoa > Chordata > Mammalia > Artiodactyla > Monodontidae > Delphinapterus > Delphinapterus leucas. The sequence goes on from NC_143142.1 coordinate 80,750,698, forward strand.
TGTACTTGAGGACCAAGGCAATGATGACAGAGGACCCACAGCGAGAGACTCCAGCCAGGACTCTATTCACACATGAGCGCCATCTGCCTCCACTCTAACTGCCTGGCCATGCTGGCATTTGGGGCCCCCTTCTATCTTCAACTGCTCTCACCTAGCCTGGCATTCTTTTCCTCCAGTGTGCAATCCAGCTGACTAATGGGCACAGATAAATGTGGATAAGATTTGAAAGAGTATTTATTGTTTTTATTTGTAATGATATTTCAGGGTCATTTCTCAGAGGGAACCAGCCAATCCACAACCAATGGGTCTCAGATCTGAGATCTGGCTCAGGCGAAAAACTGGGCAAGGCTTCACAATTTTCCCTTTTAGTAGATGACATAAGTCTTCTATTTAGTTGCACTTAATTTTTTTCTGGTTGTACAGGTAAGGAGTATCCTACTGGACTTCTCATCTACATGATCTGTAGGAACACAAGGCAAGGTCTGTTAGACCTCACCATATATCCCTGCAGGCCACACTCACTGACACCCCAATATTGCTGATCACGACAGTAATTATGTCAACCATGCCCCTGACAGGTAAGTGTCACCACCTGGATTCTGCTGATTTAGAATTCTTTCATTCTCATTGACTTTAGGGAGCCCTTGCACAGTGTTGGTGGGAATGTAAATTGATGCAGCCACTGTGGAAAAAAGTAAGGAGACTCTGCAAAAAACTAAAAATAGAACCATACGATCCAGCAATTTCACTCCTGGGTATTTATCCAAAGAAAATAAAAACACTAATTCAAAAAGATACATGCACCCCAATGTTCACAACAGCTTCATTTACATATACATATATAATGGAATATTGCTCAGCCATTAAAAAAAGAATGAAATTTTGCCATTTCCAACAACTTGGATGGACCTGGAGGGTATTATGTTTAATGGAATAAGTCAGACAGAGAAAGACAAATACTGTATGATGTCACTTATATGTGGAATCTAAAGAAATAAACTAGTGAATGTAACAGAAAAGAAACAGACTCACAGATATAGAGGACAAACTAGTGGTTATCAGTGGGTTGAGGGAAGAGGGAAGGGCAAGATAGGGGTAGAGGATTAAGAGGTACAAACCACTGTGTATAAAATAAATAAGCTACAAGGATATATTGTGCAGCACAGAGAAGAAAGCCAATATTTTATAACTATAAATGGAATATAAACTACAAATATTTTGAATCACTGTGTTGTACTTCTGAAACTAATAAATGTAAATCAAAAAATAAATAAATAAAACATACTTCACGGACAAAAAATAACTCCATCTTGAGGGACTGCTTTCTTAGGCCACTTTCATTATATCTACCTTATTTTTGTTTGCACCCAAAAGCAGAGCCTGAGACAAAAGTTTGGTTTTAAGCACATTATTTGGGAGGTAATTACAGGAACTAGGGGAGAGACTGAGGAGAGTGAGATGGGAAGAGGGGAAGGACGAGGAAGCATGCATATTTGATCTGCACTGTTGTGGGAACATGGTGCTCATTCCTGTGGGGGATCCTCTGAGGATCCAGGAAGGATGCACCTCAGCTTTTTCCTCTGATACGGTAAGAAGAAATGTATCCACTAACTCCCATCCCATTTGATTGACTGTTACCTCTGGGGGCCTTAATAGTCCAAGATTTTAGGCAGCCTCTTTGTGCTACTTGGATGACTTTCCTTGCCTTTAGGTCAAAAAACAAACAAACAAACAAAAAATGCAGAATGAGGCTGCAGAAGCTTGCTTGTGGCAGGGCAGTGGCATCAGAACCACCACTGTTGCAGTGATATCAGATGAGTGGAGGGGAATATAAAATGGGCACAAAATTAATAGATTGTGAAAACAACTGTTGTGCTAATTGATAGATAAATGAGGGGCTCAGAAGTAGACTCAAGTCCATGTAAAAATGTATGATGAAAACAATATTTCAATTTAATGGACAAAATATATAATTTTCACAATACACTTCCAGAATTAATGAATCATCAGTTCTTTGACTGAATTATTTGACTATCCCATCATCTTTGGAAAAAAATAATGAAACTTATTGCAGTGACCGTAATATATTAATGATAACTGAATTCATATAACTGTGTGATTTAATGTCACAACCTTACCCTATACCACAAGGTTAATAATCACTGTGTCATCTTCAGTTTTCCCAAAGAAAGGCACACATTAGCATTTATACAAAGAAACTCAGTGAATTATTAGTTACCATTGTGTATGAACAGAATTCAAAGGTTTTATTTTGGATATTATAATTTTTAAAAAAGAATGAAAGCATTTTTTCAGAAAGCTAAGGTTTTTTAATAAGGCATAATATTCCTGAACAAAATATTGGTGCCTAATTTATTTTCCATAAAAATGTAACAGGGGGCTTCCCTGGTGGCGCAGTGGTTGAGAGTCCGCCTGCCGCTGCAGGGGACACGGGTTCGTGCCCCGGTCCGGGAAGATCCCACATGCCGTGGAGCGGCTGGGCCCGTGAGCCATGGCAGCTAAGCCTGCGCGTCTGGAGCCTGTGCTCCGCAACGGGAGAGGCCACAACAGTGAGAGGCCCGCGTACCACAAAAAAAACCAAAACCAAACCAAAACAAAAATGTAACAGGTAAAATTATATGTACATTTAAAGTAATGACCCTACTAACTATACTATAGAAACAGGGAAAAGAAAAAGTAGAAAAAGCATCAACTGGAGGATTAGGAGATTTGCCCAAGTTTAAGAGCCTTAGGAATTGATCTAATATTTGAAACCATTTCTGACTCCCAAGAAAATTGACTGTGTGCCTATGAAAGAAAATTACCATCAGAAAGAGCACAGCAGGAAACAGATAAATCTTCTAGAAAAAGTAGTTAGGCAATATTTGGAGAGGTTTTGTCTTACGTCTACAGGAGAAACAATGCGAGAACTGAGGATTAAGAGTTCTTCATAGAGAAAGAAAAAAGCAAATGAAACAAGATTGACAGCCTACTCCTGATAGATTTCATATCCAAGAAAGGAGAAGGAGGAAGAGGAGGAGGAAGGGGCCAAAATGTGTCAATAAGGACAAAACAGAACTGCTGTATAGACTGTATTATACAACAAATGGGAAGTAAAACCAATACAGGCTTCTTCTAATGGGAAAAATATATCATAAGGAATTTGTATTTTAATGATGGTTATAAATGTACCACTTTTTAAGAAGTCTTTGGACAAAGCCACAAAAATAAATTAAATGCAGTTGCTCTGAGTTTTAAAGAAAGCATTTACTCAGTGACATGAGAAGAAATTTTTTCTGATCAAAAAACAGATCAAGAACTAACATATAACATAATAAACAGAGGCAAGGCCTATACACTAAAGAACCTAAAAAAAAGACTTGAGTCAAGAGAGAGATATGTTTCTTTAGCATGGAAAGTTCCAATGTTGTAAAAATAGCAATTCTCTTTTAATTAATCCATAATTAAATCCACTCCCCGTATAAATTTTTATTTTGAATTTGAAAGGATGGCTCTAAAATTTACCCTAAAAATGTGTAAAAATGGCTAAGAAATGTTCTGAAAACAAATGAAAAATAAAGTAAGATTTGCTCTGTCACAAAAATAATAAATTATAAAAATAATTGTGGTGCATGTAGACACTCAGATTAATGAGGAGCCCCAAAATAGGCTCAAATTCAGATAAAATCATATTATGTGATGAAGACAATTTATTAATGCAGTGGACAAAATGTATCATACTCACAGTATGATGCTGAGTCAACACATTTTTTGGTACAGCAATGCATATTTCTTGTTTTAGTTATGATGTTTAGGACATGCTCATTGTTGATACTGGACCTCTAAACAAATATGTTCTCTCTTTGTTTACCAGAGTATTCACTAAATTTCTTGAAGCCTGTAAATGTCAGTTGTAAGTAAGGTGAGGCAACTTTGCCAAAGTAAAATAGCTTGACGTTAGTTTGGAATGCTAGGTTGACTTTAAGAGTGTGATTGATTTTCATGACAAATTGAAACAATTGCCAGCTACCTTTATCCTTCAACTCCCAGCTTTTAAATGCCTGAGTGCCGTTAATACCTTGATCTCTATATTCAGCCCAATTTAAATTCCTGTAGCTTTCTTTCTTAGTCATAATATAGTCATATATAGTACGTGGTGAAAAAGCTGTAACATTTAGTTTCCAGTTGGTTGGGGTCCACTTGTTTGAAGTAAAAAGAGCCCAGTCTTAGTGCTACAGTTTGAATAAATTAGACTGTAAATGGGCTAAAATATCTGGTATATTAGCTTAGACTCTGTGGCTAGCCTACCACAAACTACAAACTTAGCAAAAGGCCAAAGGGGCTTCAGATCTCAGCTGGGAGATGTAAAGAGCTTGAAAGTTGTAAGTCCCACCTAGAAAACATGAAAAATCTGGACTAACTGAAAGTCATTGACATTTCTTGGATCCACCAGACAACTGAGTTTCAGGACAGCCTTCTATTAGGCATCTGGAAAGAGGGTCAAATTCCAAAAGAGCCAAGATATGCTTAACTGGAACAGAAGCTGCTGGACTCTTTAACTGGTAATATCATGTAAATGGTAATTTTGACAAACTGCTGAAGGCTGAGTGTGAACTAGGATGAGAGTGAGAAACAGTTGAGACCCACAGTCTTAGGGGTGACCCCACATATTCATGGGATAACTTACAGGAACCTAGATAGGTTTTCACAGTGAAGATCCCCAAAAGATGTCCTCCTGGCCATGGTAGGGAGAAGAGAAGAATAATCCTTGTGAAAACACACTCAGACGCTCCATAAAATATGCTATTTTCAAGGAAGAAAGATGTTCCAGAGCCTTGACCCAGAGCTGAGGGGGAGAGGCGTTCCTCTTACACCAGCTCCTTCTAACATTCCACATTTACAGGGAGGTAGAGGGAAGCTACCGAAGAAAAAACTCGTGTGAAGTTCACAGACCAGCGGCAGAGGTCCACTGAAAGAATGAAATGTAATTGAATTCAGCTGGTATGCTCCCTGACACCTCGCCTCCACAGCAGCAGGGCTCCAGGATAACAGTAGTAGGAGCAGACGAAAGAGCTGCAAGACACAGACTCTCTCTGAGGAGCGCTACTTAGGAAAGCCCAAATGGGGGAGGCAAAATCAAGAACACTAGAGAAATATGGCAACTCTGGCACCATCACCAAACAAAATGTAACTCCTAGCCAGATTAACACAAATCTTCACACTAGAGGTTTATTTACCTCTACTTCTGTTACCCAGTACAACATATATGGCTTTCAACAACCATCATAAAAACTTACAAGACATACCAAAGGCAAGAAAAGCAAGTCTGAAGAGACAAAACCAGACTTTGAGATGATGAGGTTGCAATTATCAGTGAATTTAAAACAACCACGAATAATATGGTAAGGGCGCTAACGGAAAAAATAGACAAGCTGCAAGAACAAATGGGTAAGGTGAGCTGAGAAATGGGAACTCAAACACAAATCAAAAGGAAATGCTAGAAATCAAAAGTACTGTAACAGAAATGAAGGATGCCTGCTATGGGCTCATGAGTATATTCGACACAACCGATGCAAGAATCAGTGAAGGTCATGATAGATCAATGGAAACTCCTCAAACTGATATGCAAGGGGAAGATGCTTTAAAAAAAGAACAGAACATCCGAGAACTATGGGACAATTTTTGAAAAATATAGTGTATGCGTAATTTAAATCCCAGAAGGAGAAGAAAGAGCAAATGGTACAGAAGAAATATTTGAAGTAATAATGGCCAAGAATGTTCGAAAATTGATGACAGACAAGAAACACAGATCTGGGAAGCTCAGAGAATACAAAGCAGAAAAAAAAAGTCCTGTAAAAACTGCACTGAAGCATACATTTTAAAAGTAAATAAATAAAACTTAAAACTGTGAAAAGGAAAGGCAAAGAAAAAATCTTGAAAGAAGCCTGTGGGATTGGGAGACAGCTTACACATAGAAGGATAAGAATTACAGCAAACTTCTCAGCAGAAACAATTCAAGCAAGAAAATAGTGACGTTAAATTTTGTAAGTGTTCAAAGAAAAAACACCAACTTAGAGTTCCCTATCAAATGAAATTAACCTTCAAAAGTGAAGGAAAACTAAAGGTCTTCTAGACAAACAAAGAGTGAGGGAATTAATCACCAGAAGACCTGTCCTGTAAGAAATGTTAAAAACATTTTTCACCAAGAAGGAAAATCATGTAGGTCAGAAACATGGACCTATGTAAAAAAAGGAAGAGCACCACTTAAAAATGTATATTATAAACAAAAGATAGTTTTTTTTCAAGTGGTGCTGGAAAAATTGGATATCAGATGGAAAACAATGAACCTCAAGATATTCTTCAAATATTATATGAAAGTTAACTCAAATGAATAATAGACAAATATAAAATATAAAAACATGAAATATTTAGAAGAATAGAATCTTCATGATGATGGTTTAAACAAAGAGTTCTTAAATATGACACTGTAACATAGTAACAGTGTAACAGAGTCTATAAAAGAAATAAAACTATACATTTAACTTTAGCACAATTAAAATTTTTGTTCCATGTAAGACACTGTCAGTAGAATGAAAAGTCAAACTACAGATGGAAGAATATATATGCAAATTGTATACATCTTACAAAGGACTTGTGTCCAGAATATATAAATTATTCTCTAATCACAAAAGTAATAAAAAAGCACAACTCAAAAAGACAAAAAGAATTGGTGAAGGTTTTATGAGAGAATTCACCAAAGAATATATGTGAATGGAAAACAAGCACATGAAAAGATGTTAAATATTATTGATCATTAGGGGAATTAATACTAAAATGAAATAACATTACACACCTATTTACATGTCTAAAATATAAAATTCTGATGAAACTAAGTACCGGTAGCACACTGGGATCTTCAGCTCATCTGAAATGTATTTTTATGTATGGTATAAATTAGGGATCAAGGTACATTTGGAAAATCAATCCATCATCAATTATTGAAATTATCACACTTTCCCCACTGCACTGCAATGTCACCTTTGTCATAAATCATCTAATGCAATATGTGTGTTCTTAGACTCTCTCTTACTTTCTATTGATCACTTTGTCTTTGCGCCAAATTTGCACAATAGATATTAATATGGGTAGGACCTGGCACATAGATTTGGGGTTTTGTTTTGTTTTGTTTTTTGTTTGTTTATTTTTGGCCACACCGCAGGGCATGTGAGATCTTAGTTCCCCAACCAGGGATCGAACCCACACCTCCTACATTTGGGAGTGTGGAGTCTTAACCACTGGATCGCCAGGGAAGTCCTCTAGGCACATAGTTTAAATGTTCCAGTTTTCTTCTTCAAAATTGTCGTGGCTGCTCCTAGATGAAAGCTGTTCTGTATTTTTTGAATTTGTGCCCCTTTCCCCAAAGAACTCTTAGGATTTTGATTGAGATCATTTTGAGTCTATTGATTAATTTGTGGAGAATTTGCAACCTTAAAATGTATAGTTTTCCAGTCTGTGAATGTATTTTTTCTTCCATTCAGTTAGGTCTTCTTTAATTTCATCTACTAATGTTTTGTGATTTTTAAACACAGAGGTTCTGTACATCTTTTGTTAGATTTATGCCAAAGTGTTTGATATTGATTAATTCTAAGTGGGATATTGTTAAATTTTGTTTTTGTTTGTTTACTGCCGGTGTATAGAAATATGATTTAATTTTGTATGTTGGTCTGGTATTTAGAAACACTAATAAATTTATTTATTATTTCTACAAGTTTGTCCAGACTCACTTTTGAATTTTCCACATAGGCAAACATGACATGAGTGTGTAATGAGAATTTTGTTTTTCTTCCAATTTTCATTATTATCTCTTTCATTTCTTTTCACAAAGCCTTATTTTACTGGCCAGGGCCTCTAGTACAATGATAAATAGCAACGGTAAAAGTGAGCATCCTTGTTTCATTCTGTAACTATCAAATGAAACTAAAATAAAATGTTTACAAATGAAAGAATTTCATTTTGAAGTATGCTGAAAATAGAATCTCTCAGCGGAAGAAGCCAAAAAAGTGGTGCAACTTAAAGTTTTAAACATTCATAACTGATATTTTAGCCTATTACCTCATTTACTTTACCTAAGACAATTATGTATGCCTATAAAAATAATTATACCTGATATAAAAATGAGATGCTTACCAAAATATTAGATTAATATATATCACTTTTCAAATAAAACAACAGCAATACCAAGAAATCAAATCTATTTGTCCCTTCTCAAATTTTCTCCTTCCAAATCTATTGACTTTACCAGTTGTTTTCTAACTATTTGCAAGCACAATAATGTTTAGTTACAGCACAAATAACAGTGCGTCATTTATATACAATGGAACATAGATACTCTGAAGTGTAAGTCCCAGAGCTGTGCAGAAATGTAAAGAAAGCTTGATGAATAATTCCACTCCATTTAACTGACTGAGGGAGAGTGATTTAACATCTACAAATGGGGAAAAAAATCCATCTCTCCATGTAACACAATTCTCCAAATTATTCCACTTGCAAAGAATAAGCTTAATTCTCAAAGCATACGATAGAGAAGGATAATTGCATTGTTTAGAGAGTATATTAGCTACTTTGACTTCCAGAAAAGTAAAACAAAGATGATGTGTTGAAATGCAATTTAAATGTAATTTCAAATTGGCTTCAGAGGATTTTACATTTTTTCTCCACATAGTACAATTCAGAACTTCACGCTCCAAAATGTGCACATGCACGCACACACACACGGACAAGAAGAATTGGCTTAATCTTTATGAACACTTTATACATACTCTGAAACATTTTGTATATCATAGTACAGAAGCTTCAAAATGCTAGTATGAAAATATTCTCCTAACTTATTCCACAATTATTCCAGAAAATGGAATCTAACCACTAGACATTAAGTTATCAATTATGTTATAAAGATTTCACTTGGGATAAAATAATGTTTGTTCTGTAAGTATTTCTGCACATTCCTTTTTCTCCACTGTAGTTGCCTTCTATTGCTGCCATTAAAAAGTACAACAGGGCTTCCCTGGTGGTGCAGTGGTTGAGAGTCCACCTGCCGATGCAGGGGACATGGGTTCATGCCCCGGTCTGTGAAGATCCCACATGCCGCGGAGCGGCTGCGCCCGTGAGCCATGGCCGCTGAGCCTGCGCGTCCGGAGCCTCTGCTCCGCAACAGGAGAGGCCACAACAGTGAGAGGCCACAACAGTGAGAGGCCCGCACACCGCAAAAAAAAAAAAAAAAAAGTACAACAAACATAGTGGCTTATAACCACACAAGTCTATTATCTCACAGCATGTAAGTAAGAAGTCCAATACAGGTCTTACCAGGTTATGATCAAGGTGTGGGCAGATCTGTATCCTTTTCTGGAGGCTCTGGGGGAGAATCCACTTCTAGGCTCATTTAGATGGTAGAGCTCGGTTATTTGTGGTTATGTTGTGTACAAATGCCTACAATGGCGTTTCCAGAGATAACCAAGGATGCTTTAGTTGTTAAGGACCCCATATGAGGTCCACGGAAAATTGGGTATGGCTGACACCTAGGCAGCAGCATTCCACCAGGTGTCTATGTGGGAGGGACAAGCCCACCCTGAGATATCTAGAGGCTGAGGTCTCCATCTCCTTATGGGCTTTCAGCTGAAGATTATTCCAAACTTCTAAAGGTCACTGCATTCCTTGTTTCATGGCCACCTTCCTCCATCTCTAAATCCAGGTCAACGATGGTGAATTGAGTCCCTCTTACACTTAGATCTCTCTTGCCTCTTCTAGATCATCTCTCTGAACCACTCTTCTACCTTCCTCTTCCAATTTTAGGGACTCGTAATTACCCAGATGATTTAGGAAAATCTCCCCATCTCAAGGTCCTCAATCTTAATCACAATTGCAAAGATCCTTTTGCCATGTAACATAATATATTTACAAGTTCTGGGGATTAGGGGGTGGGCATCTTTGGGGGCCATTATTCTGCACATCCATCTAGACTTTCTGTGATTTTAATTTATTTTTAGAAGTAAGATGCTCATTTCCTTCTTCTTCCAGGAAGCTAATCTATAGTATGGAATTTGTCTTTCAAGGCACTAAAAAATAATATACTGCTACAGTAATAAAGAGGTAACTTACAGATCACCAAAATCATCCTGTAAATGTTCAGACACTGAGTTTCAAGGTAGTACAGCATAGCAAGCATGAACCAAGCCCTCCATTTACTTGCACACAGGTAAATGGGAGAATTAGAGAATATAAGAGCTCTATACTACCATGACACATGATTGCCTGAATATGGCCTTGCACTACTGAAATAGAGCTGAATTTGGGGCACGGGGAAGAAAGCAAAACGATAGGCTTCAGAGTATGGTTTTAAACCATCCACATATACATTATCTGGGTAATTTATCAAAAAAGCAAAATTATGGCTTTACTCAAGGCCTTACAGAGTCAGAATCTCTAAGAATGGTCAAGGGATTTTTTTGTTAGGAAGTACCCCATGTGACACAATGTATTAAGCCTTGCAACAGACTTTATACCTTACATGTAAAGGTTTGCTGGTGTAGTTGCCTAAATATCATAGGGAATATGGGAAGATTTGTCCTGATTTATGTATTGAATAAATAGTATTTTACTAAACATAAAGAGATAAATGACTAGACATAAAATCCAGGCTTTGACTTGAAAAGCATGATTACAGAAAACTTGACAAATATTAGTTCTTCTTTGTTCATGGAAATGCAATTATAAAGTAATGGGGGCTGCATTCCCTCCTAAGAGAAAACCGGATGAGCTAAAACAAAGACAATAACCAGAGAAGCACAGGAACCAAGTCCTGAGAAATGAGTCCTTTTAGTACATGCTTAGTTATGAATAAAGAGGAGATTAACACAAAATCTCAGGACCAGTAAGCAATTAGGAGGCAAAAGCAGGTGAAGGAAATCTCAACTATTTAGACTACCAAGAGAGATGTAAGAACAAAACAAAAACAGGCAAATTGACAAAACAAACAAACAACCTATATGTAGGTTTTGAAAGATGATGAATCTATGATGCTCTTGAAGGAAAAAAATTGTACTCAAACTATGTAACTGTTACAGCCAATTAAAAGTTTTAAGGCAAATACAGTTTCCTTTATTTTACGTATTCAACACAGAATCATGTTATAGAATAACTGGTAAAAGATGCTTGCCCAAACCCTACTGCCCTGTGCTCTTTGAGTATAAAGGTAGAAGTCTTGTGTGTGTGGAAGATTTGGGAACCATGACAGCTCTACTTCAACACTTAGAATATAAGGGACAGAAAGGAGGAAAAGGTAACTAGGTCTAATGAAACCTGACTAGTTATTATTTGTCTCAAAATGATAACAAATACAGCTCTGCAGAGCTGAAGCCTTTCTGATTAAAGAGGAAGGGGAAAGAAGCCTTTAGAGAAAACGTGTGTTTTGACAAATGCCTACAATGGTCTTTCCAGAGATAACCAAGGATGCTTTAGTTGCTAAGGACCCCATATGAAGTCCACGGAAAATTGGGTATGGCTGACACCTAGGCAGCAGCATTCCACCAGGTGTCTATGTGGGAGGGACAAGTCCACACTGAGATATCTAGAAGCTTTCTCCCAAAACAAACACATCCACCAAGTCATCTCCAGTAGGAAGGACACAACACACTCCTATGGTGATGACTAAAGTTACCCAGTGTTCTGTAGAGGTCTCAAATTTCCGGTCCTCATTGTCAGAAGGTGGATGTTGCTTAGACTTTGTCTCTCCTTTCCACAATTGCTTGGACTGTGACACGAAGATTTATTGCTAACTTTCACACACATTAATTCCTTTGTTGCAGAAACAGTAACACGTATAACTGGACTTTTCTTGGACACATTTTAACTGCTTCACCATGCTTGAGCACCCAAGTGTAAGGAAATGTCTAAGTCAAGAAAACAGAGAAAAATTAACTCTGAGTAAAATGTTCACTGGTGTGAGAGAGAAGAGCAAGAGCTATGGTGACTGAGGCAGTGAGAGACCAAGACAGAGAACAGCTCAAAATAGAGTCAAAAGAGTAGAAAAATGACCTGTGGAAGTTTAAACAGCAAGTTGAAGAAGACAATGAAATAATGTTGGAAAGGAAGACAATATTGGGAATAGCAAGAAATAGATCATAATCGAAAGAATGGTATTAATCACATGTACTTTATTTTTATATTAACTCATTGATACATGAATGTATCTTTATACATGTATTTATTTGACTTTTCTTAGATTTTTATTTCTTTATCTTTTTCTGTTGGAGATATGACTCATTATAGCCATCCTTTCAAGACCTGGTGCTGAGTACAGTGACTAAAAGAGACATGAGACCTGTTCTTACAGAGTTTACAGTCATGGAACATATTATCTAATACACAATTTGTACTACTATCCATAGAGCTATCCCCACAGTAATAACATTTAATGGATGGCTGACCCCAAATGACTGCAATATTCATCGAATTCCTCATGGAACACATTGCAAATATGTCGATTTCATGGTCAATTGTTATCCTGAGTCTTTTATTTGACCACTCTTCCACTTCCAAACCTGCTTGTAGGAATAAGTAGTAGCATCTATGCACTTGCTGAAGCTAAAAACTTGAACTCATTCTTTTCTCCCTTTTTCTTACTCCACAAATCCAATCTTCCAATTCTTGACAATTCTATCTCCCAAAAATGTCTCTTAGTGTTATTTTACAGCCAATGGCAAAACTCTTTATGCAAGTCATCAAATTCTTTTCCCTGGACTACTGGAGGAGACGCTTAGCTTTTTAAAATTTTTCTACTTAAAATTCATTTCATATACAACCACCATACTTCTATATTTGAAATATAAATCAGGTCATGTCAATTCCATATGTAAACTCTTCTCATTGCTAGGTAGTGCAATTAAAGAATAAATACCAAAATGTTAACCATGGTGCATGAAGACCTTCATGATTTAGCCCTGCCAAGCATTCTGAACTTGCCTCTAGCTCATTCTGCTAGAGCCCTGCCTTTTCTATTCTTTGGGATAATTTATGCATTGTTTTTCTCTGCTAGAAGACTTCTTATCAAGCTAACCCCTCCTTTTTTGCTTTTTTCTTATTTGCTCCTTTTTATTCTTCAGATTTCAGCCCAAGATCTAATAGGCTTTTGTGACCTGGGGTCATAGAAAACCATCACAGAGTATGTTTACCTTGAAGAAGAAGAGACTAGACTGAGAAAGCATAATGAGAAGATAATTCAGTTGTGTTTGAGAAAGAGACCCTCATGAGCAAAAACCCCATTTAAAAGAGTAATCATAGCAAGGATATGGCCTTTTGACGCCGAGGCTTGAAACTGGCATGCTATCCCTCTGATGAGTTCTCTCTGTCAAAGGAAGTCACAAGGCCAATCCAGAGTCAAGGAGTGGGAAAACAGACTTCACTTATGTATGGGAAAAACTGCAGTGTCACACTGCAAGAAGGCATGGGTATAAGAAAGGGAATACCTGTGGCCATTTTTTTTTTTACCATCTGTAACTGGATTCACAATTGGAAGAAAGAAAAGAAACAGAAGTAGGAAGTTATTTACCAATCCCTCAAATACCCTAATATTCATGTGTCTTGGTTAGAACTTTTCTGGTTTTAATTAAGAAATCTGAATTGACTGATATAGGTTAAAATGATAGTTTACTTAAATAGTATTTCATAGACTCCAGGGACAAGATGTAACTGTTTTTCTTCTGGTTGTTTGATGGATTTTATAGCAATAAATAGGGTTGTTTCAGTAAGTACTCTACTTTGTAATCTTTAGAGCATTTTCATAGGTATTACCTGCTGGTAATAGTATAATTTTTAAAACATATATTCCCCACCATTAACTTAATGGATTTCAGGCCTCAGTTTTGTAAGCATAATTGCCACAATTATTTAAAGATTGTTTTGAAAGAGCAGCCATCTTTTTCATAACTACTTCACTCATAATTTTTATTTCAACTCAACTATTTCCTGAAGCATGGATTCAAGTGAAATTTTCAAGTAATGAATACTATAATTCTTCAGTGCTTATGTGACATGGACAATATTCTGTTCCTTTTTACTTGGATGATATCCTGTTTAAGTAGAAAAATTTTTTTGATTTGATTTTTTTTTGAATCAGAGTATAGTTCCTTTACAATGTTCTGTTAGTTTCTGCTGTACAGCAAAATGAATCAGCTATATGTATACATATATCCCCTCTTTTTTGGATTTCCTTCCCATTTCCGTCACCACAGAGCACTGAGTAGAGTTCCCTGTGCTAAGGTTCTCATTAGTTATCTATTTTATACATAGTAGTGTATATATGTCAATCCCAATCTCCCAATTCATCCCACCTCCCCTTCCCCCCCACTGGTACTGGCATCCATATGTCCGTTCTCTACGTCTGTGTCTCTATTTCTGCTTTGCAAATAGGTTCATCTGTACAATTTTTCTAGATTCCACATATAAGCGATATTATACAATATTTGTTTTCCCCTTTCTGACTTACTTCACTATGACAGTCTCTAGGTCCATCCACGTCTCTACAAATGACCCAGTTTCATTCCTTTTTATGGCTGAGTAATATTCCATTGTATATATGTACCACATCTTCTTTATCCATTCATCTGTCAGTGGACATTTAGGTTGCTTCCATGTCCTGGCTATTGTAATTAGTGCTGCAATGAACATTGGGGTGCATATGCCTTTTTTTTTTTTAACATCTTTATTGGAGTATACTTGCTTTACAATGGTGTGTTAGTTTCTGCTGTATAACAAAGTGAATCAGTTATACATATATACATATCCCCATATCTCTTCCCTCTTGCGTCTCCCTCACTCCCACCCTCCCTACCCCACCTCTCTAGGTGGTCACAAAGCACCGAGCTGATCTCCCTGTGCTATGCAGCTACTTCCCACTAGCTATCAATTTTACATTTGGTAGTGTATATATGTCAATGCCACTCTCTCACTTTGTCCCAGCTTACCCTTCCCCCTCCCCGTGTCCTCAAGTCCATTCTCTAGTAGGTGTGTGTCTTTATTCCCATCCTGCCCCTAGGTTCTTCATCACCATTTTCTTTCTTTTTTTTTTTTAGATTCCATATATATGTATTAGCATACAGTATTTGTTTTTCTCTTTCTGACTTACTTCACTCTGTACGACAGACTCTAAGTCCGTCCACCTCACTACAAATAACTCAATTTCATTTCTTTTTATCGCTGAGTAATGTTACATTGCATATATGTGCCACATCTTTTTTATCTATTCATCTGTCGATGGACACTTAGGTTGCTTCCATGTCCTGGCTATTGTAAATAGTGCTGCAATGAACATTGTGGTACACGACTCTTTTTGAATTATGGTTTTCTCAGGGTATATGCCCAGTAGTGGGATTGCTGTGTCGTATGGTAGTTCTATTTTTAGTTTTTTAAGGAACCTCCATAGTGTTCTCCATAGTGGCTGTATCAATTTACATTCCCACCAACAGTGCAAGAGGGTTCCCTTTTCTCCACACCCTCTAGAGCGAAAAGCTTTTGCACGGCAAAGGAAACCATGAACAAGGCAAAAAGACAACCCTCAAAATGGGGAAAATTTTGCAAAGAAAGCAAGTGACAAGGGAGTAATCTCCAAAATATACAAACAGCTCATGCAGCTCAAATTAAAAAACAAAACAAAACACAAACAACCCAATCAAAAAGTTGGTGGAAGACCTAAATAGACATTTCTCCAAAGAAGGCATACATATGGCCAAGAGGCACATGAAAAGATGCTCAATATCACTAATTATTAGAGAAATGCAAATCAAAACTACAATGGAGTATCACCTCACTCTGTTCAGAATGGCCATCATCAAAAAAATCTAGACAGAAAATTTTAGAAATATCTATTTGCCCTTAAAATTCTGATAAGATTTTCCATTATCTTCCAGCATCTTGTGTTATGAGAACTTTGGGGCCAGGTTCATTTTTCCCCTAGCTTTAGGGACTTGTATTTATTCTGCCTAAATACCTATAAGATAAAGTCTTTTTTCCAGAAGCTTAGATTTTTTTTTATATTAGGAACTCAGTTTTATTGGAACAATGAACAGTATAGCTCTGTATTCATGACATTAATTTTTTTCTATATACAAAGTAATCATCCTTAATTCATGATGAATTTTCATTGTATTCTCCTCCATAGGAATAGCTGTTGTACACAATGTTATACACAACTATTGTTACACACAATAGTTGTTATACACAAGGTTAATAAATTAACCTACATTTAATTCCTTTATCACTTGTATTTGATACTATTTCAGTGTGTTCCACACTTTATTTTTATGCTTTTTTTCTGTGTATTGATTCCTTTTTTTCCAAAATTATTGACCTTACATATTATTTTTTGTAAAATGTTTTACATTTCTGAAATGATTTTACTCTTTTTCTCTTTTCATACCAGTGTCCAAAGACACTGAAGTAATATACCGGAGTGATGGAGATTGAGAAGACACCAAAGAAAATGTTCTTACACATGGCAGAAAACCCTATCCTACTTTTATGCATCATCCTAGGTGTAGAATTGCAGAAGGATTCCTCTAGAACAGTTACTCAAAATGTGGTCCATACACCTGCAGCATCATCATTAATTGGGAGATTGTTAGGAATGCAAAGTCTCAAGCCCTGCCCCATCCTACTGAATTTCTTTCTTTCTTTCTTTGGCCACGCAATCTTACTGAATTTCTTTCTTTCTTTGGCCATGCCACACGACTTGCAGGATCTTAGTTCCCTGACCAGGGACTGAACCCACACCCTTGGGAATGAAAGCGCAGAGCCCTAACCACAGGGAATTCCCCCCATCCTACTGAATTTAAATCTTTGGGACTGGGTCCCAGGAATCTGTGTATCACTGACCTGAGGTGGTAAGTGTGAAAGCTAAAGTTTGAAAAGAGGATGTGCCCTGTGCACCATGGAATTGATATCAATGCAGTTGCAGGAAAATGCATATTGAACTTTTGTGAAATAGTTGCAGTAAGTGGATGGACCACCGTAAGGCATACTTGAGTTCTCCCAGTCTAGTCTCCTATAGACATACAGAGCACAATTGTTCAACAGTAACATCTTGATGCCAACAGAGCAACTATGAAGATGACAGTCTCTATAGACTAAGCCCTAAACCCATTCAACAGTTTCTTTACTTCATTTAAGAACTGGATGTTTTAATGTGTCTATGAGTTGGAGCCTAGCCTCAATACAAACCGATAATGAATGTCTTTCCATCTAAGTATGCAAGTGTGGGTGACTAGAGCAAAAAAAAAAACTTCTGATTTAGGGAAGTTTTTTAAATGTATTACTTGTTAATATCAAATCTTTTAATAAAGTCTATACACACCACACAACTATATTGCACTTTTTTCTGTGAGTGTGTTTTCCCTTGTTAAAGGCAGGCTTATACAGTCCTACTATAAACTCAAAAAGATGATGTGGCTTACCCTTTGCCAATTATCTATTTATAGATGAACACTGGTAGGTGTTACCTTTCAGATTTGATCAGAGTTCCATTTATAAATGCACTGCCTGTGTGAGGTTGAGGCAAAGTGGCCAGAAAGAGAAGAGGTTGGCTAGAAAGCAAAGTGCAAAAACACTCAGCTGCTGTCCAGGTCAGATGATCTACAAACACATTTCTTAAAATGTTCTTGGAGCATTTTGTTCATTAGGACTACCTATTTATCAAACCCCTTAGCTCAACTTTTAACAATAACCTAAAGCAATACACTTTTTTGTCTTTAATGCCTCTAGACAATCCATTCACATATCCCTCTTAGAATGGGGTCTGTTCTCTTCTAAGTAATAGGCTTCTAATCCAAATACCTAATCTAGTAGTTTTCAAACCATATTCCATCCCTCTCTAGGATTTGGTTAAAGTGCCCCTGGACTGCTATTGGATAAGAGAAAGAAAATTGATGTGGTTCAGGGTTTCTTTCATTAATCAAATTGCTCTATCTCTATTTGCATCTGTTATGTAAAATTTTACTTTTTAAAGGTTCTGGTTGTTAAATTTTCTTTGGGTGTTGAATAAGGTTTGCTTATTTTAAAACATTGAAAGTTTGAATAATACATATGTATACTAATACTCAGGGAAATACGTTAGCAAATGATCTAAAGTTCATGGGGAACTCCAATAAAACACTTAACACGTGCTAAGTGTTCTCTGGAGGTAATGTCTCAAACAACCCTATTCTAGCAAAGGAGAATTTAGGTAACCCTGGTAGACTGCTCTGGGATATTTATAAACCAATGATAACTGTGTAAGCACACCCATTAGGAAAAAGCTTAGACTTCTGTCAGTAATATAAAAGGTCACAGAAGGACTAGATATGAGACAGGGATGAAGAAACATCCTTACTCTTTCATATATTATTTTTTACTTTCTATATTATCCAACTTATTTTTTCTAAGGCATTCAAAAATACATAGTAGTTTTCTTTCTCCTTTTAGCACAAAATTTAAATAATGTAGATATTCACATATTCTCTTACATATTAATTTTTGTAAATGTATTTACTTAAAAATAGAAATTACAATTTTAGATTCAATTGAATATTCTTTGAAAGTAATCATTTCAACTCCTCTTAATTTCTTTTTCTAATGTAGAATGCCTTTTTTTTTCATTTTTAAAGTGATTGGAGCAGAGCCAGAACAATCCTCTTTGTTCATAAAGAAAAAAAAAATACTGCTGTGTACATACAAAATAAAGGCCCCCAAAAATCAACTTTCAATTTGTTTCATAGTGAAATGCTGGCAGTTGGGAAAAATAAAAATATTAGTTTCAGAACTTATCAGTAGAGTTAGAGCTATATTTTATGTTTATTTATTATGTTTCTATTTCTTGTAAGTGTTTGCTGGTATCTAGGAAATAGTATTCTGTCATAGATAAATGCTTAGCTATTTCTCAGAAATCGAAGTCATTCCCAAGAGTGTTAAATTGCCAAGGACTGTTCTGTTTCTGATTAGTACTTTAAAAGACAAGTCACACGCAATAGCATGTGGGTATTCTGCTTTACATTGTAGGTATAGCCCTGATGAAAGTGCTATTAGATACCACATTGTATTGATCATTAAAAACAACAACATCTTGATGACTGCAGCAGTTACTTGGACTTGGCAATGGTGAGTGGAAGAAAGTTCTTTCTACATGTAAATATCGTTCTCATTTAAACATAGCTGTAGGCTCTTAGACTTTGAATCACCTTACAACAAATTTTAAACATAATGAGGGATAGTGGAAAAGAGAGTTATTGAACTTAGAATGATCAAGTCAGAAATGCCTCAGAGTAGGATTTTAAACATTATATTAAAGAATGGGAGACTGTGAACTTCCTTAAAACTATAAAATTTTCTAATCAATAAGGAACTGATTGAATACAGTAGACATTTTGCCACATTAGATGAAAATGTGTATAAAAGTTTTAGGGATCTGTGATGTGCTATATATATTATATATATGTAAAATCAGAAGCATATAATATATATTTATCATCAACCTACTCTGCTTACTACATATTCTTGAGTATTCATATTAGGTATTTATAATGCATATCTTAAAAATCCAAAATTTTAGTTTCCTTGAATTATTAATGTTTTGTTTTCTCCAAATAGGAATATGAGTTTGAAAATCACAATGTATAAGTGTGAGCAACTCTTGAGAAATCAAGCACAGTCTTTTATCGTGAGCAGTTTTGCAGAATGCTCCCTACCTTCTGCCTCTAATTAAAACTTGCATCTCCCCCGAGGAGGCTGCTTTCCCAGCAGCTTTTATGTGCCCCGCCGCCTCCCGCTATACACCTTGGCTTGACAATGAGCACGTGACTTCCTACTTCCCTGTTCTGTACTGAATCTTCTAGAGCGTCATCTCCCTCTCTGCTTAAAATTCCTCAGCTTTGACTCTCAGCTACAATCCTGCCTGTTGTAGTTATCACTGACCCAGGTTCACTCCCTCTGTTTCTTTAAAATCGTTATCTCCTTGCTCACTGGATATCTCTATAACACAACCTCTTTTTAATTCTTGATTATTTCAATATACATTTGTGTGATCTTTCCAAAGCGTGGCATGTAAGTTATTTGGCCTCAGTCGTCCTTAATCAGTCACTCCCATGCTGTACCTTATACCTTGTTGCTACCTTAACTTCAAAATTATAATCCCAGCTTCTGAAATCTTCCTCAAATATTAATAGCCCTTACATGAAGAAACAGAAGGATTAAAGAATATTTCATAAGCCTTCAATGTCAAAAATTACACCCGGTGTTGGTACCCATGTATTTGCATTTCTCTATTACTGTTAATAATAAATTGTGAGCACCCCAGTAAAAACTAACCTCACTGCTTATGTATCCTGATTTTTTCTCACATTGTCAAGGACAACTCTTAGCAATTATTATCCCTCTCTCCATCATTAAAATAACTTTCCCTCAAGCCAACACCCATCTTATGTCTCCCTAGAGAAAAAAAAAATAACCCTTTACAGCAACTGCCATATTGCTCTCTTCTCCTTTACGGAAAAGCTTTTCAAACTCTTGTCCACTGTTTCCAAATGATCTACTATCTCTACTAATCATCATATTTTGAAATCCAATAGTCAATCCTCATCTCTCATTTCTCATTTATCAGCAACGTGTGATACAGTTGATCACTCTTTTCTTTTGATTTTTTCTTAATCTTGGTATCCAACAAACCACATTTCCTGGACAGTCTGCATTAGTTTATTTTTCTGGTTTCTGGACACAAATGACTCTTAAATGGCTATATCCTTCCCAGACCTATCTCTGATCATCAGACTACAATATTTAATTTCTACTTGGACATCAAAAAGACAACTCAAAAAAAAAAAAAAAAGACATCTCAAACCTAACCTGGGGAATCTCTACTGTCAGTATTTTTAGGTCTTCTAGTCTTCTACCTGGATGGTAAACTCTTCTGGCCACTGGTAAGGTGGGAGCCTCAGGATCTAAAGATTATGGTTCCTTAATCTCACCATTTTTGGTTTGGCTCCCATGCGTTCAGTTATGACTGACACCCTCCAGTCCAGAGTCCTTCTCTTTTATCCCCTCCAGAGAATAAATCTCCAAATTTCTAGAAGAAGGATAGCAGGGCAGTTTGGTATAAGGAAAGTCATGTAGGGATCTAACTGCTCTCAAAAAACAAGGGTTTATCTTTATTTGAGCCATGCCTTGTTACCTCCCCTTTACAAAGCTAATCGTTACCACCAGTTTTGTAATTTTTGAGTTTTCTGCCATGTAAACATATTGGTTCTTGGTTTTCCATCTTTCTTCACTGTATGCTTGGGATTCAGCTAAATGAATTACCATTTACCCATCTTTTACCTTATTCCCAAAACTCTGTTGCTGTTTTTTGGGTTTTGTTTTTGTTTTTTCTCTCTCTCTAACTTTCTTTGCCTTGGTAAATTCATCACTTAAAACAGTAACAATGATAAAAAGAAAAATAACTTTTACTGGGATTTCTGGAGAGAATAAAATTAGACATATGCATTCAATCCACACCTTAACCCAGAATTAGAGTGGTCATTTCTACAGTCTGGAGGCTAATAAAATGATATAGGCACTTTTAAGACCTAAAATTCACTTTCTCTACAATGTATTTGCTGCAGTTCTCATATTAATTCTTTCTTAATACAGTAATTAAATATTAATATATTGATTTAAGGGATTCACATAGTAGCTTTGAATGGTAAAATGACTTACTTTATTCATTTAGGTTAATATAATTTCACAGTGTTATTCAATGTTTCTTTAAAGACTAAATTAAAATATTGCTAAAACTAAAATTGGAAGGAATTATCTCATGACATAGGTAAATTTTAAGTGACAATGCACTGTATATCCTAAGAGCTAGAGGCAATTGTTAGGCAAATTGGACATTTATTGGTTGGCATATAGAAAAACTGGATAAGCATTTTTGAAAAATTAATTAAGGAATAAAATTGAAATGTTCTTTTGATGACCTGTTTTTGTTGTTAGTTATTTAATTATATGCATAAATAAGTAATATTTATTAATTACATAATAAATGTTTCATGTAATTTTCCTAATATTCACAATTTTGCAAAGGTCATAACACTAACCACACTTTACATATGAAAAAACCAGGCTCAAAAAAATTCAGATAACTTGCCTAATACACTTAACTGAAAAAGCTGGAGTTCAAATTCAAACTTATCTAATTCCAAAGCCGTCCATACCACTGTGTCCTCTTTTGGCTTGAAAACATTATGATTCTAAATGAAGAATTTATTTTGTAGTTAACTAAGGATACAGATCTTCATTAAATGAGCCACTCCATAGCACAATTATTGGACCTCTAATGGATGAATTGATTGGTTGATCTAACTTACTTCACAATGAAATCTTCTCCATTATAAATGCAGTTGGGATGTTTACATTTAATTACAATTGCATACCTAGTGGCAAAATAACTTTCAGTCAATGTATCAAGATATTTAATACCTACTATGTATCGAGTACATACAAACACAGCATCTATTTTGTTAAATACTATACAGTACTGATCAAAACAGTCTGTCCTCACAGATCTTATAACCTAAACTTACTTTCTTTCTTCCTAAACTGCTTACAAATATACCTTAAGAAACCTCGTGGATAATAATAAAAATGTTAAACAAATAGCTAATTGAATAATATCAGAGCACAAATGTTGTGAGAGGCATAGATGGTGAGTTACTAGAGACAGAATTCACTGTTATTGAAGGTTAGAGATGTTTCCCTGAAAAAGTTATATTGAGTCCAGAAAAAGAAGTTGAAGATACATAAGGGGTAAGTAGAAGTGTGAGGAAGAGGGGAGAGCATATGTAGAAAGTATGATAGAAAGACAAAAGGAAGATGAGCTAGATAACAAAGAAGGAATACAGGTACAGAGCCATTCCAAAAATGTCCCCATTCCTCTGGTAATCCTTTGTGCCCTGCCTGGAGAGGTGGAGGGGTGTTCAGTTTAATCTGATCAAGGAGACTGGTCTCATCTTGATAAGATCTTCATTGAAGCCAAACCCCTGTAGGGGCAAGAAAATAGTTGACTTCCCACATCGCTGGCACAATAAAGTTCTCTACTGAGTCCTCCTTCTATTTCCAGACAGCCTTCTTTGACTTGGGGGATCAGATTACAGTCAAAATGTACTGCTGATTTAATCCATAAAAATTCCTCCCCTTGCTTTCTATTTTTCAATAGAGTATTTATGCTTAGGGGTAAAAGGTAAAATAATTTTAACAAAGGACTTCTCATAACAGGTTAAAAACCAAAAATCCGAGAAAAGTATTTAGGATCATCATGGTGGGAAGGTATATCATTCCAGCAAAACAGAGATGTTGGAAATTTAAATTTCCTTATGAAAACACACTGAGTCAATAAATCGTGGGTGCACTTATTTCATATGCTGAGACAAATGTCCACATTATACCTATTATAAATATAAACTTGACCACTGACATCCTGACAATGAACTTTGGGGGTGGGGTTCCACTACCTGTGCACTAACAAACCTTTTGGTGACTGTGACGCACAGTAAATATTGGGATTCACTGCCCAGTCTAAGTTGACAAGGTGGCTTGGCTTTATTTCAAGGCCACAATTTTCATTCCTCTCTTTCCTTCTTCCTAAACTGTTTACTAATATAACTTAAGAAAACTTGGGGATCACAATAAAAAGATTTCTTGCATTAAATGGTTTCTAAGAAGCAATTTGAATCAGCAAATACTCCACTTGCTGATGTTCCTATATTCCATTTGTAATTTACTTGCCTAAACTGGGAATGTGTTTTCGTGTGAGAGCAGCCTAGTAAAGAATGATATGCTTCCCAAACTAGATTGCCAGAATGTTCTTCATCAGTATTAAATGATACATATTTTTAATGAAATATAGTAGAAAACATTGCCACAATAAAAATGCAGATTATTTAAGAATATTAGGAATTAAGTATGTTTTTAGTATTACAAGTTATAGCTCAAAGAAGATCTCTTTATTTAGATTATAAAGAGACAAATAAAAAAATAGGCTGATTTTGAAGTAGAGTTCTCTTATCCATCAAGGACTTCACTAGTTGGTGGCAACAGTTCTTTGTTAAATCTATTTTCACTTCAAAATATATACTTTTTTTGTCAATTCAGGTATATCTTGAGCACATTTCTTTTTCATAATCTGGTAAGTTTTGGCCCTTATATAGAATGAAGGGAGAAAGTGAAAAGGAGGTAGTTTTGTGAAGTAAGTTTGTGAAGAAGGATGGAATTTGAACATAAATTTTCAGTGAAAGTTTGGGAAAATTTAAGATAAGGTTGGGAAGGAAAGAAAGTGAGGGATAATAGGTCATCTGAAAATAAAGAAGAGAAATGGTGAGTAAATATTAGTTCAGAAAACTGTCTGCACTACCTATGAGGATCTGTTGAACTCTCTTGCTGATTTCCTTGCAGAGCAGAACATGAGGTACAGGAAGAATGGTGAAGGGATCATCAACCAGGTTGGACTGAGGTTGAGCAAAGGAGAACCAAACAGGCTAATTGGTATGCATAAGCTATTTTAAATCTGGGAGTTCTTAACTCTCTCTGAATCTACATTTAGTAGACTTACCAGAGGATAAGCATCTCTTTATGCTAAGAAGTTGTTTTCACTTCTTTAAGATGATTATCTTCAGTTCAGCTGTAGATAAACTACATTATACCTGCTCTTGGCAGTTGATAACCTGAAGAATTGGATGACTTCTAACACTGAGAAAACTTCACCTAAGTGTAAATTATGCATGAATGATCATCCTAATTTGCTTACTCTGCTTATAGGGACAAAAATGACTCTAGAAAGCCAGCAGCAATTCTTTTTTCCTATCATCACATTGACATTGCCTGTTATAGTTTATATTTTTTTAATTCTGTAATGCTATACGACAATTCTCAAATTATCAACCCAAAAGTGACATACTTCAACCACATCCACCTACTTAGGGACACTCTTTCTCTCCACACAGCTGGTATCTGATATTCAGGCTCAGTCAGATTCCAAGACAGTGCAATACTCTTCCCCACTGAACATTTCTAGACCACATTATCCCTTGGATGGGTTATTTCACATTGAAATTCCCCTCTTTAGTAAAATGAATGAATTCATTCAATTTTTCAAATGTTTATTAAGTGCCTATGCTCTAGGCTGGTAATCAATGACAAACGAAACAAAATTCTAAATTCTAGCTTCTTGAATATTAAATTATAAATAATTTCCAAAATATGCTATTATATAAACAAAGGTAATCCCTAGCTTTTAAAAGAATTACAACTTTTAAAGGATGAATTTAGATCAACAAAAATACAGTGAAATTAGAAATATATTGAATTTCGAGAAATGAAGAATGATTTTAAGTTACGCAATAGGGCAAGAATAATCTATCGGTTTTTTGCGAGGTAGAGAAGTATCATATTCTGTAGAAATGAACTAGCAGTAGAGATTCATAAAGAGGAATCACTCTCATTTGACTTCTTAAACATTAAATAGAAGGCAGAGACCCATTAAATGGTTTTAAGAAAATCTCGTTAATGGAAGCTTACTTTCTAAAGACTTTATCTAAAGTGGAGTTAATGGGGATATATGTATATGTATAGCTAATTTACTTTGTTATAAAACAGAAACTAACACACCATTGTAAAGCAGTTATACTCCAATAAAGATATTTTAAAATAAATAAATAAATAAATAAATAAATAAAAATAAAGTGGAGTTAAGCAAATGATCAAGCAGTCCAGCTCTTTTTATCCACAGCAGCAAACAGTTCCTCTGTGCTTAAAAGTATAAGAGAGCTGTGGCAGCAGCTCATTACGGCTACATTGCTTCTAGGAACTTCAATTATTATTGTCACTGTACTTTATATTCAAAAGGACATTTTGATTCATGTTGCTCTAAAAGTTTTTTTTTCCACTATAGAAATTGGTTTAGTAAATAATTCTATTCTGTTTCCAATAAAAGGCATTAGCTTTGAAATGTACAGATAAATACTATAAAATGTCAATATGATTAACTATCTGGGACACAAAACTTGCTTTTGTGAAATCATTTTTTCTAAGATTATATGTTTAATTCAATCCCCTTCCCCAAAATGTATTGAGTGGCCACTCTGTACACGGAAAGTTTATTATTTGTAGGCACCGTGGAAGGATGGAAGCATAACAATATACTATCCCTGTCCTAAAAGAGTTTATATCCATAAAAGAAAGATAAAACATGTGCCCAAATATCTGTAATATGAGGTAGAAACTGAAATTAAGACATGTTGGATATAATGTAAAAAGTTCATTGTGATCTCACAACCCAACCACTTCCCAAAGTGACATCAAAATCAGAATGTAAAAGAGCAGAAAAAGCAAGAACATTAACTTTAATATTACTGGCTAAACCTCAAGAACAAATACATTTCTAGTCGCTGACCCTGGTGAATACATTGAACCAGGGAAGACACCAAGGACACCTCTCTTAATAAATGCCCATGAGTAGAGGAAAAGCTGATTCTAGAGTAGTAGTTCTATAACTTTAGTGTCCATCACAATCCCTTGGAGGGCTCATTAAAACAGAGATTGCTGGACAGGAGAATTTGCATTTCTCATAATGTCCAAGAAGCTGCTGTTGGTCCAGGGCCCAGACTTAGAGAACCAGTTTTCTAAGGGCTAATTGTGAAATTATCCCTGTGACTCTTGCCACATCAAACTCAATTGAAAGCAGACAGAAGAAGATCCTCCTGTAAACTTCAGGCTCAGATATAGTCACCAGTCTACTTACCTTATATTACTTCCCTAGGCAAAAAAATATGAAACATACTGTTCTTACATGCTCTACTCATATCAGAATATTTGCCTTGAAATTAAAGATGGTTTGTGCAATATGTGTCTGGGTTAGAGGTTTGACTTTGAGAGTAAAGAGCTTTGAGTAGCCCTGAGCTCTTCATAAAGCATAAAATATAGATCCACTGTCAAGGTAAAAGCAGGGTGATAACCATGTGTGGAACCAAACAGAACAAAGTTTAAAGTTGATCTATTCCACTTACTGGCTGGGTCACCTAGGCCATGTGAGGGTTTGTTTTAATAGGAGACCTATAAAAACACTATATATAGTTATACAATATATTTTTAAATTTATAGTGTAATAGGTTGAATATTGTGCCCCAAATTTCATGTTCCCTAGGAGCCTATGAATGTTACATTTGGAATAGGGTCTTTGCAGATGTAATCAAGTTAAGATAAAATCATACTGGATTAGTGCGGGGCTTAAATCCAAAAAAAAAAAAAAAAAGGATATTTTACCGGAAAAATTGCATTTCTGCAGACTCAGAAAGCTGTTTTAATGTGAATGATGTTTTCCATGTGCTGACTTTAAAAGTACCCTCAAGGTTGCAGTATTACATCGTCCTAAAATGTGTAGGTTTCATTGGTTAAAGCCCTGAAAGTCTATATAGAAAAGGTATCCTTGCTACAGAGTCACAAGCATTTCAGGAAGGAGTCAATCCAGTGAAGGCAAACATTAACAAAAGGGACTGAACTCCAGAAACATACAAAAACACTGTGTCGGAGAAAACATGAGGATTATGGACAACCAAAATCAATCTTTTCAAGGAGAAAAAAAAAATCCTTCTAAAAGGAGTTATATTCCGTGTGACCGTAACTGTAGGCCTGAATAGAATGTTCTTTGAATTTTGGGGCTGCAATCATTCACTGAAGCATGTATTGATTGAAAAAGCCTCCTGAGAATTCTGATTATCCTAACATTTTTCACTTGGAGTGAAAGGGGCAGCTTTTTTATTTCATTTTATGCAAAATTACAGTAATTGGTGTCTGACCTTTTTGATATGGACTGTTAAGCATTACACTGCTGGATCTTTTCACAGAATCAATTATTTTAATTATGGCTGTCTGACAAGAAGAATCCAGGACATAAACAAGAAAAGAATATTTAAATAAAATGGAAAACAGACTTTTTTGGTGCATAATACAAAAGTACTATTAATTATAAACTTGACTGTGGTAAGCTTTTAGCACTCATGTTTTTAATCCAATTTTCATTTCCAAATAATTACACTTTCATAGACAAAGACAACTTGTATAATGAATACACTGAACAAAAACATGCATTCTCTCAAAGAAAAGGTAAGGAATATGGAAAAGATAAACAACAATGGAAATCTAAATATAAGACTTAAAAATACCATAGAGATGTCAATATGTTTTAGAGTGGCATTTTATTGGAAGACTCAGAAAAAGATAGTACAACATTTTAAGGAGTATATCTTGTACACCAATTTAAACCCATGTCCTTAAGACTAAAATCTATTTTAAAAAATAAAAGAAAGAAATGGTAATAAAAACTCTAAGGTTTTATATCAGATCAGTTTTCATTTTCAACTAATAGGAATGACTGGAAACTATTTCCTCATATGGCCAAATCCTTAATCCACAAGAAAAGCCTCTAGTGCAGCATAACCAGCTGAATATTCTTAATCTACCTCTCCCAATATTTTTGTTTAAAACTGACATCTGTAAAACTCTGTACTTGGACACATATAGACAAACAGATTTCATCTTTTCTAGGGGAACCAATTCTAGAAAAACACTGAAATAGTTTACCATTTCAGTTTACCATAAGAGAAGCAGTTTACCATAAGAGAAGCATGCTTATGTATATACAACCAAAAAATATGCAGAGATTTGGGGGAGAAAAATGATTTTACTTTTTTAAAGTGATATTTAAAATAATTTCACCTCTGAAAGGACTAAGAGAACTGTGTGAACGTTTTGCTTTCATGTAACTAAGCATTTTCTTTTTTTCTGAAAAGACCTAGGGCCTCAGGGTCCTCAAGGACTGATTGTGCTGGCAAGTATGATAGAAAGTAGGTGCTAGTAACGTAAAAGCGCGATTGGTAAAGGAGAGGAATGGGAGGTCCAACAAGTGGATTTCCTCTTTGCAGAAAAGAAAAGCTGCACTTTGCGAAAAGAACAAAGCACTCTGCATTCTTTGGGAATGAATGGTCCCTGTGAAGGGGCCTGAGGATGTCTGTAGAAGGAGGCTGTATAATTTGACTGAGGTAGAAGTTACATGGCTGTATGCAAAGATTAAAGTTCATCAAACAGTAGTCCTAAAATAAGTGCATTTTGTAAATTTTACATGTAAGTTACACCCCAATAAAGCTACTAAATAGGAAGCCTAAACATGTTCATTTTTTAAAAAATTGAACAATTCATTGAAGAATTTGTTTTAAAAAAAATGAACAAAATCTCATAGACCTGCGGGACAATATCAAGCGATTCAACAGCCGTGTTAATGGAGTCACAACAGCCGTGTGAATGGAGAGGAGAGGGAAAAAGGACAGAAGAAATATTTGAAGAAATAATTTCCAAACCCTTCCAGTTTGGAGAAGACAGAATTATTGATATGAGATGAACAATAAACCCCAAGGAAGATATAAAAATGATAACCACACCTAAACAAATCATAGTCAAACCATTGAAAACCAAAGAGAGACCCTGCAGGTGGCCGCTGGGCCAAAGAGGGCCTAGGAGAGGCAAAGTAAATTTTGGTTACGTTTTATAAATATATCCCAGCTCCTTCTTGCACCTGATTTTTTGGTCAAAAGATCTAGCTGTGAGTTCGACAGTAATAGAACAGAAGTAAAGTTATTACTTCTGGAATGTGTCCCACTGATTTTGTGCCGGTAGAGGAAGAGCTAGAACCCCAACGTCTGTAGAGGTGTGTGCAACATCTTGGATTCTGGGAAATACAGAGGAGTGTAGGACATTAATAATATTTTCTCCTTCAGAGCCCCTCAATGCAGCATTCATGAGGAAGGGAAACGCCCAGGTGCAGCTCTCCCAAATAGTTTTACTAAAATGTCTGTCTATCTGAAACAGCCAAGGATGGTTCCAGTTCTTCTATATCTCATGTGGAACATCTGTCCATACCTCCAGATGTCTCCCCACCCCCACTGCCATAGCCTTCATTCAGTTCTTCATTGGGCTGCATGAATGCCACCTGGCTGGTGTGTGGACAGACAGGACAAGATTGGATTAATTGTCCTCAGGAAATCCCTCTCAGAACAAGTAACCAACTTAATTACTGGAACTGACCTGGAAACCCAAGGCTTATTAGCTAGCCAAGAGGCCCCATTGAAGACACTGTCAGTCTATGCAATTAGAGGAGCCCTCCCTCCCCAGATTATGAACAATACTGTCCAAGGAATCTGAGACAATACTTTAGGTGTGGAAGTCAAGTATTAGCTTGCCTTTCTCCTCAAAATACAGTGAGTTGCATTTTATGTAAGGTCATAGGAGACCTTTAAGTGTTATGGAAATGCCACCAATGGATCAGGTAGCCCTCAGATGACTGCAGTGATCTCCCCAAAATGAAACTCCTTTGGTTACTGTGGGGAGCTACCCAAAGGGATAACACACCTTGTGTGAGTTATCCCAACAGTGGGAGTCACCAATTATAAAAGATTAGGTATGAATTACACCCCTGATTTTATCTGTAGTGATCAATGACACCATCTCTGAAAGGGAAACAGCCCAGCCTCAACTCACTGGCCAGTGTCTTCATGGATGATAGATTGGCCCTACACTTCTTCCTTATGGGCCAAGGAGGAGCTCTGAAATTGTTAATACTTCTTGCTATACCTGGTTAATTCCACAGGTCAAATAGAAAGGTCGAATAAGAAATTCTGAGAAAGCCATCTGACTTTCTAAGATTGATCAGAGTGGTTAATGGGATCTGTTCAGCTGGCTGTGTCCAGGACCCTGTGGGTCATGGTTGAAATCAATACCACATGTTGGCCTCATCCTACTTCTTGGCATTGTGTTGATATTAGTTTTAATTAAGTTTTGTTTGAGACAAAACTTAATCTTTCAGATTCATCATAATGGCTGACAGAGTAGTGTTATTATCAGGAAATTCACCAGAATCCAAAACAATGTACAAACTAGGGCTATACAAAGACAAGGTCCTGAGGTAACTTTTGCTCAGTACACAAAATTATACACAGTATATTATTCAAAAACAGATGGAACTAATGTATGACGCTAGAAGTGAGAACAGTAACTGTCTTTGGGTGGAGTTGTGACTGGAAGGGACGAAAGAGGCTTCCATGGTGGGATCATGTCCTATTTCTCATCAAAAGTGCTGGTTTTGTGGGCTAACGTTATCAACCTATGCGTTTAGTAGTGCTTGCATTTCTCTGCATGTATGTTACACTTCAACAAAACAAGTTAGAGTAAAATGAGGTATTATGAGGGCACAGAAAAGGGACACCTGACCAACAAGG
This sequence comes from Delphinapterus leucas, assembly GCF_059928025.1. Taxonomy (NCBI): domain Eukaryota; kingdom Metazoa; phylum Chordata; class Mammalia; order Artiodactyla; family Monodontidae; genus Delphinapterus; species Delphinapterus leucas. The sequence goes on from NC_143142.1 coordinate 80,782,068, forward strand.
CTTGGTGGCTAACAAAGCTTCCAGGAGAAAGTAATGACTAAAAGGATTCTTAAAGAGTGGAGTTAATTGGATAAAGTTGGGATGTAAGGAAGTGCAGTTAAGTCCAGAGGACTGCAAGAAGATGGGGAAAGAACACCAAGCAGTGATGGTTGAAAAAATATTGCAAGAAACAGCTTAAAGAGATGACATTGGAGAGGATACAGGGGCAGATTACAAACGACCATTTTATACTGTCAATGAACTTAGGCTGTATAAGCCAATAAAGGACTGAGAACAGTCTTAACATCTTGCATTTCAGATACATTCCTGCAGAACCCCATGGAGGACCAAATGAAGTAGGGGGCAGGAAGAAGATGACAAAAAGACTCAGGGCTTTTCCAGTGTCTTTGTTGAAAACTTGCAAAAGAAAAAATAAAATTTACCTCAGAAAAGATGCTAGTAAAATATGCCCAGTGGAGAACCTGGAAATAGCACTGTTATTATATAAAATTTCACAGCTTTCTCTTAAGGACCAGATGGAGAGACTCTCTATTTATATTTTAATTCAGTCATAAGAGTTCTGTCATATTATTTTCAAAATTGGTATCAAAGGTTTCCATTAATTATACAGTATAAATCCTTTTTATATTGTACATTTTCATTTTGCTCGAGTTATGATAACAAACGATATCCTTGAAGGTTGAAAATATATTTCATTCAGCCCAGTTTATTTTTGCATACTAATTACTTTATATCCTGGTAGTTAATCATCAAGCTTAGTGTCATTTTGGACTCCTTAATTTATACTTATCTCAGACCCCAGACAGAAAAAAATGTGAATGGGAAAAATGTGAAAACTGACAATGATTTTAATTTCCAAGACTCCCTTTCCATCCGTTACAATCATTACAATTATGAATGTTCCTTTTAACATTGAGCTCTTCCACTTACATTATCTTTCTGTCTATGCTAAAATCAAAGGAAAATACTTTTTCACTAGAGTTCACAACATGTATCATATGAAATATTAAAGAATATATAACATAATGCAACACAATCAGGAATTATAATATTATGTATGTATATATACATATGTATCCATCTATTTAGCTCTCTAGCTATTTAGATATATAAAGAGATAGGTAGATAGATCATAAATAGGTAGATAGAAAGATAGATAGAGATATTTTAAACACATACACAGAGAAGGAGAAAGGTCCTGACTCAAGGTTCACAAAGAGATTTTCATATATATAAGTCCATTAAAAATCATACTATTGGACATATAATCATATTTTTATGAGAAAATATAAACATACTTATCTTGCTACAGATTATACACCATACATTCATCTCAATGGTCTGTGTCTTATATAAACAAGTAATAGTCATAGTTTAATTTTGAATGTAACATTTTTGAAATGGTCTTTAAATTTCAGTTTTCCTTTGCTCTCTCTCGTTATCTTTCATGTTCTTTTTCTCAAAAAATTAGCTAACATTTATTGAATTTATATTTTGCTGAGTATGAGAGTTCTTTTCCTAAAACAACAAGAGAGGCTAAAAAAAAAAAAGATGAAATTCTGATATCTCAAAATGTTCCTAAAGGACAGAGTATTGTAAAATACATAAAATAAACACAAAAAATAGTCTTTGTATCTAAAGAAGGAACTATTTCTACCTGGAAGAAATAAGAAGAAAGATTCCTGAATGTAGTGACCACTACATTCAGAGAATACAGAGAATTTTGAAAAAAGTGCAATTAAAACTCTTTGGTCAATTGTTAGAAACTATCATTCTGAGAAACAGAAAAAAAAAATAGTGACAGAGTCAGGAAAATAAGTGGTAGATTGAAGAACAGTGAGTAATTTAATGTAATGTACAGTTGAGAAAAAGTAGGAGAGAAGAGACAGAATTAGAAGGGTCTGTTACAACATAATATAGTGGACCAACCACAATTCCCAGTCCTGGCTGCCTATTCTGATCAAAGATAAGTTCCAAAATCTTCAGATTCACGGACTTCATCAATTTCGATTCAATATGTCTGTGATAGCCAATCAGAAGTCACTGAAGGTGTCTGAATATTGAAATGACTTAGTTTGTGATGGGTCTGAAAAGAAACTTGCTTTCATTTTTGATTGGAGTGAAAAAAATATGGAGGGAGAGATACACAAGAGAAAAACAATAGACTCATCAAGTCTCACAGTTGGAAGATACATTAGTGATCATACAATGCCATCCTCTAGATCCAAAAACCCTTCTGAAGCATCCACAACCATCAAATCTGCAACCTATGTTTATTTTCAAAAACTACTTGTGATAACAACCCAATTTTACCCATTATGATTCCACGGTCTCTTCTAGAAAGACATTTTTGCATTTTGTCAGGGTAGACACAGAATCTATGTACTCAGTTGCAATTTTCTGACTAAATTCAAATACAATGATCTCAGCTTTTGATCCATAGGGTATGTATTACTTTTTCCCCCAGAGAAGAGGTAAATAATTTAGAAATTTACTAGTTCTACATTTTCTCTTCTACATATTCATGTCCTACCACTCTGAGGAAACAAAGCGTTGAATGGTCAAATGAGACTCACAGGAATCATAGACTTTACTTCGTATCAAATTTTTCATTCATTTTGCTAGTGAATCAAAGGAGGCAAGCAATCATGAGACACTGCATTATTCTCTTGGAGACACCCAAGACTGTCTGAAAAAGTTGTGAAGTAAATGGTCCTTTATCTCTAGCCTCAGGATGCATCCTGGTTTAGATTCAACCTGGGACAATTGTTCTGAGCAATGAATACTCAGTGATTACTGAGATGTTAAAGAACATCATCATCTGTTGTCACATTAATCACGTAGCTTCTGTGACTATACCCTATCTCCCAGCCAGTCATGACCATATATCCATACATCCCAGATTTACTTACAGTAAACAACCTAAGCAGATCTGATATATTCTGATAAAAGTATTTCATGTATAATAGCACTCTGTTATCTTTCTACTGGTAAATACTATTTATGAGTTTATTAGGAGGTCTGCTTACTACAATCATTATAACAAGATTGGATGAGTGCCACCCCTTCTTTCCAGGTTTCTCAGGAAAAGAGAAAGAATGGGTTACCGGCTTCTGACTCTTTCCTTGTCAACCACCTACCACCAAACTGACCTTGCTGTGACTTCACTCTTCTTCCCACTCCAGGGAAAACTTAAAGTGATTCTCAACACTTCCAGTTTGAGGGGCATCAGGTCTGGATTGGCATTCGTATGAGGGACAAATAAACTTATAATTTTAAGCACTTTAAGAGCTTTGTGGGCTTCTAAATTCAGCAGTTACGTATCCTTACTGAAACAGTGCCTTTATTCATAAATGTCCATCACCGAACCCTTTCCCAAACCGAGATCAAAAAGGCAAAATCTTAACACTAGATAACATATTTTTCAAATAGACCCAATCCTCGATCCCTTTTTGTCAAATTCCATTATCTTAGAATACAACCATAACAACCATATACAACCATAACAATGCCCGTGAAGGACTTTTATTTACCTCCCAGTATAAAAACCACATCAATATGTAAATAACACTCTGTTCTTTGGTGTATAAATTTCTTCTTTTTTTTTTTGGTCTCTTTTTTTTTTTTTAACATCTTTATTGGAGTACAATTGCTTTACAATGGGGTGTTAGTTTCTGCTTTATAACAAAGTGAACCAGTTATACATATACATATAATCCCATATCTCTTCCCTCTTGTGTCTCCCTCCCTCCCTCCCACCCTCCCTATCCCACTCCTCTAGGTGGTCACAAATCATCGAGCTGCTCTCCCTGTGCTATGCAGCTGCTTCCCATGAGCTATCTATTTTATATTCAGTAGTGTATATATGTCCATGCCACTCTCTCACTTTGTCCCAGCTTACCCTTCTCCCTCCCTGTATCCTCAAGTCCATTCTCTAGCAGGTCTGCGTCTTTATTCCCATCTTACCCCTAGGTTCTTCATGACCTTTTTTTTGTTATTTTAGATTCCATATATATGTGTTGGCATACGGTATTTGTTTTTCTCTTTCTGACTTACTTCACTCTGTATGACAGACTCTAGGTCCATCCACCTTACTACAAATAACTCAATTTTGTTTCTTTTTATGGCTGAGTAATATTCCATTGTATATTATGTGCCACATCTTCTTTATCCATTCATCTGTTGATGGACACTTAGGTTGCTTCCATGTCCTGGCTATTGTAAATACAGCTGCAATGAACATTGTGGTACATGACTCTTTTTGAATTATGGTTTTCTCAGGGCATATGCCCAGTAGTGGGATTGCTGGGTCGTATGGTAGTTCTATTTGTAGTTTTTTAAGGAACCTCCATACTGTTCTTCATAGTGGCTGTATCAATTCACATTCCCACCAAAAGTGCAAGAGGGTTCCTTTTTCTCCACACCCTCTCCAGCATTTATTGTTTGTAGATTTTTTGATGATGGCCATTCTGACCAGTATGAGATGATATCTCATTGCAGTTTTGAGTTGCATTTCTCTAAATTAATGATGTTCAGCATTCTTTCATGTGTTTGTTGGCAATCTGTATAACTTCATTGGAGAAATGTCTATTTAGGTCTTCTGTCAATTTTTCGATTGGGTTGTTTATTTTTTTGATATTGAGCTGCATGGGCTGCTTGTAAATTTTGGACATTAATCCTTTGTCAGTTGCTTCATTTGCAAATATTTTCTCCCATTCTGAGGGTTGTCTTTTCGTCTTGTTTATGCTTTCCTTTGCTGTGCAAAAGCTTTTAAGTTTCATTAGGTCCCATTTGTTTATTTTGGTTTTTATTTCCATTTCTCTAGGAGGTTGGTCAAAAAGGATCTTGCTGTGATTTATGTCATAGAGTGTTCTGTCTATGATTTCCTCTAAGCGTTTTATAGTGTCTGGCCTTACATTTAGGTCTCTAATCCATTTTGAGTTTATTTTTGTGTATGGTGTTAGGGAGTGCTCTCATTTCATTCATTTACATGTAGCTGTCCAGTTTGCCCAGCACCACTTACTGAAGAGGCTCTTTTTTTCCACTGTATATTCTTGCATCCTTTATCAAAGATAAAGTGACCATATGTGCGTGGGTTTATCTCTGTGCTTTCTATCCTGTTCCATTGATCTGTATCTGTTTTTGTGCCAGCACCATACTGTCTTGATTACTGTAGCTTTGTAATATAGTCTGAAGTCAGGGTGTCTGATTCCTCCAGCCCTGTTTATCTTTCTCAAGATTGCTTTGGCTATTCGGGGTCTTTTGTGTTTCCATACAAACTGTGAAATTTTTTGTTCTAGTTCTGTGAAAAATGCCATTGGTAGTTTGATAGGGATTGCATTGAATCTGTAGATTGTTTTGGGTAGTATAGTCATTTCCACAATGTTGATTCTTCCAATCCAAGAACATGGTACATCTCTCCATCTATCTGTATTATCTTTAATTTCTTTCATCATTGTCTTATAATTTTCTGCATACAGGTCTTCTGTCTCCTTAGGTAGGTTTATTCCTAGATATTTTATTCTTTTTGTTGCAATGGTAAATGGGAGTGTTTTCTTAATTTCACTTTCAGATTTTTCATCATTAGTGCATAGGAATGCAAGAGATTTCTGTGCATTAATTTTGTATCCTGCTACTTTAACAAATTCATTGATTAGCTCTAGTAGTCTTCTGGTAGCATCTTTAGGATTCTCTATGTATAGTATCATGTCATCTGCAAACAGTGACAGCTTTACTTCTTCTTTTCCAATTTGTATTCCTTTTATTTCTTTTTCTTCTCTGATTGCTGTGGCTAAAACTTCCAAAACTATGTTGAGTAAGAGTGGTAAGAGTGGGCAACCTTGTCTTCTTCCAGACCTTAGTGGAAATGGTTTCAGTTTTTCACCACTGAGGATGATGTTTGCTGTGGGTTTATCATATATGGCCTTTATTATGTTGAGGTAAGTTCCCTCTATGCCTACTTTCTGCAGGGTTTTTATCATAAATGGCTGTTGAATTTTGTCGAAAGCTTTCTCTGCATCTATTGAGATGATCATATGTTTTTTCTCCTTCAGTTTGTTAATATGGTGTATCACATTGATTGATTTGCGTATATTGAAGAATCCTTGCATTCCTGGGATAAACCCCACTTGATCATGGTGTATGAACCTTTTAGTGTGCTGTTGGGTTCTGTTTGCTAGTATTTTGTTGAGGATTTTTGCATCTATGTTCATTAGTGATACTGGCCTGTAGTTTTCTTTCTTTGTGACATCTTTGTCTGGTTTTGGTATCAGGGTGATGGTGACCTTGTAGAATGAATTTGGGAGTATTCCTCTCTCGGCTATATTTTGGAAGAGTTTGAGAAGGATAGGTGTTAGCTCTGCTCTAAATGTTTGATAGAATTCTCCTGTGAAGCCATCTGGTCCTGGGCTTTTGTTTGTTGGAAGATTTTTAATCACAGTTTCAATTTCACTGCTTGTGATTTGTCTGTTTATATTTTCTATTTTTTCCTGGTTCAGTCTCAGAAGGTTGTGCAGTTCAAAGAATTTGTCCATTTCTCCCAGGTTGTCCATTTTATTGGCATAGAGTTGCTTGTAGTAATCTCTCATGATCCTTTGTATTTCTGCAGTGTCAGTTGTTACTTCTCCTTTTTCATACCTAATTCTATTGATTTGAGCCTTCTCCCTTTTTTTCTTGATGAGTCTGGCTAATGGTTTATCAATTTTGTTTATCTTCTCAAGAACCAGCTTTTAGTTTTATTGATCTTCACTATCATTTCCTTCATTCCTTTTTCATTTATTTCTGATCTGATCTTTATGATTTCTTTCCTTATGCTAACTTTGGGGTATTTTTGTTCCTTTCTCCGATTGCTTTAGGTGTAATGTTAAGTTGCTCATTTGAGATATTTCTTGTTTCTTAAGGTAGGATTATTTTGCTATAAGTGGTGTATAAATTTCTAAAGGCATGAGGAATGTATAAAATTTATGACTCATTTCTCCTATGAATTATTTATTGCTACCTTTTTTTGTTTTTCTTCTGAATTGTCTTTATTAACTACAATAATAATGGTTAACTTCCTAGAAAAAATGATTTTTCATTCTACTTTTACTCAAACTCTCTTCTATTCATGTAACTGCTTCTCTAGGCAAAACATATCCTTAGTCTCTGTCTTCCTAACTACATTTTTTGACTACCCATAATAATTTTTTTAAAATTATTTAAAACTATAAGCCAGAAAGATATTTAAAACTTATATATACCATCTATATTTGTTAGATACAATAGATATACTTCTAGATTCCATCTATATTATCTACCAAAATGCTAGCTGGTTTAACAAAACTCCAACTGAATAATGGAATAATGGCTGAAAAACACTTGGTATTTAATTTTTGTTCATGTAAAACTGTCCAAAACAGTTCAAGCCTCCTCCCAGCATTAATTGATCCAAACTGACCCACGTTCTTAATATATATATATAACATATATTTCCAAATTGCTCTGGATGTCAACATCCAGCCAGCAACAGAGGGAGGAGCATGGAAAGGCATTTGTGGGATGCTCTGAAGCCTGTGTGAAGATGGCAGGAGTCAATCCTGCTCCATTTTATTGGGGGCATCATGTTGCCAGGTAGAATAAGGGATGTTGTCTAGCCATAGTTTCTAGAAGAAGTGGAAACTGGTTTTTATCATCATTATCAGTTCATCCTTAAAGCCAATTCTGAGGTCCTATTTTTGTTGAAGTCCCAAATTTCAGTTCAAAACAGATAAAATAGCCAGGTCCCCTAATTTTTTGGCTTTCTGCCTAGGCATTTTCTAGGGGAGCTAATTACACCCAGTTGATAAGTAGAACATAGTAGTTGGCAGGTTTGCTAAGACAAAGATTCTTCTTCATCATAAGGTGTCACAACAAGACAGACAGTTATTTCTCATTGGCCAAGACAGATCTGTATATTCCCACATGTGACAAATACCCATGAGCAAGGAGTCATTGACTGTCATACATATTCCTTCCTTAGCATGCTAGTGAAGAATTCCTTATTCTTTTTCCTGAAGAGCCTTGTTTTTCTGTTATATAGGATAAAGCTTCAGAGGATCCAATACTAGATATTTTTCATCTCTAAAAGCAAAGTCGTTCATTGAATAGGGCCATGATTCACATTTTTTCTTCTTTCTTTTCTTTCTATACCCGCAGGGCCAGATTTTACTTCCTACCTATTCATATTGGTTTGTTTCTATTCACCCTATTCAAAATATGTTATATCATTTTTATACTATTTTTTCCATCTTGCACACAAAGTGTGTGTTTTTTTCTCTTAAGAGAGAACATAGAACAACTGTAGAGATGGTGTCCCACAATACAATCATGAAGATCTACCTGAATTTGTACACATATGGCTGTGCATTATGAAGCCTTTCCAGAAGATAAATAATGGGAAAATACTGAAGGCTAGACTTAGGGAGTAGCAGTGGGAATAGGGATAAAAACGAGTTAAATGAGCCATATTGCTGAGATGGAAACACAAAGAATAAAGTAACACTGGTTGGTGGGAAGAAGGGTGGACAGGAGAGAGTTAAATGCAATTTTGAATTGCAACTTTGAGTTAATAGAACAACTGGAGAAATCAGAAGAAGAAATAAATATATACATTTAATTTTAGGTATATGAATCCATAGTGAGAGAGAGATCATAATCACACTGACATTTTAAAAGGTAATTTTCTTTAAGAACATATATTTTTTTTAATCTCAAACACCTCCTTGAACACATGCTGTCATCATCAGATACTATTAGCGACTATCCTGGTTAATTTGTTTATACTAAGGAAATAACTTTATTTCTCTGTAACTCCCCCAAAACAGAGACACAATGTACATGCATAATACATGTATTCAGTCTTCAATGGAAGAATTTTCATCATCAATGACAACTTATAAGAAGCACAGAACATCAGGATGGGGCAGCCAACTGAGAGGCTCTACGCTGCCTATTTCTAAGTGTCTATGCAACACTGAACATGCTACAAAGTTTCCGGGCTTCATTTTAGTTATCTAAAAATAAAAGTAACAACATATGTTAATACCTGTTACAGCTGTAAAATCTTACAAAATTTGCATTACCAGATGAAGTATAAGTTAACCAGACAAGAGCCTTGAAATTCTCTGAATAAAGGATAGACCACAGCAAGAACTAAAAAGAACAAATTTTTATCCCATTCTCTCCCTGGTAAAATTCTATATACTAAAATGAATAAAAAGTATAATCAATTGCCTACCTTTAAAAAGTGTTATTGATGATATATTAACAAAGTCAGTGTCCCAAAAGCAATTGGAAGAGATTCATTGTAGTGCAAATATGTTGTTTAGTATACTGTCTACACCATACAAACATAATAAATATTCAGGAAATATTATTTCAATACATGGTAACTGTGGCCAGAAAATAAAACAGAACACACTATACTGAGTTGACTTATTATTATTTTAGTTTTCTAAAGTTATATAGTCATTCATCTCTGATGTACAGGAAAGGTAATAAAAATCCAAAGAAGAGAAAAAGGAAGAAAAAAGGGAAGAAAAACCTAGCTATTTATATACATAATTGGTATCCCCTATGACTCCATTTTAAAACTTTTAGAGGAAACATTTTCTTCCAATTGAAGAAAGGAAAGAAGAAGAGGGAGGGAGGGGAAAGGGACGTGAAAGGAAGGGAAGGGACGGGAAATCTGTTGCCAAACCGTGACACCTTGTGAGTTGCCCTTCGGCACAGGATGAAAATCATGCAGATCAGAATAAAGCTTCTTTAATTCATTTTATTGCCTAAACTGCCAAATACTCAGCAGTGCAATCACTATAATAATATTAAAATGTGTTGAATGAATGAAGAAAATATACTCTGGAAAAAACTATAGTTTCTAAGCTGTATGACTAAGAGAATATGCATTGGTTATAGGGAGACAGCGCACAGATATAGTAAAAGAGATTGACCATACTTTCTTAGATTTAAGAAAGATGTATGAATGTACATCAGAAAATCAAGTATAGATGGAAGAATTCACAATGACTAGCTATGGTGTGTTTAATTTTAGTTTAAGATATTTGCAGACATTCGACATCCTGGGCTAATTTAAGCAAGCTTGGGTTTTGAAGTTCAATTCCGCTGCAATAGGATGAGCAATAGAGAAAACAGTGTGCTGTGATAACTGGGGTGATCTAATGACATATATTTATGCATCTCTCCTGGCTGGTGTCAGAATCTTGTTCTGAGTCTCCTAGCAACAGTGATGTGCACATGTGAATATGTCCATGTAAATAGCAGATGCAGTGAATAAAGTTTCTATTCACTCATAGAGATGACAGCTTGGATTTCCAGATCCTGATGCTACTAAAACAATATGTTTCAAAAGTGCTTCAAAAGAGCCTTGGTCCGGTAGACAACACTATATAAAACTTCAAAAAGGAGTCTCCGAATTGCCCTAAGCTACTGTGACGTGAGCACAGGTTTGGAAGTAGAATGCTATTACGTTCTACGTATTTTGCAGATGTAAGTGGTGAGAATTTGGAAGGTTTGTGGAAGCAATCTATTTTTCCCAAAATATATAAGATAAGGAAAACATAGATCAACAAATATGATTTTTTTCTTTTCATTTTGAAATAAACTACTCAAATTTTGTCCTAAAATTATTTTTTACCTTGGAGGTGTTCATGGTCTACCCTGCACATTCACTCTTTGAGTCATGCATCATTATACTTATTAAGACTACTGGGTCAGAGTATTGGCAGAGTACTGGCACCTAGACTCAATAATGATCGTTAACTATGAGAGTCAAGTACGATTTGTATGTGTGTGTCAATGTGGTGCTGATTAACCTTTAATTATGCAAAATTGTCTATATCTTTATAGTGAAATATATATCTACCGGACTATATTAAGATGAAAAGGAGCAATATAAAGTGATATTGCATCTGTTACCAAAAAGTCATTTTGAATAATGAGTTATATTACAATGCTGTCGTGAGAAATAATTGTCAGGATGTGGTCTGGTGAGGTGTCCAAAACCACTGTGGCACTAATGAGACTTGGTACGCAATATAATAATTTAGTGCCATGGAGTAACTTTTTAACTTCTCTCTACATGTCTCCTTATGTGTAAAATAAGGTTAGTGGTAACTAGCTCCCAGGATTAAACACAGTGCAACATAGCATAGGGTAGGCATTCATTGCTGATTCTCATCCCCTCCTCTCACCCTTATCAAATTTTATGCAAAGTTATGCAAATTTCTGTAATATATAAAGCTAATGGAGGTGGGCTCGTCTGCAGTGGTTAAATGACTGTGTTTTCAGTGTATTTGAGCACTATTAAAGAATAAATTTAATGTCTTTGTGGAATCAGGCTAATATATTTATGTGTATTCACTAGTTTGGAGCTCCCTTAAATTAAAATAGTTCAAATGCCTCTATTATTAGAGAAATATAATATATCAAATTTGTTAACCACCCATATGACATTATTGAGGTCACAAAAAAATAGCTGTTTCCAATATACAGTGTGTGTGTGTGTCTCAAAAATAGCCACAGGAAATGTGCTGTCATCACTATATTTTAAGACTTGCCAGTGTAGTCAGTAGGAATAATACTTTAGCACTTATTTTTTCCTTACAGACTTCATTAAAACTTTGTCCATTATTTCCTCCAATAAACACTTTTTTGTGTGGTCATTTTCTACATGGTAGGTACAACCCTTTGTTTAGGAGCATCTACAATGAACCATCAATGTGGAGTAGTGCTGGGGCTCTGAGGTGAGAGAGTCTGGCTAGGAACCTGGACTCCATCATTTCCTGTAAGCAAGCAGTGTCCTCTAAGTGCCAGATGCTCCCCCACCTTGTACCCAGGAAAGCATCAGAGGTGTGATTTGCCTTATCAAGGGCAGTCTCAGCCCTAGAGGAAAAACATAGCATGTGGTGGGTAAGAGAGAAAAGAAAAACTATTAAATTTAGTGTCATACATGCTTGCCCTAGAGAGAAATGAAAAGTGCTCCAGGATCACAAGGAGATTCATACTTATAATGTGTGTTGCCTAAGTTTCTTCCTCAGTTTTTAGGGTTGGTGTTCTAAGAAGAGAATAAAGAGAAATAGTACACAAAACCAGAAATGGGACAAAATGCAAATAGATGAGGAAAACCAAGCTATAAATGTTTGAATTTAAAGGTAAAATACTTTTAATATGAAAAATTGAATGCAATACACCATAACTGGGGGGTTTTTTTGCATGTGAAATAAAAGTAGTTTAACACCTTTGAGAAGTTGTAGTTAAAATAAGTGGAGAATCATTAAATATCTGGTTCTGAGTTTTAAGCATGCTCTGGCAACATATTTTCAAAGTTTACTTTAAGAATCACATGGTATAAACTCAAAATGGATTAAAGATGTAAATGTATGACCTGAAACCATAAAACTCCTAGAAGAAAATATAGGTAGGACACCCTTTGACATCAGTCTTAGCAATATTTTTTTGGATTTGTCTCCTCATGCAAGGGAAACAAAAGCAAAATTTAACAAATGGGTCTATACCAAACTAAAAAGTTTGCACAGTGAAGGAAAAAGAGTTCACACAATTTAACACAAAAATCACAATTTGATTAAAAAATGGGCAGAGGACCTGAAGAGACATTTTTCCAAAGAAGACATACTGATGGCCAACAGATATATTAAAAGATGTTCTACATCACTTATCATCAGAAAAATGCAAATCAAAACCGCAATGAGCTACCACCTCACACTTGTCAGAATGGCTACCATCGAAAGACCACAAAGAACAAGAGCTGGTGAGGATGTGAAGAAAAGGGAGCCCTTATGCACTGCTGGGATTGTAAATTGGTGCAGCCACTATGGAAAATGGTATGAAGGTCCCTCAAAAAATTAAAAATAGAACTGCCTAATGATTCAGCAATTTCACTTCTTGATATTTAAGAAAGAATAACAAAAAAACAATAGTTCAAAGAAATACATTCATGCCAATGTTCACTGCAGCATTACTCACAAAAGCCAAGATAAGGAAACCATCTGAGTGTCCATCAGTAAACAAATGGATAAAGAAGATGTGGTATACACATATATATACAATGGAATATTACTCAGCCACAGAAAAAAATAAAATCTTACCATTTGCAACAAAATGGATGGATCTGAAAGGTATTATGCTAAGTTAAATAAATCAGACAGAGAAAGACAAACGCTGCATGACTACACTTACATGTGGAATAAAAAAAAAAAAGAACAAAACCCAAAAGGTAAACAGACTCATAGATACAAACTGGTGGTTGCCAGAGGGGAGGGTGAGGGTAGTAGGCAAAAGAGATGAAAGGGATTAAGAGGCACAAACCTCCAATTATATAATAAATAAGTCACAGGTCACAGGGATGTAATATTCAGCATAAGGAATATGGCCAAATATATTGCAATAATCCTGTATGGGGTCAGATAGTTACTAAACTTAACCTGGTAATCATTTCACAATGTATGTAAATGCCAAATCCTTACATAGTACCCCTGAAACTAACATAATAGTGTATGTCAACTATATTTCAATAAAATAAATTAATTTTTTTAAAAAAAGAATCACATGGATAACATTTAAAAACAGATTCCGGGTCTCATGTGTTAACTTACTAAATCAGATTTTCAAAGGGAAAGTCCTGAGAATTCATATTTTCAACGAATATTTCTTTTGTTTGAGTAAGTCTGAGAAAGCTATTCTAACACAAAAGGCAATGCAGCTTTCGGAATTACTGTAATTAATGATCAAGTGTAGCTATAAGGGCGTCAGCCAATGCAGCTCCTCATTTATTCAGCAGTCCCTTATCTGAAAATGCCCAAATCTGTTCCATCTGCAGGGAAGAAAATGGGTAATTTCAAAGCATTTGCTACTTCATCGAATTACGGCTGGAACTCTCTCTCCTCCCTTGAAGCAGCACGTAATTTCCACGGCTGGAAAGTAGCACCACAGTCCTCGTTAAATTGTCCAGTGCTCAACTGAGACAGCAAACCTCTTCAGATTCTAAATTGCCACATTATTTTTTCAAAAATAAATAAAACCCTTTCCAGGAACAAAAAAGACTTCGCAAAATTGTGTTCAACCACTAGAGCAAATAGCCTTGCCTTCACCAGGAGGATTTCTTTTTTTCCTCCTAGAATGAAATATTTTTCTTTTTTTTCTCTTCTCCACTTACATGAAGCTCAGGGTAGGCACAAAAGAGGAAATCAAAGTCTAAAGACCTGGGCAAAATCATCACATTCTGTGGCTGTAAATATTTTGCTCATTGTAAAAGAAAAATTCTTAAATAATTTGTGGTTAGTTACATTTAACCAAAAGTACCAAGTACTAAAAAGAATAAATAGCATTCATAGCCAGGTAAAGCAAATCCCATCTTACTCAAATTCCACATTTCACACAATTTTAGAGGCGATATTTAAAGAAGGCATCTAGTTTATTTCATCAGTGGAAGCCTAATGTGTATTTTAATCTTTTTAAAAATTTTCATAATTATTAAAATATAACTGTCTACTGGAGAAAATATGAGAAAATCTACAAGAAAATAGAAGAAAAAAATCTGATATTTTACCATTCAGTGACAATCAATAACACATTGATTACTTGTATTTATATTTTAAAAAAGATTATTTTCAATGTGTTTTTTGACCTGCTTTTAAAATCTAAAACTATATCTTTAATGTTTTCCAGATTCTCTAAATATTATTCAAGACCATTATTTTTAACAACTGCATAATGTTCTATAATATGTTTTTATTATAATTAATTTAATTCTCCTCTGTTGAACATCATAGTTTTTCTGTTATATATGTTTTATAAATGGTATGGTTAATTTCCTTAATTATGTGAGTGTATACACATTATGTACTTGTATACATATATGTGTGTATGTGTAAATGATATATGTATATTAAAATTTTTCATCTTAAAAATAAACTTGCTGGGCTAAGACATAAATATTTTATGGACTGATATTACATGGTCTTAAATTGCATTTCAGGAAGGTTGTACCAAATTACTTTTCTAAGAGTAATACATGAGAATGCATATTTGACCATAATCTGGTCCATTCCAAATTTGCTAATAGGATGAGAACATAATGAAGATTCAGGCATGTGCTGTGTCTCAATTGGAGATTCATAAACTATAAAACAACATGCATGTTTTGTTTGTGTGACCATTTTTCAGGTAGAGAAAACACAAAGCCAAAGCCATGGGGTCTACAGAGTTTTGTCTTGCTCTAAATTACTAATTGTCCTCTCCACTTTTGCCTCTGCTCATCATCCTTGTCTGTTGTTAAAGGTTAGGCAACCAGCACTGATCATTTTTGACAGTAAACCCACTGGACCTCAGAAATACCTGGGACAAATATTTAAAGGTAATATAAAAATAATGACTTAATTTCCACTTTGTTTTTGTTACTATGCTAACAAACTTCTTGAGCAAAACCCAGTGATGTTATCTTTTCAAAATTTTGATAAAAATGTATACAGTCATTTTCAAAGAGGCTGGAAAATTTGCACTAGAAACAAACTGGCAGTAGATTGTACCGCATTTCTGCTAACATCATAAGAGGCTGTGCATAATTTATAAGAAACTAATTTAGTCTTGAGCATAAATTTTCTGGTGGTGGGGAAAAGCTCTTTATTATGCATGTTTCATGATTTACCTTTTCCTCCTTTCCCTGATGAAATATACAATTGCTGTACTTCCATACGTTAACTTCTGACCGAATAGATTACGGACCAGTAGGGACCACTTGTGAAGGTTTCTAGACACGTGCTTGTTACAGCACATAACAATATTATAAGAATATAATGATAAGAACATTTTATTTATAATCCAATGAAAACTTGGATTAACATTTTAAACTTCTCTCTTAGGCACCTCACTTTACAATCTAATAAAATCCCATTCATTCGACAGATACCATTTTGGGGACTGAGCCTGCAAGAAGCGTTTTTGTCTTTTAGATTAAAAATATATGTTTCCAAGAGCAAAACTATATATTTTGAACCATATATAAAATTCCATTTCTCTGGCCTCACTCTGAGATATTTTCTTAGCTGCACAGACACTGAGATCTTTGTAAGAATTAGTTGGCAATGTCACTTTGCATGCCCCTGTTTCTGTCACCTTAAATCTCCCTTGATCAAGTACTCAGCATATCCCAGGGATAACTGCATGGCATCCGAGGATAGGCCTGATATAAAAGAAAAGATTATCATACTAAGTGAAGTAAGTCAGACAGAGAAAGACAAATATCATATGATACCACTCATATATGGAATCTAATTTTTAAAAGGTTATATAAATGAATTTATTTACAAAACAGAAAAAGACTCACAGATTTTGAAAACAAACTTATGGATACCAAAGGGGAAATGTGGGAGGGGAAGGATAAATTAGGAGCTTGGGATTAATATACACACACCCTACTATATACAAAATAGATAACCAACAAGGACCTACTGTA